>NC_034594.1:55825368-55845595 GCF_900095145.1 Mus pahari
CCTGTCTCTGCCTCCCGAGTGCTGGGATTAAAGGCGTGCGGCTACAATTCTTTTTTAAACTGGATAAGCACAGCAGATAAATCCCTGCTCGGTCACTTACATGTGAACACAGGGCCTCCCCATTGCTCTGATCACCCTTCTGCTCATTGGAACCTGTGGTTCTAGTCAAGTCATTTGGCCCTTTAACTGTGTGGGGCTTGTAATTTCCTATCATGTTAGGGAGATAAGGCCAATGGACAGATACCATTCCACCTCAGAAATCAAGTTTTAAAAGAAAAGCTTTCCAAAATATACTTTTAAGGGCTCAGCTGGCTTGGTTTACAGCAGAGCAAGACACTCTCAAAGCATCATTTTCATTGATAAGTTAAATATAACATTGTAAACTCTCCTCTATAATGCCCTACCATGAGTAAATACTAGGAGAGTTTGAAAGGTACAGGGACTAGGGGTCACTTCATTTCTAATCCTAAAGATTTTTACCAGAATTAACTAAGTCATGTTGTAGGAAATCCCTGATCTGGGCCTCACTGTGTTGCGCATTTGTTTTTCCCTTCCTCACTGGAGATGTCTGTAATTAAATTCTATTAGCCTGGAATCTTATTAGTGTCATTATTGAATGCGTCTCTGAAATTGCATGCATCGTAGATACTCCCTCTCGAACTAGTCCAGATGGTACATTTAAAGGGATGTGCAGAATTTACAAAGGGTCATTTAGTGAAGCTTTATTTAAGAGTCCTTGAGGGCCAAGGTCTAATTACAACTATAGCAGCTTTAAAATATTCACTAGGTTTCTTTCAACAAAAACTTTTGTGTCGATTTTGCCACATGTGAAATAGGTTTCCTTACAAACTTCACTTTGTTTATTTATCTATAAATTCACGAATCTATTTCTTCCCCTACAGTAAACATTGGAAACAATTTAGTTTTGATCTTGAAACCAAGTCACGGATGGGTTATAATGTGGAGTGAGGTTATCGGGGAAACTTACTTATATTAAGAACATTGACTTTAATGTATTATTTCAAACCCAACGCTTACTTAACCATAGGGTAATATACAACTTCCTGAAGCTCAGGGTAAAAACTCACATCTTGATTGGACATATCCCAGTACGGTCTCTCTCCATATGACATCACTTCCCACATAACGATTCCGTAGCTCCAGACATCACTGGCTGAGGTAAATTTACGATACGCAATTGCTTCTGGCGCAGTCCACCGGATAGGAATCTTGCCACCCTGTGAAACATGCCAGCTATCAGACATTTCCTCACTTTCCCACCGATGTGCCGGCCAGTTTTGTTTCTGAATGCAGGGACTACTTGATAAGAGAGAGGACAGCATCCCTGCGGTAGCTCTCGGTAACAACAGACTTGTTTCTTCCAGCTGAAGCCTTCCAGGTTGAGGCAGTTCTCTGTACGTGTTTGCCAACCACAGGGAAGTCAATGAGTAATCTTTCTAATTATCCTGAGTGCTGCTTAGGGCAATATTATAGAGAGGAAATCCCAGGTTTTCCATAAATACATATGTTATTTGGGGTATATCAAAGGATATATAGCTTAAGCTTGTTTTGCATTCTTACTGCCTTTTCCTCATTCGGCCTTGCAGAAGGCTGTGCTTAACACTGACAGAAAACAGTGAACAAGAAGAACAAGGAAGAATCCACCATACTGTCAAACATGACAAACATTACTCAATATAATCTAAAAGGTAATAGGCCCTTGGAAAATGTCAGTGTGTTTTTATGACGGAAAGGCTACTATTTAACTAAATTATTTTTAAAAAATTTAAAAATCACAGAAAATGATACACTAAGAAATTATCACCCAGACAAAGGAAATCTTTTCCAAAAAACAAATCTAAACTACACTAAACACCTTTAATGTTTCTTGCTTGATCACACTTCTTGTAAAAAAAGTTTGGGTTTTTTTCTTTTTTTTTTTTTTCAGTTGAGTTTCAAATTTCCGAATGTTCTGCCTAGAGAAAGGATCTTGAATTTAGGTCTCACATGGTCCCATCAGCCACCGTTTAGGATCTGCCTTATAAATCAATTGGAATTACTTTCCTGTTCTGCGGTTCACTATGAAAACCCAGCCTACTGTGGCCACATACCTTATTTATGGATGGGCACATTTGCCTCCCTCACATATTTTGCTAAGGATTTACCTATGTACATGTATCCTTCTAGAAGCCTCTGTAACTTTTCCTCTCTTCCAATATTGAAAATGGCAATAAAAAAAAAAATTCTCTTGAGCCCAGCAGAGATATCCTCAGAGTTTAGAAGAGGATCTGTATGCGTAGAGGAATTACTTCAGGATGGGGCCTTTATTCCTTTCCAGTGTTCTTTTCTGATGGTCAGGCTAAGACAGCACACATTCTGTCCCTACCCTGAGCATTCCTTCCTGTGTCTTAGTTCCTGATCTATCAGGGCTAAAGTGAAAGCCATCAGATATTGGGAAATGCGCTATACATTCTGCACGTCCATTCTCAAATTCACTAGCCAATGAGTAGAAATATTGCTTTGGCTTATCAAGGGCAAGAAATCTGTGAATGGAAAAGCACCAAGCTGTAAAGCTCAGAAAGGACAAGGAGTATAGAAGGAAGATGGGGAGAACAAAATCAGAAAATCAAGAGAACTCTAGCATTATATCAATATATATTTAGTATACACTATATATATGCACACATATACAATAAGTCATCCAACCTCCTGATTTTCATAATAATGTAACATTTGTTGAGTAAATTTGCCCTTGATTCTGGCTTCTGATTTGGCTCAATTTTAAAGATACCCTCTCATTGTTCATGAAGACTTTGCCCAAGAAAATTCAGAGGAAAGAGAATTCATTATGCCTGCAATTTGCGACTCTATAAAATGGTTACCCATTAGAGTTGGCTTCGAATCCTCTTTTTTTTTTTTTTTTTTTTTTTTTAAGTCAGGCTTTCAAAAATGAATGCAGAAATATAGAGAGGGCCTGAGGGATAAGTAAACTTAGAGATAGAAAAAAATAGGAAGAGTTCCAAGCTCAAGATGACAAGAGAGGATCAGTTAGTTTCACGAGAGTGCATGCCATGCCAGAGGTGGCGAACAGTCCTTACCCTGGTAGTGTAGGCTGCTTCGGGGTCATCCTCAAGCACCCGGGACATGCCGAAGTCAGACACCTTGCAGACCAAGTTACTGTTTACCAGGATGTTCCTGGCAGCCAGGTCTCGGTGCACATAACTCATATCAGATAAATACTTCATCCCCGAGCCGATGCCCCGGAGCATGCCCACCAGCTGAATGACCGTAAAGCGGCCATCATTCTTCTGCAGAGGAAGAGAGTGGGAACGGTCCCATTAACATCAGGGCAAATCAATTACCACCAAGCAGTTATTCCTAGACTCTTTTTGAATATCTGTATCCGCCGAGCAATGAAACTCAGCATTATTTCCGGGCCTTTCAGAGCAAAGTCACTAATTCAACGAGGAAGAGTGTACTCAAGGAGCTGGGCTGGCTTCCTGTGATAGATGGAAATTGTCCAAGTGCAATGAATCCATGGCTCGAAGATCGCTCCGGTGTGAGAATAAATCAAATTCTACCTTCATTGCCCATGGATTATTCAATAGCCTTAAGAATCACACCAGATTCCATGTCTCCTCTTTCTGAACCCTACTGAACAAATCACACGAATGCAATGGAACCGAGTGTGTACAAGGAATCCCCGAGTGGCTGGGTACCAGTATCCCCTGGCTTCGTCGACAGTAGACACGTACCCTGAGGAAAGCATCCAAGGACCCGTTCTCCATGTACTCCGTTATGATCATAACCGGCTTACCTAGAGTTTCCAAAAGAAAAACAAAAAACACTGTGAGCAGTGCCGGTAATGAGATAAAAATGGCCTGCGCGGAATTTTACTGCCAAGACACCTGTCTTGGGCGATCTAATTTAATTAAAACAAGCCAAGCTTCTGCCTCAGCTGTGGGGAGCGAGGAATGAAATATTCAAAGGACACATAGGCTTACATTCCATCTGGAAGGTTAACCCTTCGGATGGCTTGTTGACAGGATCCTTAACAAAAGTGGCCTCTGGTATCCAGGGATCACATGAATGGATAATTGCTCTCTTAAACAAAAGGGGAGGGGGAGGCAGGGGGATGATAAATGGGTAGGCCTGTTGAAAAGCGTGCAGGTGGGGGGGGGGCAGGCTTTAGAATAATTCATTGATTTTTTTTTCTTTTTATCCCCAGAAGAGCAACTCGAGTGATGCTCAAGTCTGTGGACAGAGAAAGCTTCTTAGAGAAACTCAAGTTTTGTAGGGCTGTAGCTACACTGAATACTTCATTATTCATGTAGCCCGAAGCACACACCATATAGGATCCTGCTCCCTTCTCTTGCTCTTGTCCTGGCTCTGTGATTCCCCGTACTTTCTCACCTCACACACCTGTTCTATGTGCTTCCTTTACCAACTTATCTTAAAAGACAAACAAATCCTTTTTGGAGAGTTTGTTTCCATTTTTTTTTTCTCTCTCTCCAGACAACATGAAGTTGGGGCGATAGGGAGGTGTGAAAGAGGGGACAGAATATGAGCAAATATATTACTGTATGTGTTTTTAATAAATAAATAAAATCTTAAAAATAAATAAAGTTATTTGTGAAGACAAATAACTTCATCTGAGACAGGAGCTTGAATCCATTGTTTGAGCAAAAGGGTCTGGAGGTCTGTGGGGACTTGTGGGAAATCAACCTTTTCCTTTTGCTTCAGCTCTTCTGGGGAACCTTTGGAAATAACCTTTCTTTAATTTCTTACAGGCAAAGAATTAAATTAGGGTCTGAAATTTTCTTTTCAAGGGGTTCTGTTACAAGGTGGGAAAGGGGGGTTAGCAAATGTCGTAACCCTGCTTTTTTATTCCACTAAGAGAACGTGTGGAGGGAGAGTACAGAGCTACAGATCCCCCTTGATGAAAATATTTACTTTTATTGTTCTTGCTGACTGGACTTAGTGATTTAGTCAGAAATCAGTACATTCCCAACCCAAAGATGGAGTCCAGAAGGGAGAGGCACTTCAGAGGCAAGTACTTAGTAGTTTTAATTTCAATGAAGTTCCATTTATTCTTGGCTGACTCGTGTGTGTGTGTGTGTGTGTGTGTGTGTGTGTGTGTGTGTGTGTGTACATGGGACTCTCATGTCTAAGCCATATTTCAGAGGCAAGCACTTTAAACTAGAGAGTGACGCTATTCAGACTTGCAGCGAGGAACATAAGTCAGAACTACACAAGGCCACTAAGAACGGCTCTGGCTTTGCTGAAAGGGGTCCTCCAGGGCTCCCTTCTCGCCTTGCTCAGTTTCCTCCACATGGGAAGGGCCCCATTCTCAGCACATTTGCCGCCTCCCCCCTCCCCCCCCCGCCCCCCCAGTCCTTGGCCACAACAAAATCACCTGCATGAGTCTTAATCATCCTGCCTCCATCAAAAGATACTTTGTCAACTAATGAGGAAAAGTCTGCTCTCTCAGCCAAGCACTAAGACCTAATTCCATTTTACCTGTTCCCTCCGGAGCTTTCCAGAAGAGAAGATCCAAGAGGGGAGAAGGGAAAAATTTATGGTCCCCGCCACTTCGCATCCCCTCCCCCTTCCCTGGACTCTAGAGTCTCTAGAGTGTTTCTCCAGGGAGCTGGTTGGTTACGAGACAACATGATTTGATTGGGCCCTTTCACCCTCGCAGCTCCCTGGCCTGACTCCTCTCATTCTATTCAAGTTTCCTGTATTCTCTAGTCTGTTGTGACCCACAAGCTCCTTCTTCGGAGTTGGAGAAGACAGAAGAAAAACAAGGGATGTCTTGGGGGCGCTGTTGAGAAAGGGTAAATATCACTGGGTTATCCTTACCTGAAGAGCTCTACAAAGGTAAGAAAAATCAGTCAAGAGTGGGTTCAGGATGGAGAAGGTTGCTTCCCTCCAAGAGGCAGGGATTCCGAGGGGAGGGGGCGGAACGAGAGGGGACCCCCAACAACTTCTCTGGTGGAAATTTTTAAATCATTTTAATCCAGTGACAACTGCATTATGCAAATGAGCCCAGTCGTTTGTAACAGTTACAGCTGTAATAGCTATGGGTTTTTAAAGGCGCGGTGGGACTTTAACACAAAGATCCTCTGTTTCTTCTCTCTTCCGCAGAGGTGCTAGGAAAATCACTGTCTGAGGCAGGAAAAACACCCGCGTGGAACAGAGCCCCCTTTTCTAGAAAAGGGACCTGCAGAAGTATTTAAAGGGAATGTTATCTTTTAATTAAAGTAGTGAGGGGCTTGGGCAGCTTCGAAGGCCACAGGCAACAGAAAAATATCCTGTCTGTAAAACCAATCTTAAAAAGCAAATAGAACTATTCTATGCTAATTATAGCCTTCACCTGAGGTAGAAAATTATATGTCCGTAGCATCAAATTTCCCTTTTTGAAGAATTCTCAATGTGAGGAGAGATGCACTCCTTCAGACATAATAACACCTAACACTTAAAGAGGAGTGTGTGTGTGTGTGTGTGTGTGTGTGTGTGTGTGTGAGTGATAAATTTATTTATCTGCATTTTTATAGATGAGAACAGTAAAAACAAGACTGACCAACCCATCAAAGCCACCACCAGCTTCTAATAGACCTGTCACCAAACACTTCATTATAAGGTCAGTTACTCTCCAAATGGATCAGGGACCTATAATGTTAGCCTCACCTTCACTGAGTCCTTCATAGGAAGGAAAACTCAGGTGGTTTCTCCCCATCCCCACCCAGCATTCAAACTGCTTTTAGAGGAGGCCCAGGGAACTTTTAAAAGCTAAAAGAACACATCTAATTACAACTATGTACTTAGTGTTGTGGGGTGGGGGAGGGCATGTATGCCACAANGAACTTGTCCTAAGGTCAGAGGACAATCTTTAGGAGTTAAGTTCTCTCCTTCCAGCCAAGCAGGTTCCTAAGACTGAACTCAGGCCATCGAGCTTGGCAGCAAGCACATTTACATGCTGAGCCATCTTGCTTCCTTATTAGAAGACTCCAATGGAGGCTTATTTGTTTAACGTAACCTTCTGGTTTCTTCATCCTAAAGATCATATCCTTTCAGCTCACTACAAACGTAACCCTTTCCCCTTCCCCTCCCCGTGTCTCATCAACTGAAGCAGCCATCCTGACCCTCAGCACTTGTTGATTGACAAGCTTTTCACAGACACCTTAAATCAAGTAAGAGCTGCCTTGGCTTCATTGAAGACAGAGCCCCAGGCTTACAAGGTCCTTGACGTGTACTAACTGTAGTTAGGTACCAGGGTTCCTGGACCAGAGCCACCTTAAACACACACTGCTTCAGTGCCCCATCCATGTGGTATTTTATAAGTCTCAGCCAGCCTTACAGATGTACACAGGGGTTGCTTCACAAAACGAGTCTGTTGAGCTGTGTCGTATTTTTTAACTGAAGCGTGGTTCACAAGCTCAGTGAATGCTAATGGACTAAAAAAGGAAGGTTCAACCAGGTGTTACTGTAAATAGGTGCTGAATGGCAACAGCCATAAATCAGGCAGAGCAGACAAGCGAATCCCTCAATATAATAAAGATTCCCAAGTTTCCCTCGCTGCATCTGGAACCCAAGCTTCCAATACAAGGTATGGTGAGCTTTTGTTTTGCTTTATATAAAACCGATTTTGTTTACCATCTGCTCGTGCCCACCCTGTGACAATCAGTTTGGTCTAGCAAAGATTTGAAAGATGGTATGGTGTACCCAAAACTCTGCAATATTAATTTCCCCCAAATCTCACAGAAGTTGCCTTGGAGACAGGGCATCAGCTGCAGTCATAGACCCATTTAGAGCTGACTGAAAGATTAATGACTTGTCCTGCACTGATTTCCTCTTATTAGTAATCAGTAGGCCTGTCCCATCTGTCATTTCCCTAGAAAGAAAATGTGTATTTAATCTCCCTGTTAACTCTCAACTTAGCTTCCTGGGGGGGGGGGGGGGGCACGTACATTTGGTGACAACACCTTCCAGGTGGATTATGTTTGGGTGGTCAAACTGTCCCATGATGCTGGCCTCGCTCAGGAAGTCTCTCCTCTGCTTGTCAGTATAACCAGCTTTCAGAGTCTTGATGGCCACACAGATCTCCCTCTTGCCCGGCACTTTGAGACGCCCGCTGCAGACCTCTCCAAATTCGCCTGTGGGGGAAGGATTCAAGATGCATCAGGAATGCATTTAAGACAAAATAACCTTCATCGTATGCTCATTATAGGACAGGTGCCTAGCTAGGGCACCACAGTGACAATTTCATTTAGTCCTTTCCAAAGCCTAGTAGAAGGCACTGTTCTCAGAGGCTCCACTTTATCACAGGAAACTCAAGCTTATGGTAAAGCTCACCAAAGTCTCCCGGCTTTTGAGAATTAGAGCATTCTGAATCCACCCGGTCTGGCTACAGATCTCATGTGCTCCTTTATTTTATCCCCATGTCCATTTTGCCTGAGATTAAAATACACATTTGCACCACCAAAGTTCCTTAAAGAACAGTGCATTTATACTCTGATTAAGGAAATCTCCGTGAATACTAGTTACACATATAGACATGCGTTCATTACGCTCATACATGTGAATGTAATTGTGTAATTTACATATATATTTTACATTTAAAAAGGAAGCTATCAGATGCACACTCAGATACTTACCAACTCCTATGACCTTTTCAATTTTAATGCAGGATGCATCGATTTCTTTGGCAAATTCTCGAACTGCCTGGTTGGGGTCTTCGTATGTAAAGGGATCCACATAAGTTCTAACACCTAAGAAATGAACATGGGATATAAAGTGACTGGGTAAAGGCAACATGAATAAACCTAAAGGGTCGAGCTCTTAAAAAAAAAGAAAGAAAATCCCTTTGCATAGCAAAAGCTGGGTTAACTCTATGGCCGTTGACATATGAAAATGTTTAAATGCTTGCTCTGCTTTTCATTAGTGGGTAAACAAAGAATTTGCTAGCTGCTCAAGATGCCGAAGCTCTACTGACTTCCTGGAATGTCCTCACACTTCAAGGATAAGAGTTTAAAAACAACTTGTCCCTGGAGGAGAAGCGAATCTCTTATCAAAAAATTTGGAATGAGTTGACTACGGGCTCCTTTCTCCCAACCAGCAGCTCCTAGCTTCACTGTCCTAACATAAAGTCATACACACCGTAGCCATCATTTCAAATGTTGTCCCTCAAAGACAATAGGCACTCTCAGTTCCCACAGGCCCTGTCTCCCCCATAGCTAGACCAACTAAGTACATGACCAGTAAGGAACAGAGTTAGATTAAACCTAGATGGATATGCATGGAAGGAATACTGGCCACTGGTTAATTTGAGAATAAAGACCCTTAAGCAGGACCTCCCCTTGCATTCTGTTTTACAGAGAAGGTTTAGCTGGAGGTAATACTTCAGTGTAGCTGAATGTAGTGGACATCATGGGCACAATTCAGCCACCCTTCACACCTACAGACAAGTTGGAAATGTGAGCTCTGAGGCAGCTGATAATATGCATGACTGACAGCCTCCTTTGGTATTTGCACTAGGGACTTGAGGATGCGCAATGCCAGCTGACCAAATCTCCGTGATTGCCCGAATGTGCCCATCTTCTTCCTTTTCTTCTCCTCAGTCATTATGAAGAACTGAGTAGGCTACAGTTCTCTCACATGACACTATCTTGTCATCTCAGAAAGTCCCCTGCAAACACCACTGCTAGGTCCTCTGGTTTCCTTTAAGTGTTTGGAACTTCTTAAATCAATGTCTTTGGACTTACTCTTGGAGCCTA
Organism: Mus pahari; assembly: GCF_900095145.1. Lineage (NCBI taxonomy): Eukaryota > Metazoa > Chordata > Mammalia > Rodentia > Muridae > Mus > Mus pahari. Next base: position 55,835,145 of record NC_034594.1, read on the forward strand.
TTTGTAAGCTCAACATCTACAATCCACTAGCAAATTCTTGATGACCGTCATCCCAGCAACACAGACTACCATCACATAACCTGTTCTTTTACCATCCCACTCCTCCCCTAGTTTTTCATTCATGAGAATAAATTATTGACCTGTCACATCTTGCTGCCCAGCTCCAGAGAGCTAAAGGGACACTTTTCCAGAGCAGAAGAGGAAATGTGCAGACTCTATAGAACTTCCTGCCTTTAACCTCACGTTGCAGAGTTTTGAATCACCAATTGCACCTTGACAGCCTTGAAGAATGTTATTTGGATAAGGAATGCATTATATAAATATTCACAGGCATATTAACCAACGCGTCTAAGTTAGATAACACAAAGCATGCTCTAAAAGTGAAATTACGTTTGGAATCAATTGGGTTTTTTTAATACCTTGGTTCAAATGTTTCTCTTCATCTGCTTCTTGTTTTGCTTTGCTGTACTTACTCCGTCTATTAAAATTAAAAAAGAAAAGGAAAATGATTTCCAATATAAAATCTGTAATGAAAAATTATTCCGGGCCACAATACAAGTTGGGCGGATAGGCAGAGCACATGTCACACATAGGGAAACTGAGGCTTAGAGAAAGGTAAAATAATAAAGATAATAATGTAATCTCTGTTGAGTCGGGGTTAAGAGCTGAAGCCACCAGAGCCCAGAATCTCTGACTGCTTATTTTTCCCACATAGCTTTCTTTTCTATTTTTTCTCTTCTTTTCCTTCTTCCTGCGTGTATAAGAGAACTTGTGTGGGCCTGTACACATGACTGTGGTATTCAGAGGACAATTTTAGACAGTTGATTCTACCTTCACATGGCGTTTAGAGATTAAACTCAAGTGCTTTTTCATTCTGAGCCATCTTGCTGGCCCTGTACACACATTCTTAATTAAAGTGCATTTCATTAGTGAAATGGCAATAACGTTCAGTGTGTGATAGCTAATGAACACATCTTGTTGCTATAATCATGATAGCATCATAACATCTCATTATCACACCAGGTTTCAGGGATTGGGGATTTAGCCCAGTAGTAGGGTTCCTACAAAGAGCAAGGTCCTAAGATAGGGCCTCATCTGGGGTGGGGGGGCAGGGGTTGGGTGGAAGGACAAACCCTATAGCATATGAGATACAATTTTAGAAAGTACAATATTTGCTTTGTACTTGATTATATATATTCCAGTAGATTTGATACACCACTAGGTCTTTAAGTTCTCTTCCAATAAGAGGTACCTGGTCTCAAAATTTACATACTGCCTGCCCATAACCTGTTGAAATGAGATTTTATTTTATTTTTAATAAAGCTTTGGGAAATATAAATCCCTAATACATATAAATCTTGAGTCAAGGAAAATATGAATCACTTATATAAAGTGGAAAAATCAACTCAAGACTTGAAAATTTAAAACAAATATATAAATACATACACACACATGCTCATGTAATTTTGCATCTGAGTATGAGGTACTAGAAACAGAACCCAGGGCCTATCACATGCTAGGCCAACATTCCACACTGGAATATATATATATATATATATATATATATATATATATATATATATATATATATATATATCTCCTTGGCCCTTAAATGTACACTTTATGTTTAGTGAGGAGACATTATATCACATAAAATAGTTAGAAAAATTAACTCATTTATTACAGTTCCCTTCACTTTGGGAGACTAAAAGAAAATTAGGGAATAAAATGTGTTAATATAAGATTCTAAAATTTACAATAAAATTAATCATTGTGCTTTGAGTTTCAAAGGCAAAGTAAGACTAAATAAAGCCAGTGTGTTTGTATTCCAATCAGAATGTGATATCCTCAAACTGTCAACTTTGAACGGGTAAAAAGGCTAGATAACTACAGACGAGAAAGTTGCATAGAGACTAAAAGAGATGAGCAGGGAAAGTGGGCAGCCCACCTCTGGCAGCACAGAAAGCGCATGCGCAGTGCTGGGCACATGCGCAGAGCTCCCTCCCACGTCCCCTCATTTGTCAGCTATGTAGGCACCAGCTCAGCAATCAGACCCTCAGAGCCCACAGATGTTCCTCTACGTGGATAATTCCCTTGCAAATAATAATACCTTGTGCTCTTACATTGCATTTAACTTTTCAAAGTAGTCTCATTACATACATTATCTCCTCCCCTAGCTGTTTGCAAAGCATGAGCCAGCTTAGCAAAACAGAGACCCCAGTTACCACAGCTAACTGCAAAGTGCATATTTCAGTCCCAAATAACAGCCTGTGTTTTCCTTTGCAGCTAGCTTTTCAAAGGGCCTTCAAAGGGTCTATTATTTAATTGCTTGTTCACAACAACCCTATGAAAGGAATCAGGTGGAAACCACATGTTCAGCTCCATTGTACGGATGAAGACATGGTACAGGCAAAGATACAGAACCAGGGGCATCGCTCACATCTCCTCTCTAGCCCTGATCCAGTCCAGCCCTGCACAGTGCCTCTCCCAGAGGAGATGACGTGAGAAGATAAATGATGAGACTTAATTGTACATTTTAAAAGTATTTATTGATTGTGTATGTGTGTACGCGAGTGTGCTTGCAAGTATGTTCCATGTACATGTGTGTGAGTGCGTGTGTGTGCACATGTACATGTGTGTGTGTGTTTGTGCATGTGCAGATGGCAGAGTACAGCCTTGGGTGTCACTCCTCATTTTCCACATTTTGAGATTAGGTCTTTTATTGTGTCTTGGGGCTCACTCACTATCCATCTTGTCCCTCCACCCCAAACCGGACTATCAGCATACATACCACCATGCTGGCTTTAATCTGGTACTGCTTGGGTTCTAAGGCTTGAATGAGGGGCCTTGTGCTTGCAAAGCAAGCAGCTGACTATGTGAACTCTCTCTCCAGTCTAAACAGTACATTTGATATCAGCAAACCCACACATCAGATCTAACTGCTCCTAAACGGCTTCAAAGAAACTTAACAAATAGATTTAATGCCGTGAATAGAAAGAACTGTCTATGAAGCATGTAATCCCCTCTAACCTGCCCCCTCCCCTGTCCTTTGCCCCTTTTAAAAGTTAATAGAAAGACGTTAGGTCAGAGACTACAGAAACAATATTTGGGGTTGGGAAAATATCAAGACTTAAATCCCTAGGGCATGATAGGCTATCTTATCAGAGTTCTAAAAGCTTTATCTGAAATTGTAAGACTATCTTTTAAACCATTTTAGAACTCCAATACTGAAGTTAAACAGAAAAAAAAATAGAGAGAGAGAACAAGAGAGCTTTAGTAACTGCCCCTCCTTTATTTACCTGTCTGGAGACCCAACATTGAACATAGTGCATTCTGGAAAGTCATTCAGACATTGAGCCATATCCTTGAGCTCTTGGCATCCATTGCAACTTAAAGAGTTGTTTTGTTTGTTTGTTTGTTTGTTTTTCAAATGGATATCTACAATAGAAACCAGTGGCCTCAAGAAATCCTGAAGCATGGCTGTTTTCACATCAAGCATATTCATTAAAAATGGACAAAACCAGAGAAAATACAAAATGGCTGAGGCCATTAAGGATAAGGATGACCTTCCCATTTTATCCACAGACTTGCCAAGATAGAAGAATTATCTGAGCGGTGAAGGTGCTTTTAAAGACCTTTTTAATGTGGAGTGTTATTTGGAGTAGAGGACCCTACAAGGGTGCAGGGGATAGAGAAAGAAACAGGAGGATTACTGTTCAAAGACTAATTGTAGCCTATTACCACACTAATAATACCTTAAAAACAAAAATGCCTGAGTTCTGCTCTACCTCTGTCACCTATGACCCTTTCCCCTTAGGCTCAGCGTTGGACAATGTGGCTCATTATTATCCCAGGAGAGAAAGACCATTGAAGCTTACTTTGGGGTGAGCCCTCCTGATGAGCTGAGTCTAAATTGACATCCCAGACAGGTCACCTGAATGGCAGAAGCAAGGCTTTGTGGGAGATTTTCTAATTACAAAGATGTGGACAAGGTGATTAGCAAGGGGAAGTAGTGGAATGGTTAGTTAGAATGGTCCAGAAGGAAACGTGGAACCTTGCCACAGTAGGTGTCCTGGCAAAGGGCCCTCACGCTGCAGGTGAAACTTGGAGTGAATGGAATCCTCCCAGCCATCCCAGGGACTGGCTAATAAGGGTATTAACCATCACCGGAGGGAACAGCAGGAACCCTTCCAGCCAATGGGCTCTTCCTGGCACCTTGACTACTCAATAAAATAAAGAAGACAGGAGTGTGGCAGGGGCTGCCCATAAGCCTCGCTTTATATCCAAATAGCAACTTTCCTCATCAAGTGCACAGATTTGATGAATGTGGTTCACTGTTCCAATGTTAATTAGTAAAAGGTAAGTAATTTATTCACTAAAGTGCAGATTAAAGACAAGGCCCTAATAAGGAGCATGGCTCCTGTAGGGACCCTTTCCAGAGCTCAGGAGTCTCTCCCACAAAGATTCATACACCACATGCCTCTTCCCCTTCTGCAAGCTGCCACTGTTCCTGCATCAAAAGATGCCTAATGGCTCCTCCCAAGCAGCAATTTGATAGAGCTGGAATTGAACCACTGTTGGTTGCTTGCAAGTTGCTTAGAAATGTTTCCCTGGAATCAGTTGCCTCCCCATTGTATCAATGTACCTGATGCCATCAGAGCCCATTTGGGCAAACATCTAAGTGTATTCGTTTCTATGTGAATATATCATCCCAGAGTTGTATCCGAGGGCTCAAGGAAAGGTGGACATAGGCCAAACAGAATCACTTTTAGGATTACTTGAGCTGTTTTTCAGTTCCAAAGTGCAGAATGTGAGCCTTGAGTATGAGACAAATTAACTCTGAACTTGTTCATACATTCAATGTCATCTATTCTATTCTATTACAAGCCCTGATAAACATATCTAAATTTTTCCATGGATGTTACACTGTTTTCCTTAAAATCTATTTGGTTCTTTGTAATCTGGTGAAAGGGCCATTTTATAATCCTTGTGCAAATGAAAACCCAGTAGCACTGGTCATCGCAACTGGACATCTTGAATTCAGCACGTGTTCTTGGGCCATCAGATCATGCTATCCTTTAACCAAAGAGTCTTTTAAGAATACCTAAAAGGACTCTTCCCATATTTTAGTCACGTTCTTATTATTGTTTCCCATGTTTGAGCAATAAAATGCTGTTGAGGGCCAGCAAGATGGTTCAGTGGGTAAAGGTGCTTGCTGCCAAGCCTGAGGACCTGAGTTTGATCTTTGGGACTCCTGTGGTAGAAGAAAAACCAATCCCTGAAAGTTGTCCTTTGACCTGCACATGCATGTTGTGGCATACATGAGTGCACACACATACATGTTAAATAAATAAATAATCTGAAATCATTGCTATCACAGAGGAAAGGTTGTCTAAGAAATTTAATGCAGAGTCCATCAGTCTGGGAGGTCCTGGGTTTCAAGTTGCATTTAATTATATAACTATTAACGGTTCTTTGAGAGAGATGTTTAAAAAGCAGTAAAGAAGGTGGTTACACTTGAGACCACATGTATATAAACATGTAAACAGTATAAACGGTGATTTGCTCTTTAAGAGAATGTGTATATAGTTGGGATGTGACAGTACTCCAGTGTCACATCTACAATGCCATAAAATGTAAATTAGAGGCTATTGAGACAGTTCACTGGTTAAAGGCATCTGCTGCCAAGCCTGAAGACCCTGGTTCATTCCTCAGAATCTTCATGATGGAAGAAGGAGGAGGAGGGGTGGGTGTGGGGGGAGGAGGAGAGGTGGGGAGGAGGAAGAGGACAGACCCCTGCAAGTTGTCCTCTGACCTCTACACACATGCACACACCCAATAGATAAAATGTAAAAAATTGAAAGTACATTAACTTATTTACTTGTGGGTTGTAAAAACATCTCAGTCAACATAACTACCACAGCTGGACAGCATTTCATGTTGCTTACATGTTGGATACTTAAAATCTATAAATGCAATAATGTTATTCTTTGATGGAAATTCCTAAATACTCAAGCGTTCAAGTTGAACAAGAAAGAAAGAAAGAAAGAAAGAAAGAAAGAAAGAAAGAAAGAAAGAAAGAAAGAAAGAAAGAAAGAAAGAAAGANGGGAGGGAGGGAGGGAGGGAGGAAGGAAGGAAGGAAGGAAGGAAGGAAGGAAGGAAGGAAGGAAGGAAGGAAGGAAGGAAGGAAGCTAGCTTAACCTTCTGAATGAAAGAGGGGATTAGTCCTCCTGGTGTCTCATTATAAAGTAAATGAATACAATAAAATGAGTAAACACCAGCTATTTTAAAATCCACCAACATGCCAATTGTGAGCCTGAGGCAGTTTTCCCTTAAATAACAAATTAGCAACAAACAGATTTTTTTCCTGGTGGCCCCAGAAAGAAGCTCTCGAACTTTTTCTTCCTCTGAGTCTTTTTCCATCCACACTGACATGCCAGCAATACCCCGAGATTCAGCTCAGCTCAGCTCACAAGGATTCTGCTTTCACTATGGACATAGGCTAGCCCCAACCTCTCAATCCTCCTGCCTCAGCTTCCCCAGTGCTGGGTGTCACCAGGCCTGGCTTCCACCATCCTTTCTGACAGCAACATTCTGTGACTCTCAGAAGCAAGAGATGGTGACCCGCAAAGGTGACTTGGCTTTTCCAGGCTCTGATGCTCAGTCTGTGACTTCCTCACATTGTTGGCCCTGTCATTTGTACTCTAACGAAAGCCCTGGGTCACATTTCTTTGTCTGGAGTTCCCATCTCCTCTCTGCTCACCTGTTGTCCTATTTAAATACATGTAGTTGTCCCAGATAAACAGAGCAGACAGCCCGGTAGGGAGAAGAATTAGCTGAGTGAGCACCCTGCCACTGCAGGCCTGTCAGCTACCTGGCTCCAGGCAGCCCTTCCCCTGACAGCTTTATGGCCGGCACTAAGGAAGAATCAATAGGAGGGCAAGGGGCTGACATTTCATTTTCTAAAATCTGATCCATTGAGGACCAATCACCAAGCAGTGTTTATCAGCCTTGGGAAGGGACTTTTTTTTTTAATGAGAGAGAATGTGCAGGAGTCATAACTGGGTAACTCGACAGGCTCAGTTCTCTAAGGAGGGGATGGCCTCATAATTGGAAATCTCATGCATCCCTCTGCCGCTCTCCCCTTATAATAAAATGATCAATAAAAGCACAAAGGGAATTAAGTCCTCAGACTCGAGGATGCTGCCTTCTGCAGCCCCAATTTTTAATGTTCCTGTCTCCCTGCATTACAGTGTCCTTGCCTTTCTTTCTTCTTACCAAAGCTAACATTTGACACTGAACGGTCACAAGGACTGGCTTATCTAACTGCCTGAGTCTGAGTCCAACTGCAGTGTTTGCGGACACTTTTAAAACAACAGCAACCATAAAAAAAGGGGGGGGGGGTTGAAAAAAAGAAAGAAAGGAAATTTACAGAAAAGCTGGACCACAAGATGAGTACAGTATACAAGATGAGTTCATTTGTCAAGTGCTTGAAATGCTCATGTTCCCCTAAGCATCACACAGCGGCCGGAATTTTTAGGCTACTGTTTTCGAAGTAGAGGCCATTCATGTTTTTCATTAATTTTTACCATTTTAATATGTTCTAGTGTTTATATTTGAAACACTGAAATATGCATTAGTGTAAACAAATGTCCATGTAATTTCCACCCCCACCCCCCTCAAATATCTCATTCTTTCTCTGCAACTGGACGAGCTCCGTCAGGACAATGTATCACTTCCTATGCATTATACAATGCATTCTTTACATGAGACACATACAGAAGCAAAATCTCAAGGCAGGGCAGCAGGTAGGGAAAAGTCTTGATTGCTTTTCAAATTTTTTCCTTCTTGGAGACATAACTCACAGTTAAATACATCTACTTATAGACTTTGCAAAGAGGAATGAAGTCAATGACGAACACAGAGACACCATACAGAGCAATGCATCGTTCCATACTGGGCTAGCACTGGAGTGAACAAACCTTGGTATATATACTGGGGCACTCTACAGAGCAAGGGTGGAATCGAGATACTGGGAGATGCATGGGCCTCTCAGGGAAACTCTTACATCAGTTCATCACCCTACCGTCAATGCAAGTCAATGGGAAGTAACAGCATTGTGGCTTGCAAACATGATGGAGACAGCCACAGACATTGGCGAGATCATCGGCAGTTGGATGGGACAATCTGAGAGTTGGTGGCCGGCGGGCCAGGCATAGCTCTTGGGGTCCAAACAGAGCTTTAACTACAGTCATACCAACAAGACGATGCGGGATAAGCACCCTATCTTCCTTTACATCACTTTCATCCTCTCTCACTTAAAGAATTTATACGTAAGAAGATCATAGTTACAACAAAAGCCCTGCTGTGGGAAATCATGAATGTGGTAATATGGTGAGAAGCAGCTAAGATAAGAATTGGCACAGCTGATGATGAGAATCTGTACCCCATGATATTATTTACTGGACGGAGGTGGTAGGAAGAGGATTACTCCAAAGACCATGCAACCAAGCCATCACTATGTCTCTTTCAAGTATAAAGGTACACCTTAGATGCACACAGGATAAATACACTGTCCAATCAGATTCTCTTCTAAGAGAAACATCACTGTGCTCAGAATGATCAATGAGGGTTTTGAAAGCGTGGATGTTTTCCGAGGGATGGGGAGGTACGGTGCTCACATTCCTTACCATTCTTGTTAACCAATATCATGCTGAAGTACCTACTGTGTTACTATGGCACCTAACATGTTTACCAATATAAGTGGTACCACTCTAAGGTACCACTGCTATCTTATCGAAGAAAACAAACACGGCTGTCAGATGGCAATGCTCAGCTTTTGGGTCTGCGTTTTATACAACTTTTCTCACCCTTGGTGCACGCAGAGTCCAGGCTTAACAGGGCTAAATGGTACGGGCACGCAAGAGAAGACACAAGCCTCCTGCAGAAAACTGGGAAGGAGCAGGAGGCGCTTCGTTCCTTACCTTCGGCTGATGACAAAAGCTGCAATGAGAATGACCACGAGGACCACACTGCCAGAGACAGAGACTAGCAGGACTGTGGAGTTGGCTCCATCACCTATGATGCGGGAAGGCACTAGAATGACAATTATATGGGGTCACATGGGGACAGTCCTAAGAGGAGGAATTTTAGCCCATTCAACATCCACGTTAGCAAATCATGCCACAGCATCTGCTAGGCAAATCCCACACCACCAACCCCCAACCATTATGTGATGAATATAAAAATGTTGATGCCTTAATATCTTTTTGGGGTTTTTTTGGTAAAAAATTTTTACATACTGAAAAACTACATTCCTTGGTGAAAAACACATTTGGAAAACTCTGCTCTGCTTTCATCCACCTCTGTTAAAATCCAGCCTATAGACAGAGGGTGGCTCAAAGCAACCTCCTCCTTTTATAGCCTTCCTGTAAACACCAAGAATGCCAGTGTCCCTTATAGTCATTTCAACTTTCCTATCCATCTTCTTCATCCTCATTTAATAACCTTCCAATATGTACAATTTACATCTGTAACCGATGTTGAAGATTTCTGTTCCAGCATCCCCCTATGGAGTAGGCCCAGCCTAGGTTAAGTAATTAAGGAGGTGGAGATCTGTTGCTCAGTAAACTTGTGTTCCAGCTCTCCAGGGAGCAAGACAATGTTTCTACAAAGGACTTAAAAACACACATGCACACTAATGACACTATTTAAACAGATTCCGAGAAACAAGTGGGAGGGGGAGAAAGGGTAATTTTGGTTCCTTCTTTAATCTTCTCAGGAAGAAAACTCTTTTTCTTAAAGTGGGGTGGCTACAGAACCTTCAATTAGTCAGGTTAGCAAACCCATTATTCATGGTTGGTAGAAGGTTCAAAAAGATAAACACTGACATCGTTTTTCATTCATAGGAAGACAGATGAGAAACTCTTATGAAAAAACGTTCTCCTTCAAACAACACAAGGGTTTCTAAGAGGTAGTAGATATTGGCCATTCTGTTTCATGCAAACATCCACAGTAGCTAAATGTTTACCTACACAGCTTTTTGGGTTTCACTAGAGTGGGGCTCAACCTATAAATGAAGTGTCTGGGAATGGGTGGCACCTGGGTGGTCTCGGTTACCTGTATTAGTAGTGACTTCCAGGGGCTCGCTGAAGTCTCCATAGCCGGCAGCGGTCCTGGCTCGCACGTGGAAAACATAGGAAGTCAAAGGGTTCAGGCCTTTGATATCTGTGTTCCTGGCAGCTGTCCGGACTATGCGATAGCTTCGTTCATTCTGATCCTACATGAGAGTGAAGCAAAATTGGTGAGCTGGGAAATGAGTCCTCTGACTCCAGGTAGCAGGGAGAGGAGACTCCAGGTAGAGGGGAAGGAGACTGTAGGTAGAGGGGGAGGAGACTGTAGGTAGAGGGGGAGGAGACTGTAGGTAGAGGGGGAGGAGACTGTAGGTAGA
>NC_034594.1:55846395-55857894 GCF_900095145.1 Mus pahari
GAGGCAGAGGCAGATGTATCTCTAAATTTGAGGCCAGCCTGGTCTACAAAGTGAGTTCCAGGACAGCCAAGGCTACACAGGGAAACCCTGTCTTACGATAAAAATAAAAAAAAAAAAAAAAAAAAAAAACTAAGGAGGGTGGGGGAGGGGGAGATTGATTGTTCATTTTCTGGATAATCTTGGAAGCAAATAGCTCTGTTCAGAACTCTATCCGCTATGAGACAAATTATTTGCAAAATTAATGCCTTTCTATAAGGGGCTGAGGAATGTAATTTTCCTCTGCCAATTTTCTGTTAAAAACCATCAAAACCCACACCTTTATTACATATCATTAGTTTAGCAGTTATGAGGCATGCTCTGTGATAGAAGGTATATAGATTAGGTCTTGATTTCTTTTATTTGAAAGAAAATATAATTATGTTAGAACGTTGTGTGTGTTTTTCAAGATAACAAGCCAAATATTACATTTCATAATCAGATTTGTTGGGAATCAAGACGCATTTGATTTTCTTTTTGCTGCCATTTCATGATTTAGAACTGTCTAATACTTGAACAACACAGAGGAAGGAACAGTAAGAAAGAAAGGGAAGGAGAAAGAGAAAGAAGGAAAGCGAAGAAGAAAGTACCTTTTCATAATATTTGACTTCATATTCTAAGATGACTCCGTTTGGTCGATCCGGTTCCAGCCAAGCCAGAGCTACGCTGTATCTTGTAACTTCTTTAGCCTGGACCAAAGCAATAGATGATGGTGCTATCAGGGAGAAAAAAAGACAGAAATAATAATCTTACTTTAGAAAGAAACATATTTTAGAAACCACGACTCAACAGTTTCACTGGACTTCAGAGTCCCATGCCTTCCTGTTGGCCACAATGCCCTTCTCCAGACAAGAGCATTTATCATCACCATTATCTCCAGACCTTCCTTTGTATAGGGCTTGCCTTTAAAAGATCAATTGTGAGGAGACTGAAGACGCAACGCTGTGGATAGGGCTTGCTCTGCAATCATGAGGACCTGAGTCTGGATCGTCAGTACCCACAGAAAAGCTGGGTGTGGTTGGCAGAGATTCGTAACGCTGGAAGTAGAGAGGTGAATGGGGAAGGATAGAGGAGGACTGTGGTGGTTTGACTTGGTTTGGTTCCCATGGATTCATGTATTTAAATGAGGAACACTCTTAGGAGGTGTGGCCTTACTGGAGGAGGCGTGGCCTTATTGGAGGAGGTGTGTCACTGGAGGCCGGCTTTGCCCAGTGCAAAAGCCAGCCAGCCAACCCTTCTGCTCCCTTCAAATCAAGATGTAGAACTGTCAGTTCCACCACCACCATGTCTGCCTGCAAGTTGCCAAGCTTCCTGCCACGATGATAAGGGACTGAACCTCTGAAACTGTAAGCCAGCCCCAATTACATGTTTGCCTTTATAAGAATTGCCTTGGTCATGGTGTCTCCTCTCAACTGTGAAGAAAAGGGTTGGTGACTTTTAGCAGCCCAGTATCAATTCCTTGGCTCCTGAAACTGCCTTTGCTACACTGGGCCGTGGGTACAGGGCTCGCTGCCTGTGGTGTCCTTTTATAAGTCACACTTGCCTCAGGCAGAACCTCCACTCAGCTGAGCAAGCCTTTCTTTCACCCCGCCTCTTAAGTACTGAGGCTCCTGATACTTAATTGTATACAAACAGGAGGATTTGCCACTCTTCCACAGTTACTGCGGGGAATGCTGGAAGGCAAGTGATTTATACACTTTCCAATGTAAATAAAAGTACTGCTTAATTACAGTAAGACTTTTCCGTTTAAGCACGGCCATGCAAATAATGAAGAACACAAATAAAAAGCCATGATGGTCTCTCTGGACATCAATGACATTATGCAACTATTTTACAAGAGGTTCAAGTTGTTGTTCTTCTGCATGGCGGGCAGCAAACCTTCCTTTCTACCAGGAAAAACATGAAAGCAGTTTCATGGGTATATCACTGGGGTGGGGGCAGGGAAAAGTGGCACATACTAGAGATTTATAAAACCAGGCTGCCCAATGCTTGCATCTCTGCTCTGTGGAGTTGTCATGTCCAGCCAGCTGTTAGTAAGCTCTGCTGTGACAGACGTGGGCCAACGTGAATCCCCAGAGAGAAGAGGAAACTTCCCTGAAATCCTTCATCTTATCTCACAAAGCAGGACTCAAGTACCAGAGATTAGGGGGGCTTGCTAAATTGAATGCATATTCATCTTACTCCCCAACTGTGGGAATGTAAAAATGGGCTCTGACAAATGAATGTTAGCCTCCCTTGTACCCATGTGGCTGCCAACTCTCAACGCAGAAAGGGCTAAGTAAGTAAAATAAGTTAACACCAGAAACAGAATATGGAAAGAGTCCAGACCGGCCTGACCATCCATGATGCTTATGTATCCTAGCAGCAGAGTGTCATGGATAGACCCGTAATAAAGTAAGACTCTCTATGACAGAGCCAGTCCAGCAAGGGTTGTCTCCTTGAGGCAGATACTGACAGCCTAGCTAGCATCTCTCTTAAGGATGCCCTCGGATGGAAACACATGTTCAGACATCCCTCTCAATCCCTCTCAATCTCTCTCTCTCTCTCTCTCTCTCTCTCTCTCTCTCTCTCTCTCTCTCTCTCTCTCTCTCTCCTCTCATATCCAAAGCTATTCCAGATTGGAACTCAGGCATAAACACCATTGAAAGATACAGTGTATACACATGGTCTCCATCAAAGGCAAGGCCAAGGTTAGCAATACCCAACTGGATGAACAAAGCTGCAAGCAGCAGACATATGGTAGCCACTGAACATCTGAAGAAAATGAAGACCGGAAATGTGCTCGTTAGATGTATTAACACACACACACACACACACACACACACACACACCCCACACCATGCTTTTCTTTTTCTGTGCTGGCTGGCATAGAACTTTTATCCTATAGAATTCAAGGAGCAAGTTTCTTAAATATAGAGGTAGAGGCAGCCAGGCTCAGGAGGCTGCCTGGCTGTGAAAAGCCATTTCACTCCAGGTAATAAATATATTGCCTAACAGAGCACTTTAGCATACACTCCATAAAAGGGGGCTCTTTTAAGCTTCGAAGTTCAAGATTGGGAAATGAAATAGAAAAAGTGAAGCCATTACAGAAGAGGCAGGAGGGAAGCAAATCAGAAAATTATCAAATGAACTTTCTCTCAGAAACAGTCTGGGTTGGATTCTGAGAAAGAATTGACAGAGCCTCTGGGCAACAATGGCCTGGATGCCCCCAGAGAGTGCCGCTGGACTGAAATGGCTTCTCTCTGGCTAGGTTATGAGGATACCGCGGCACGGGGAAATGAATCCGATTTCAATTTTTGAAGTCTGAGCAGCAGCATTCCTGTAGCCGCTCAAAAGGGATATGAGCTCAGCCTGGGTCTTTGAAACACTCAAGCAGGGGGACAGGACAATACAACCCCGTGGTTAACAGAATAGTCTTAATGCACACGTCCTTGGGGAAACGGATGTGCCATGCACTGATCGGAAGGAAAATTGGGCAGAGTAGATCTTGTCTGAGATGTCCTAAAAAATGCAGGAGAGAGAGAAACGAAAGAGAAACACAATGGGAAGAAGGAAAGACAATGAAACCGATTGGATGAGGCCAGTCAGAATTCTGAATTGGTACCATCTACAGAAATATAGAACACACAGCTCTAATTCACAAAATGTACCTCATGATGTGACTTTCCTATTTGAATTCTTGATTGAACAGCTGTTGTGGGGAGGAGGGTGGTGTTTAACTGGGCACAGTGACAAAAGCCATCTATGGCCTGATGAGGCCAGGAACCATACCTAAGTCAGGCATTTGCACACGGAGCATTCACACAGAAGAGCTTCATCCCTCCCCTGGGAAGAAACTCGGGCCTGAGAAAACCTCAGCTCTGCCATACTGCCACTTTGGGAAAGAGGCAACTTGGATGTCCTCCACATCACAAGCCACATGTGGGTTCGCCCCTCGCCTTTTTCTACCTCGTTTCCGATGCAGCCTCCAATTCTACATCTGGAAGCCATCAGCTTGCCGAGTGTGCCTGCCTGCCTGCAGCTCCTTTCCCTCGATGAGGCACTTGGCAATGGAATGTCCCAGTCGGTCCCTTAGCCCAGTGGTTCCCAAGCATCAATCAGTCTTCTCACACGGCCCATGTGCCACCACCCTCCAGCCCCCGACAACTTGTATCACGAATACATAACATTTATCTGAAACTGTGGTTATATTAAAAGGAAACTTCCAGCCGGGCGTGGTGGCGCACGCCTTTAATCCCAGCACTCGGGAGGCAGAGACAGGAGGATTTCTGAGTTCGAGGCCAGCCTGGTCTACAAAGTGAGTTCCAGGACAGCCAGGACTAAACAGAGAAACCCTGTCTCGGGAAAAAAACAAAAACAAACAAAAAAAAAACAATAACAACAAAAACAAAAACAAAAACAAAAAAAGGAAACTTCCCATTAATAGGTTAAGCCCTTCCAATTAATGGCAGATAACCATCACAATATAAAAATCAGTATTCACTGGGTACTATTGCCTCCCAAAACTTAGTTAAAATGGGAGAATACCCAGCATCCAAGAAACATTGAGGCTCTCGGGCACTGACTCGAGATCCTGACCTTGGCATACTCAGAATTACTGAGACTGTTGGGGAAAAAACCCTAACTTTACATAGAGCAATCCCTTCCTTTGTTACAGCCCAGTAATCCTTCGTTAGAACTACCCTCAATGCCATCATGGTACCTACACGAGTCTGTCTATCCCCAGTCCATCTAGAAATGTACTGGTTCTATTTGTTTGATGTTCTGGGTTTTTTTGTTTTCTTTTGTTTTTCCCCAGACAGGGTTTCTCTGTATAGCCCTATTTGTCCTGGAACTTGCTTTATAGATCAGGCTGGCCTTAAACTCAAGAGATCTACCTACCTGCTTCTGCCTCTGCCTCCTGAGTACTAAGATTATAAGGATGTACTGCCACATCTGGGTTTAACCATATTATCATCATCATCACCTCCATCCCATCCCCACCACCACCATTATCACCATAGTGCTGAGACCCTACCCAGAACCCTGAGAATTCTTTGCAAGTCCTTTACCGTCAAACTATGTCCCCAGTACTATGTATGCCTGTTTTAAAAGCCAGAAATTTGCAGTGATACACTGCAAGAAGGGATAATGACACTAATTGGTAATATACGGGTAGGGAAAGATGGATATGAAGCTGGCAAAGGCGAGCACGAGGAGAGGGTGATATCTAAATAAAGATTTATGTTCTCATTCAATTATGCCCATAATTTTCAAGGTTTTGTGGCAAAGTTCTGAATAGCAAACAGATGACAATTGTCCTAGTTTGAGATGTGGCTAAGAGAGCAACTTCTCCTCTTACTTAGTCTCAAGGGAATGTTGTTTTCTTTAATCCTAAGGATATTCTTCATTTCCTTTTTTACTTACAAACCATACCGACATAACCATTCAGCCATTCCACAAAAAAAAAAAAAAAAAGGATGCTTTCCGCCTCTGCTTAGAAATTTATATTGGAACTGAAGCCCTGCTTAGGACAAGATGATACTGGGACCGGAGGATGGGGTAAGGAGAAAGGTACCTTGGGTCACAAAGTATTACTCATTAATTTGAGGTAATGGCTGTGTGGTATGGTCAAGGTTTTTCTGCCATCTACGTTGGGAATGGTGGAGCATGCCTGTAATCTGAGCACTTCGGAGGTTGGTGCAGGTCAACCAGAGATTCAAGGTTAAACTCCTCTACACAGTAAACCCAAGGGCCAGCTCATGCCACATGAGACCCTGTCTCAAAGGACTTGCATGAGGAGGAAGCAAGAGAGATAAGGGTGAAGCTGGGACAGATAAACAGATTCTCTCTCTGGTTCTGTGTGGAAGAACTCCTACAATGCATGAAAAAGATAATTATTCAATCCATATATCTTAAATATTTTTCACCTAAATGATTTAGTAGAATGCTCGACTAACTTGGAAAAAAATTGGGGGCAAAAAGTGTCTTATTATTCTATACTGGTCATCACTACAGATCAGGATTCAGGTTGCCTCGCATGGAGCATTGTGGTCAGTACATTTGAGTGAATAATAATAATGAGCTAAATCTTAAAATTGATCTACCTTTGTGTGTGTGTGTGTGTGTGTGTGTGTGTGTGTGTACACAGTGAAACAGTTCCTGAATATTACAATATTACATGCCAGTCACGAATGCTCCTTCAACCCCCACCACACCTCCCAGCATCCACCCCTCATGACCTTTGGCGGGTTTAGTTTTGTCATCTAGCTTAACCAAGACATTGACAATAGGTGGTGAAGCAGATGACAGTCCTAATTATAAATGGGATCTCTGTTGGCGAGGTCCACGTGATGTTTTCTGAACATTTTTCAAACACACAGGCTGTAAAATGTCACTCAAATGTAAGTTAACAGGAAAGCCAGGCTTCACTGCACCTGTTCCAGACATTTTGAGGGACTGCTCTTTAGGATGACAGAGGTGTTGACAATTTACTCACTGTTTCTCATCTGTACCTCTAGGATGGATACGAATAGTTTTCCTGACGCCTTAATTGTGAGGAAGGACATAGTTGAGATTTCTAGGTCATTTCCGGAAACTCAGAAGGTCCCTAGCATTCCTTTTGTTATACAAGACTGTATGGACCACTGCAGACAAACAGCTGGAGTGGGAGACATCACTGTATATCCCTGGGAACACATCCATCATGCCACATAAGAGGAATCGAGAGCCCTCTGCAATCAGACTTAGAATGCCAAGATTTAACAATTGGAACAGACTGCCTTTCCACACACCAATGGAAACAAGTAAAATTATTTGTAAAATAAAGCAAAAGCTAGAGAAGACAAAAGGGGAAAATTCACCCAGGTTTGGAAGTTGAATGAATTGAGCTTTCTAATAGAAAACCAAGATAAAGTTCACATATCTCCCCAATTACCACCAACCCTCATTATCTGACATTCCAAATTCAACATATCCCTGAGAAAATGAGAATTTAGACTCTCCATTTGCTCTGTACCTAAGGTCGCATCTGGTTTGTGAAAAGACCACAAAGCAGTCAGAAGGCATGTGTGGTTTTATCTCCGTGCGTGTTTTGGATAAACAGAAACCGCATAGATTAGAGGGCTCCATCATGACTAACGGTGGCACATTTCACCGGGAGGAAGAATTACAGGGGATGCTTTGATGTCAAACAGAGGTAGCTCCCTTTAAGAATGTGGTAAATTTAACTTTCTTTGGTTCAAAGCTCAGCAGTTCTCCTTGCTCCCTACTGATGTGAATACTGCAATTTTCTTTTATTCACTTCCTCAATGACTTGCCATTAAACACCTACAAGTCATTTTACTGCCTCAGTTTGGTGCTTGTGATACCCAGATGAGATGAGGAAGAGAAAAGGAGACAAGGAGAAAAGATGCAGGGAAAGATGTACTCAACTCCCGAGCTGTAGTCCATTGTTTTCTTGTGTCCAGTGAGCATCGTGGACTATCAATGAAAACTGTTGGGGTGTGGATTTAAAGGGGGAAAGGAAACAGCTCAAATAACCCAACCGCTTTATATTCCTGGCTCAATTAGGGTTTGAGGCAGTGGTGAATAAGGTAGGAAATAAACCAATATAATGAAGACAGCTCCTCCCTATGGGTAAGGAAGAGCAAAAACAGCTCTTCAAAGTTTAGAACCCGGAATGGGTGGATGTCAATGGTACATTGACCATTGTATGGCCTGAAGATGATGGTAGTCACAGCAAGGCTAACTTCATCCTACCCTGGAATCTGAATTTAAATAGATGATGTGTACTTAAGGGGTCTCTTCCTGATAGGAAAACTAAACGCACAGTTTATAAATACCTCTGCTTTATTCAAACGGCATATTTAAATTTAATTACTCACAGCTTAAGGTGGTTTTTGTTCAGTCTTTTCTTTCTCAATTCAACACCACAGCTCTGATTTGCCTCATATCAAAGGTTTGTGCATTTTAAAATGCTGTCAAGCATCAAAATGAAATGCTTCGGAGCACTAATGATATCCTGTGATTAGAGGTTTTACATCTCAGAGAGGCTAAGAACTCTGGTGCTAACATTAATTGCTTTCTTCCACATTCAAGGGAGAGAAGAATTTCTCATGGGCTCAGCAGTATCTATGGCACAAGGAACTAACCACTGAGCAGTTCTATAACCAAAGAGGCTATACACTCAGTTAGTTTTTTTTTTTAAACACTACTATTCTTAGAGTATTTAACAAGACCACAAGCTTCACACACACACACACACACACACACACACACACACACACACACACGATGTTTGCAGCACATTCATTCAGTTAGAGTACCTTGGCTATTTAGCCCCTAGTAAATTCCTTTAAAAACTCAACTGCCCCAGGATGCCTGCATAAGAACCTTACCCTACTCTCTATAGCTCTTGCTGAAGCTGTTAAAAGTTACTACACCACATGAGCACATTACCCCTTTGAAACAAAGTATCTTGGCTTTGGTGCTTGGTGGTGCACATCTGTGATCCAGGAGGCAGAAGCAAGAAGGTTGCCCTGATGTCAGAGCCACACTGAGCTTGACAGTTTAAGATCAGACTGAGTTACAATATGAGACCTTGCCTCAAACACAAAACAAGAGAGAGAGAGAGAGAGTGGGTGGGGGGGTGGGGGCTGGAGAGATGGCTCAATGGTTAAGAGCACTGACTGCTCTTCCGAAGGTCTTGAGTTCAAATCCCAGCAACTACATGGTGGTTCACAACCATCTGTAATGAGATCTGACACCCTCTTCTGAGGTGTCTGAAGATAGCTACAGTGTACTTAAATTTAAAAAAAAAGAAGGAAGGAAGGAAGGGAGGGAGGAAGGAAGGGAGGAAAGGAAGGACACCCAACCACCGCAAATTGGGGGGAAAATGACAACTAAGCAAAAGGTAGAGAAAAGCAAAAGTTATATCATCTGTTGTTTTTCACATTGACAAAAAACACACAGCTTGATTTTCAGCCAAAATCTTCAGAAGAGTCTGAGTTAAATGACATTTATTTACATTTAAATACGGATAGATCCATATGGATTAATTTTAAACTTTGAAACACAGGACGCTTGCATCTTTCCCAGACAGTGCATTTTTGGAGGGAGGTGCAGCATGTATTTTCAACAAATTCTACGCCAGAAGCAGTGCGTGCAGATGTTTACTGAAGGGTACAACTCATGCACCCAAGGATTTTGAGAAATCTGATTTTGGAACATTAATGAGGCCTCAATCGAATGGTTTATGTGCTCAGGCTTTACATGGGCTGTCACCCGGTCTTTATTTTATCCTTAATGTGGAATTCAAACTTTATACAGTTGTCTTGGCACCACCCCCTACTGCCAAGAGGTGGACAGCAAATTACTTTCAACTCTTTACAGAAAGCCATCAATAAAACTTGGAACCATAGAATGTGATGCTCCTAACTCCCATGGAAAGGGCTTGTGTGTTGCGGTGGGTGGGAGGTGGCGGGATCCCCTCCATTTACTTACTGTCCAGAGATGTGAGTTCCCTTAATCCAAATAGCTGTTTCGAAGATGGAGCTGCCCAGCCAAAACCACATTCCTAGACTCCTTTGTATCCGAGGACGATCATATGACTGAGCCTGGGACTATGGAATTTGGTTGAAGTAATTACTTATTTTCTAGACTCACTCATGAATATCCCCCTTGTGACTCCCCATTCTCTCTCATCTGTAATCTGCCAGTTGGAGGTTGATGCCAACCTCGGCCTGTCCTGGAGGCCTGACGCCAGCTCTCCCCACATTACCACCAACTGAATGTGACTTCAGCAAGAAATGATGTTTTATTGCAATAACCTACTTGTGGATGCTGAGGGTTACAGCAGGTACCCATTGGAGCAAAGTGGGCCATTTAGCCAAAAAAAAAGACATTTTCATAATAATGAACTCAAATGAAGTGTAGTGTATTGTGGCCAACGGAAGATTGATCTGTGGTCTGAAGCTGCCAGAATGGTGTCCGGGTTCCGTCCAGTTCCTGGCTATGGATGATGGGCAGATCTGCACTCATTTGTGAAGAACTGGAGCATGTTACCCTGAGGTGAGCAGGGCCAGAGGCAGAAGTAAAGGCTCTGCAGGGACACGCGAGTCTTCTTCCAACAGTAGGCTCAGCAAAATGACAATACTGAGCCAAGAGATTTGGCTGAGCCTGTATCCATATGAAAAAGACAGTAGGGTTGCATGAGCTTTTCTTTTTAGAAATAGAGGTGATTTAGTCTCCGTTGCATAATTAGCAGCACACAGTTGAAGATGTGGGTCCATGTGGGGAAGAGCTGGTTACAGAAATGAGTGAGAAAGAAGCTGTCCACCCTCACTACAGGACACACACACACACACACACACACCACCTTTTTCTACCCTTAGCTACTCTTTGCAGTAGCTATAATTATCACTCATGTTTCAAATTCAGGAACTCCAGCATAGAGAAATTAAATAATTTAATCAAAGCTGTAAGAGTTAAAAATGGAAGTTCCCCTGACTCAAAGGATCCTTTCTCCACACCACATGTCAATAGTGACACACACGCAATGAACCCACGTTAGGCAGCAGTGATGTACCAAGCTTTATTCAAAATCTCTTGTACGAATTAATTCCCACCAACTTCCTGAAACTGGCACTATTATTATCCCATCTTAAAAAGAGGAGAATACAGGACAACGTAGTGGAGCTTCCTTAAGATAATTCCGTAACTGGTGAATCTCATAGCCATATGCTAGCACCCACATCTTCACCCACTGGTCTACAGAAAGCTGTGCATCTCCTTTCTTTGTTAGGATTTGAATGGGAAATGTACTCCATGGCCTCATGAGAACTTTGCTCCCCAATAGTGGTGCCAATTCGGGATCATTATAGAAACTTTATTATTGAGGCCAAGCTAACATAGGTAGGTTTCTGGTCTTGAAGGTAGCCCTGGTTATTCTGGAACTCACTCTGTAGACCAGTCTGGCCTCAAATTCAGAGATCCACCAGCCTCTGCCTCCACAGTTCTTGGATTAAAGGCGTGTGCTACCTACCATGCCCTTGATTGAGAAATTGTATGCTTAAGCTAACTTTCCTTGCCATAGTAATAGCAGCAACTAGCATGGAGTCATGGTAGTGGTTTCCCCAACCTCCCAAGTCAGTACACATGCCCTCTGCTCGCACACATATCACACACCATCTAGTTTTGAATAGCCTCACATTGAGCTACCTAACTCAAAGAATGGAGATAAAGATAACACAAAACTAATAGTATTTGGAGTTGGAGGAGGGTTAAGTGGCTCAAGAGCAGCTTTTGGAAGATTCACAGGATTCTGTTGTTCTGTGCTTTGTGATCATCAAACAGGTGTCTGCTTTGAGATGAGGTCAATGGTGACATGTTAAGAATATATAGCCTAAGCCAGGCGAAGTGGCGCACGCCTTTCATCCCAGCACTTGGGAGGCAGAGGCAGGTAGATTTCTGAGTTCGAGGCCA
>NC_034594.1:55858494-55881641 GCF_900095145.1 Mus pahari
CTACAAAGTGAGTTCCAGGACAGCCAGGGCTACACAGAGCAACCCTGTCTCAAAAAAACCAAAACAAACAAACAAACAAAAAACAAAAAAAGATAAGAACGTAGTAAATCTGGTAACTGCAAAACAGCATAATTTTTTTTCCCTATCTTAGATGCTTCTAGTGAGAAGAATGATCATGTCAAGCTCACCTAAATTGAAGAGTTATTTATTGAGTATTTCATCTAGTCTGTCTGTGTGACTTGGATAGAGAACCCTTTGTCAAAGCCAGCTCCTCTATGACCCACAAGGCCCTCCAGAATTCATTTGGAATATGTAAGGGAAGCCTCTTGGACAGAGCAGCCAAGAGAGGGAAGGATTAACTGCTACCCACCAGGGCTTTACTCCTTCACTGTCAGCCCTGCTGGAGAGCTCTGTGCCTCCCAAGGCTGCAAAATGAAGGGCTGAGCCATGGGCTGCTTTGTTTCCCAGACAGCTGCTAATCGTCCTGACAATGCTACAACATTTAGTTTTCTGACGTCCAGAGCATCTAGAGCGGTCCTCAATTAAACATGTTTTAATCACCAAGCTTCTAAATGCCAGCATGAGAGATAGATGCACCCAGTAGAGCTTGCTTGGCTCTGGCCTCCTGCTTCCCACATTCAAATTTCCACATTTATGCATGGGGAGACTTGGGAAACCTCCAGAAACTGATCAAAGGAGAGTCCTGTTCCTTCCTATTAGCTACTTTTACTTTCTTACCTCTGTAAACGCTATTCTGTAGAGGTTAAGGCTTTTAACATTTGCTAAAGGAGCCTGTTGGCTTTAATAAATAGATCTGTGACTAACTGTTGTTATTTTGAATTGTTTAAGGTGTGGTGACTAATTCAGGACAGTTGTGACTTTGCCAATTGCATTTGGGATACTGGAATCATCTGTGAAGTAAAAGAACAGGTAGTGGGAGGAGGAAGAGAGGGAGAAGGAGGAAAAGGGGTCAGCTAAGAGGTATGCGCAGAAAACCTCCAGAGACTGTCTTATCAATACAAATAGTCTCAGCCCCAGTTAGACTAACCACTGATGTCTTAATCTGGATGCAAGTGCTTGTAGAGATTCAAAAGAACCTTTGACAGTTGAGTCTCCTTTCATTTTATTCCTTGATATTCTTTTTAGTTTTTGTTTGAGACAAGTTCACATGGAGCCCAGGCTGGCCTTCAACTTGCTATGTAACAGATGATGACCTTGAACCCCTCCCTCATTTTCCTGCTGCCACCTCCTCGGTGCTAAGATTGCAGTGGTACACACCCCTGCACCCAGATCAGACTTTGAGATTTGCTGATAAAGGGGTGTCCTGTTACTTTTCTCATAATGGCCTTATTTTTGCAAGGGCATGAATACAGCCTTACATTCTTCTTCAATAAGCATCATTTGTAGCTATCTTTATGAATACAAGATCTAGTTAAAAACTTTAAACAAAAGTACCAATTTTCATAAATGGTATACATTTGTACAGGACAATTGAAAAGAAAGTCTCAATGACAAGAGTCATTAGCCATTCTGAGTTATTAGAAAAAAATTTTCAAAATTAGATTACTTTGTCCTGCCTCTTGGGCTAAAGGGGCCAGTCACCAGGGGACATGGCACCAGGGGACCCACCCGGGATATTCAGGTTCTTGACTTTCAACGGAGACTGAGTGTATCACGAATCTCTCCTTCCTTATAACTGTCTCAGAGATGGCCCACTACCATCCAAGTTGAAACACTAGGAAGTCAATTAGTGTCAGTTATGATATGAGCACCTGTCGGCAAAGACCTGGACTGAAGTCAAACCCATTAACATAGTCACTCATGGCTGCCAAGTGGTCAGACTCTGGAACAGTTAGGTTGTCATCTACATTCAAAGAGGTGACCCAAAGGGAGAAAGGTCCAAAGGCCCATTAGTCATCTTCTACGCCATCCAATTCCCCATCACGTATATATGATGTATGCATCTGGAACAGGGCACCTATTTTCTAATGGTCATTTTAGGAGATCATACAAGCTACTCACAAAAGTCAGGGTTACTATAAATTGAGAGTTTGAGTCCCTTTACCTAAACTTTTAAACTTTTTTTTTCTTCTTTAATGAATCTCATTGCCTTTGAGAATGCAATTAGTCAGAAGAGAGAAAAATTCAGATAACACTATTTGGAAAAGAATAAAGTACATCACAAAATTATAGGATAGGGAATATTACTAACAGGACCTTACTGTCTTAAGAAAGATGTGGGTGACTCTTTCCCTGACAAATTGATGTGTTCCCTGCTATGTGGAAGCTTTCCAAGCCCAAATGTCACTTGGCTTACAGAAATGAGGGGCTAAAAANAAAAAAAAAAAAAAAAATGATGAGTCTGGACAATGACGTGGATGGAATGTCACAAGCAGAAAGGAGAGGCAGACAAAGCAACAGATTAATACCCAGTTTGTGATGTTGAATCTGGATCTCTCTTTGACTCCACTCTATGGAAGTATAGGGGAGTTCTAAGCACAAGGGCTGAGTTACTTATGGGGCAAAAGCTGTGAACTAAGCTTCCACTTTCCATGCAACTGTCACTTTTGCTGTAATAGACAGGACACAGTGAAGCCACAGTGAGTGGACAAAGAGACAGAGGCCTTTGGATTAGATTATACACAGCTCCTTTTGAAAATGGTTCCTCAGAATGGTCACCACCATATGCTATGCTCTCAACAAACAAACAAACAAACAAACAAACATGGCCATAAAATGATCTTTCGGCAATCCTCATCTCTTAATCTTTACCTCTTGGACAGTTCTCTTAAAGACAATATTACAGATTAGAAACAGAAGAGTCATTTATGAGGAGGATTTTAAGCTTGAGAATTGGCAACCACAGATTTTTTTTTTTTTTTTTTTTTTAATTTTTAGGGTATCAGCCAGACACGGAATTGTGTGTGCCAGATAGTTTAAACTCCTACATGCAGTATAAGCTTAGAGCGGAAACAACTGAGCCATTAAAATTTAAAATGTTATTAAGGCCAATAGATGTCTTCAACTAGATCTGTGCTTAAGAATTCAAGATGACTTTTGTAGTCATAAAATGTAACAAAGAATGCATTAGGAAAGCCCTAACTGTTTGGGGATTCTTTTTTCTAATAGAGGGGTTCAGAGCATCTCTCAAGGGTCTCTCTTTAAACACAATTTGCTGAAGTGTGAAATTTGCTGGATCCAGCTCCACCCAGGAGCGAATCCCTAAGTGTTGGGAAGAACCTCATTAGAACAACATCTCACCTAAAAATACATCCCCAGCATGGCCACTAAGAAACACATAAAGTACGGCGCCAGTGTGCTGTGCAAGTTATTTTGCGTGTGCTCTGAAATGGAGGAGGAAGAGAAAAACACACGGTGCAAATATACTTCAAAAAATTAGCACTTATATTTCAAGGACTTCTCCTCTGAATAACACGCTTTAAAATTCTAAGATTTCCAAAAGGCATTGTCTCGGGCTCTCACTGCAGTCAGCTGGCTTCTCTGTGGTGGAGTAAGTTCCAAATGAAAGCTATAAACACCTTTCTTTCTGCTTCCCTGAGGACACACTTCTAACTCCTATTGTTCAGGGATCTGCTCTAGTTTTCACCCACCCAACTCTTCTAGTTTTGGGTGGGTGAAAAAAAAAAATGAAGCAATAACGACCCACACCTTCTACAGTGATGGCTCTGCCTCCATTTTAAGTGGGAAGAAAGGAACTGATATGGCCCCCAAAATCCAGCACTGGAAGAATGCTTCCTTCGAAGCTCCCTCAAACCTTCATCTCTTAAGAACCCTATAAACTGGGCATGGTGGCTCACGCCTTTAATCCCAGCACTCGGGAGGCAGAGGCAGGCGGATATCTGAGTTCGAGGCCAGCCTGGTCTACAAAGTTAGTTCCAGGGCTATACAGAAAAACCCTGTCTCGAAGGAAACAAAAAAAAACCCTATAGGATCAGGGCAGGTTCATTTGGCTTCAACACAATCAAGGACTATATCAACAACTCTTGGGATCACCAGTAATTTTCAGAGAGGGGGGAAAAATAAAGACTCCTTGGCTACCTTAGTGAAGGCAGAGCATATATAAGTAACCTTTCCTCTACAAACATATCTGAAAGACTGGTTTGTTTCTATGCCCTTAGTGTTGGTAAGGAAACATGATCAAAGCCGTGTTTCCATCCACCTTAACTTATTATGGCCAAAATATACACTTAATCGCTCTCCCCCACCCAAAGAGTCGATTCCAAAAGCAGTGGATTTACTGCTTGCACTATATTATCTAGATAAACACAAACTCTCCAGGGAGCCATTGTGAGCTGTCCTGTTCTAATGGACGGATCTGACCCAGTGTCCTACAGACTGGAAGCCTGCTGGTGGCAGATCCTTATTTAGCTCTCAAATGAAAACTCCTTAAAAGGGGTTTTAAGAGCTACCCCTTAAAAGCTGTGTGCATATGCTACAGCCCAAAGGATCCTATGAGAATACCTTAAAAATATCAGTTCTGGGGCTTTGCATCCAGAAAGATTTTTTTTTTTTAAGTATACCTCATACTGCCCAAGCAATTTGTATATTTATGGCGCTGCTCTAAGGCTTAGCAATTAATTCATCAGATAAAGAAATTGTGTAAGGGGTTGTTTGCTTGTTCTCTGTCTAAAAATAACCATTCTGAATTCTCACAGCTTTAACAGTGACCCTCATATTGTAATGGCCTTGGTAGAAATGAAGATGGAACAATTCACTACTTTCAAAGAAACGGGACTCCTCCCAACTACACACACACACACACACACACACACACACACACACACACACACACACATACACACCAATCTCACACACACACACACACACACACACACACACACACACACACTACTGTACAGCTGAGAACTCTATCTTTGTACTTTTGGCACAAGCCAAAGGAGTTTTACACATTGAGGATGCTGGAGCCAGGTGGGATACCTCGGAGAAGGTAATTACAGAAAGGAAGTGTTCAACCGCTAAGGCTTGCTTCTCTGAACAACTACAAATCTAAGACAATGTTTTGTGATCTACCTGAAGACCACAGACACTGTCTTCCCAAATAGTCATACCTTACCTTTGGAAGACATGGAGAAAGATTTCAATTAATCCCTGCAGGCTTCAGATCTCTCAAGGTAGGATTAGTCCTTCAATGTGACTTTTAGATTTGCATGGTATTTAAGGCAAATTAAAAACTGGTTAGAGACATCAGCAGGGGGTTAATAGGAACTTTGATATTCTTTGGATCTTCTCAGATGTTCAACTGCAGACTGAACTCAGGAGTCTCCATTGGCTACTTTAGATAGCGATTCATTTCATTAGTTGGAAGGATATCTAGAGAGTACAGAAACCCATCTAAGAGCTCATGGCTCTTAGCCCCAGGCTCCTCAATTCTGACCGAAGGCAGGCATTTACATTTTGCATCTCTTCATGGCTTCTCCAGAGCACAGAAGTTGGCAGTGGAGTTCAATGTAGCAAGCACAACATTGAGCAATGAGAAAGAACGCAGAATTAGGCTGCCAAGAGCAAGCAAGAAAGTGGATTTCCTGTCTCACAGATGAACATGTGTGTATATTTATGTAGGAGCAAAGCAAATGGAGTTAAGGAAAACAGTGTTCTCTGGGCTTGAGTGCATAAATAAAAACCAACGTCCATTTTCTGAGAATGAAATATTTACCTCTCTAAACAATGAGAACTTTCACTTGTACACAATAATTACCACTAGGCACTGTAGACATACCATTTGTCTAAGCTGCTCAGTCAACCTTGAAGTTGGATAATTTAGTAGATTCCTTTGGAAGGCTTTTCATTTTTTTTCCTCCTCACCAGGCCTTATGGTACCAACCATGAATACAAATCCAGGAATCCTGGTTCCCCAAACAAAAAGGCTATATTTTATAGAACTGCTTATATATTTGATTTTAGCATTATAATAATGAATTAATGAGCAGGCCTATTAATTATAGTGAAAGCAACAACATTCTTCAGAAATGAAAATCTTTTTTTTTTTTCGGTATTAAGTTTAACTCAGGAGATCATTTCTTTAAAGAAAATATTGTACTCTATGGTTTTTTAAATACACATTTCATAAGGACTATGAACTGAGCCCAGAGCCTGTGGCTGGAGCTGTTAATGAGAAAACCACAGCCTGGATGGTCTGAAGACCATTGTGCGCTTGGTGAAGCTTATAATGATCTGAGCAAACAGGGGTCTCTCAGCCAGTCGCCTCTTTTGCACCCCCTAACATTATTCGCCCACAGGAAGGAGGCACAGACCACCTATCAGTGCAACCTCTGTGGGATTTCTGAGTTTGTTGGGCAAGCTCCCTGCTTCTATCAAATTTTGTAGGGGTAAGGCAGATAGATCAAAGCCGACAGCAAATCACTGCAGTGAGAGGATAACATGAACAATCAGAGTGTGTGATTATCTGAGACCTAAAGTGGGAAGGATGTAAATGGTGAAGAGAAGCAGGATTCCTCACAATGGCTCAGAGAGGAAAGGCACTTTCTGAGCAAGACCGATGGCTGGGCTTCAATCCCTGGAACCATATGAAGGTGGGGGGAAAAGACTGACTGCAAAGTTGTTCTTTGACTGTGACACATACATATTGTGCATGCTTGCACATACACACACACACACACACACACACACACACACTCATAAAAAATATGTAAATAATTTTAAAAACGGAGACAAAGCTGTGCCCATCAGTCAGCATCGAGAGAGGCACACATAAATGTGAGTATCAATGGGAAAAGATTTGTGGTCCAAGGAAGCAAAGGCATCTTTCAAATCATAATTACCTTGGTTAATTTTGTTTTTAACACAATCAAAACATCTTACAAATAACGTGTCTTGCCAAATACAAACTGCCTCATGGGGATTAAGCAGTGTGTTAAGCCACCACATCCTTCCCCTGAAGCATCATTTCCCACAAGTGGTGCGGCCATTTCAACATCTTAACCTCCACTCTGACTACTCCCCTTTCTAGATTTAGTACGCCACAGTAGAGACCAGCTTAGAAAATAAAAATGTAAAGCCAGATTGCTAACTATGTTTACACTGCTGGCCATTCACTAGGCCACAGCCATGCTTCTGCAGCCGGAAGCCCTCCTACACAACATGTGAACAAATGACTGCCTCCTGTTCCAATAAAACTTTATTTATAGGTGCCAAAATCTGAATTCTTCAGGTCTGAATGTCACAAACTGTTACTCATCCTTTGATTGTATTTAACCCTTTAGAAATACAAAAGCTGTTCTTAATCAGCTAACATTTGTGCCTTTTGTTTCTTTCTCTTTTTTTTTTTCCCTTTTGCATGCTTAAAGAGACACCTTTGTCCCTGAGACCACTTCACTTGAGCATTGTTTCCACCATAATTCTTAGAAACAACGGGACGAGCTTTCGGCTTGTCCTTTGATCTCAAATTCTTTTTCTGGCTAACTCCAGTATGGCCTTCATGCCTCACACCTAACCACTGACTAGACTCATACTGAGCAATGACCTCGCCTTTCAACACCTTTTATATGAAGCCAAATCCTCATGTGCCTTATTTTCCCTTGAGCCTACTAATGCAATGAGCTCCTTATCTGCCAACCTTGTCAGAGTGTCAAAGGAAGGCTAAGAACCTTCATGTGGGTCCTTTTATTTTTATTATTATTATTATTATTATTATTATTATTATTATTGGTTTTGTTCTTTGTATTGAGTCCTACTTCCACCCCTTAATTATACAAAACCCATCTAAGCTTCAGACCCCAGAAAACCTGGCTTCTTTATGCCTGTGGCAAACCACCCCACCCAATTGTCCCAAGATTCTTTTCCCTTCTCCCACCATTTCCCCCAAAGCTTTCTTCTCCTCTCTAGAAGACAGGTAGCAATTATACCCAGTGGGGATGAGAATTCCCACTGTTCTCCATTATCCCACTCAAATAACATAATGTGTCTAATTAAAAGATGGCAGAGAAAGAGAGAATGGGAGCTTACCAGTTGAGTAATAACAGACAGTGTGCCTCTTGTACTTAATTATTTTCTTTTCTTGTCTCATTATTTTGGGTTTATTGGATGTATGACTACTAGACAGAGTTAACCCATTTGTTTTTATTGTAAATAAAAATTAAGTCAACAAACATATTGAATAACTACGACTACATTTTAGTACAATGGTATTATGACAAAGTGTTGTGCCAGTTTATTGGTGGTATGGCATTCTTTCTTCTTACAGTTTCCTTGACTGTGCCACCCTCAAGACCAGGGCCAGTCTAACAAGCCCTACCGGTTTGTCTGATGGCAAAGCAACTGGGAAAGGTCTTCAGAGAGGCTCCTGAAGGCTCAAACAACTGCTTGAGAACAGCGATGACTAAATTATGTTCGCAGCCTACAGCAGTTCAATCAAGGAAACAGGAGCCTGCTTCATGCACTACTACAATCATACAGGAATAGGTCATGTCACTTGACTATGGAACTCTTAAGAGATGAGCATTGCTATGAAGTCACACCAGTGTAGCAAAGTTGTAATGAAGCCCTTTAGAATTGCTTCCCACCTAGGAATAGCTCTTAAGGTCCTGCTTCTCCATGTCCAGACCTATTAACTACAAGGTCATGGCTTTTGACCTTGAATGCATAGGATCCCATAGAAAAGGCAGCATTAGACAATTGGGCAGGTTTAGAGAACCACATAATCTCTAGTCTATCTGAATGCTTCTGGACTCAGAGCTTCAAATGTTTGTCACTGTAACATGATTGCTGCCAAAGACCGGGGGGGGGGGGGGTGTCAGCTCTTTCCTACCCAGTTACAGGCAAATGTGAATCCAAACTGTACATTGGGGAGATGGTTCAGTAGGTCAAATTGCTTAGAGCTATCTCCTGGTGGAAAGAGAATGGATTCCTGAAAATTATTCTCTGACACCACACAAGTGCCTTCATGTGCACACCAAACTACACACATATCCTCTTTCATACATAAACAAAATACTCTTTAAAACACAGATACCCCTGCCCATGGGTGAAGTTCAGAGGGGTTAGTAGAGAAAACTACTTCCCATTGATGCCAGGTTAAGATTTAAGGCAAACAAGCACCACCACCCCCTGCCCCTTTCAGTATGATCTAGTCTGAGAGCTGACAAACCAAGCCTGAAGAGGTTAAGAAGTGCACAGTAAAAAGAAGTCAGCAGTGTTAAAGCTGGGTGCTCCCACAGGATTTTAAGGAAAAAGATCACAATTTCATTCCTTAGCCAGAAAACCTTTTTCCATTTACACAGCATCTCCCACTGCTAGGAACACACACACACACACACACACACACACACACACACACACACACACACACACCCTGTATTCATTTGCCTGCGATGGTCCACTTAAGTCAAAGTAAACTGAAGGAAAGCAAGAAAACAAGCCAGCAGCAGTTGGCGGAGCCATTTCTCAAACAAAAGGCAGAAGAGTTGCTAAGGATGGAAGCCACAGGAAGCCAGGCCTCCCTTTCTCCTTCTGTCAGTCTGTCAAGGACAGGAAGTCTGGGAGGAGCTTCCAAGTCTTCAAGCTTTAAGGTGACGATTCTTTAGGTAGATTCCCCCTCATCCCATCCCCAACTCCTCCTCCCTCACTCCTGGCATGAGGGGTGGGGTAGTGACATGTCCTTAAGCATTTGGTGAAACCAGGTACTCC
Source organism: Mus pahari (assembly GCF_900095145.1). Taxonomy (NCBI): domain Eukaryota; kingdom Metazoa; phylum Chordata; class Mammalia; order Rodentia; family Muridae; genus Mus; species Mus pahari. Next base: position 55,868,179 of record NC_034594.1, read on the forward strand.
AGAAGTTGTAATATCCAATGCAAACCACCCCACACTTTACTGCATGCAAGTGCCTATGCCTCAGGACCAGCTTCCTTCCCACAGGACCCTCACCTATTGGGAAACAACCAGTGTCTCTCCATTAAAGCCCTTTTGGTTAAAGCTGGCATCCATCACTCAACTTATAAAAAAAAAAAAAAAAAAAAACCAAGTGTCAGATACCCTGACTTCCTTTGTCTTTTGTGTAGGATTTGTTTTGATCCCAGGGGGAGAGGGAGAAAAGGCTGCTGCTACATCTGGGTTCAAATGGTTTTACACACTCTTGTGAGAATAGGCCCATTCACACCACCTTCCATCAAAGCCCCTCTAAACCCAAACCTCACACCCCTTTCTCTCACAGTGGGAGACGGGTCAAGCTGAATACAGGAATACCATTGATTTCCTAATGATTGGAAGGAAAGACCACTGTCCACACTAAGATTTTCTTCTTGTTATCAAGTACTTGGTTTGCTTTAAAAACAAACAAAACATAACAAACAAATAAATAACCATGGTTACTCATGAGAACCACAACAGCAACACAAAAGAAAACACAGAAAACAAAACCATGAAAACACAGCAAAGCAAAGGTAGAGAGAACTATTGTGGGGCCTCTGGGTGCTAAACGCTAACAACCATTAACATCCATTAATTCTATGTATTCCTTATAGAGTAAGCCATCATTGGCTATACAGGTCCTTAAGGAATCTAATTTAATGGAATGATGGAACCCAATGCAATTAGAATATAATTGTGCATATGTAAATATGCTTAGGGGAGCTTTGATAGAGCTGAAGACTGTAACAGTCACCCAGGAATCTGGCCTACATTATTAACATTGTTAAGAAAGGGTTTGTTAAGCAAAGACAAACCACCCAATGATTTGGAATCGGTGAACTTCAAAGTGTAGGGCAGGACATGGAGGTGGCCCTATGCACATGTGTAAAGTTCTCTATTGAGCAGAAACACTCTCTGGCTGGCGTGATAGGAGGTCTCCTTATTGAAAGATTTATTTTTAATTTTGAATAGCTTCCCAGCATCCACCTCCATGAAAATTAAAATAAAGAGATGGAATTTTGTCCTATTAAGCAAACCTCCCTGCAGGATCGGTCAACAAGACAGGGAAAGAGTCACCTCATTGCTTCAGAGGAATTACCTGTCTACCTTTCTGCTAGATCTAAAATAATTACAACAGCCATTTTTCATAAAACTTTTGACTCTTTCCTCCATTCCTAATAAAGTTTTTGCAAGTGTTATTCGTGGGGAAGATTTTCAACATGCCTTTCGTTTGCTCTTTGGACCTTTTGGCATAGTATGGGCTGACATAATCTTTTGGCTTGAGTCCTTAAGTATATGAAGAACCATGGAAGTCTCTTCCTTAAACCTGTGCATGGATGTTAAGCCCATCTCCCAAGGGCTGCCCTCTGCCAGAGAATGATTTCAGACTTGACCCTGCATAGATGTGGCCTCAAAGGGGGCAGCCCTAGTTTTAAATTGGTTAAGAACACAATGTTCTTATTTGTGTGAGGGTAATTGAAAAGGTGTAATAAAAGAGAGAGGACTGAGCTCAACGGAAGAGCAGTTATCCCAGAGCTGTGGATAGAATAAGGATGGAGAAGGACTGGATTTGAAAATACTGAGTAGCCATAACCAGATGCTTCTGCATACAAACAGAGCTCTGTGCATGTCGGCTGCTTCTTATACCAACACCAACTATGGTCCAAGGAGCTATGATATGACCATTGCTTTAAATACACACACACACACACACACACACACACACACACACACACACAGAGAGAGAGAGAGAGAGACAGACAGACAGACAGACAGACACAGAGACACAGAGACAGACACACAAGTAAACACAATACAACAAAGAAACCTTATTGATGATCACAAACTCTTACTTGTGATACTACTAAAAACTCTAACATCATCTAGTCTTTTTAGAAAAACCAAACAACCTCAGACAGTGTGGGCTACCTAAAAGTACAAAATTAAAAGGCAAAGGCTTAGGGACCAAAGCTGTCAGTAAGGTGCATGCCTAGAAAGATTAGCAAAGATGGTGGCAAATTCTTATAACAGGGAGGTGAAGATGGATGGATAGATCCTTTGTGATCACTGGACAATTGGGATAACTTATACAATGAGACAGTCTAAAATAATAAGAGTGATAATAATAATGAAAATAAATCATATATCAAACTAACAAGATTATTCCTGAGGAGTCTATCAGTGTTGTCCTCTGATTACCACCCTACATGTGTACACAATGAATGTCAATGAATGTACTAGACACACATCTCAATACATGTGAATATATACATAAAAGATAAAAGCCTGCCCAGTTGACATACTTATGGTTCATAACTACAATAGACTATCCAAACTTAAACAACTGATGATTTTTCCATAGTTGCTCCTGTTGAAAGTCCCAAATTGTTTCTTTAATGTATTTTAGAAAAATTAGAGTAAAATGGAAAAAAGAAATAATAGCTTTGGAGATGGATATTTTACTTAGCTATGGTAATCACCTCCTGGAACACTTAAAAGAAGTGAAAGATGAGGCAGCAGGGTTGGGGGCAGCCTATAATCTTTATCTGGTCATGCTTGCTATCCTAAGAACCTCATACATAAGCCAATGTCCTCCTCCCCCTCCTCCTGAACTCTTCAAAATTAATAGGGAACCTGACCAGTGTGATAGCTCAGCAAGTAAAAAAAAAAAACAAACAAAAAAAAAACAGCCTGTCAGGAAAGCCTGACCTAAGCCAACCCTTGGATTCCACAGTGGAGGGAGAGCTGCCCATTCCTAAAGGGCCTGATCTCCACATGTGAACCCTGACTCTCTTGTACTTCTCAATATTCAAGATTGTGACAGATTGATAATTAACTCAGCCCAAACACTTTAAGAACAACCAAGTTTTCTAGCTATGTCTGTTTGAAGTATGCTATATGAGAAATGGATGCTACAAAATTAGCATGCATCTTCTTTAAGAAAGTAGGATGGAATTGGAGAAAGGTATGACCGTAGCCCAAGCTCCTCATTCTTCTGCCTCCATCTCCTAAGTACTGGGCTTATGGGTGTGGTGGGTCTATCACACAGGATGAGCAAGCTTCTTAAGGCAAATTTTGTTAAGTACAGAAGATTTACACAGTTGGTTCTGATATAGAGCCATGAATATTATTTATATAGTCTTTTACATTTAAGAACAAGATCCAAACTACAACTGCTAATGCTTTTGTTGGATAATTCAAGAGATGCCAGGGCAACACCCTGCATTAGTAAAATCAATGTTATGATCCTATGTAATCTGTAAATGCTGTAATGTCCACCTATGGATTTAGGGATTAAGTAGCAAAGACAAGGGGTGGAGGGATGGTTCAGTGGTTAAGAGTGCTTGCTGAGCAATCATGAGGACCAGAGTTTAGATCCCAGTAATGACATAACAAGCCAGACACTCAGCATACATTCACCCTTAGTATCCCCAGTATGAAGCAGAGACAAAAGGATTACTGTGGTTTGCTGGCTCCCAGTCTGTCCTAGAAATCACAAACCCCAGGTTTAGGGAGAGATTCTGCCTCAGAGGAAATATTAGAGAGATGGGCACTAGGCTCTTCTTGACTCTAAGTGCTTTGGTGCTCATGGGCTCTTGTACCTGCATACACACATACATCTACATTCATTGATGATAATAGTTAAATCTCAAAAGACAAAAGAGGCAAATCAAATAAGTGTGTCCAAGGGACTCAATTTACTAACAGTTCATCATCTTTCAATCATACTGCCTGATTCACTCTATTGCCTGCTACAAGAATGGCATGCAGCTATTCCAAAGCTTTGTGGTAAACTAGTACCTTTTGTATTCTAATGCAGCTTCTACATTTATAATAAATAAATAGGTTCTACAATTCATGATTATCAGCACCTATGACTTTCTCCATAAACAGTATATACAGTAAATAGGAATTGATTCCTACCTGCTTGGTTGGTTGTCACTGTGACAGACACTGACTGGTCCGGGCTAGGGTTATACTTAGACACTCCATTCACTGCCCAGATCTCAAATGTGTAATTGGTGTGTGCGAGGAGGTCAGTGATGGAGACTCTGGTCGTCTTGAGTCCGTTCTGCTGTGGTGTGTAGTGGACTCCACTTCCACAGGGCCGGCATTTGCTGGGATCACCAGCGCCACATTTCTTGCAGACTACATTGTAAGAAATGTCCTGACGGCCCCCTGTGTTCTGAGGACTGCTCCATTCCAAGTTCACCGATGTCTCGTTGACATTAGAAATCAAGTTGAGGGGAGCAGATGGTGGACCTAGGGAAAGAAAAACAGACCATTACACTAAGGACTGAGATCCTTTTGGACCCCTTTAGAGTTTGTATTATCTTCTCTGCAGCTCTAGGAGAGTAGCAAGCCCCATTTGGCAAAGCAAGCAAAAGGCAAAGAAAGTTAACAAAAGGGATCCTTTAAAAGGACAATACCATAGAAGTTGTGTGTGTGTCTGTATCGTTCTACTTCCAGTGCAAATAAACATGCCACTTAGAGACACGAAACCACTCTACAGAGAGCGGGCTTAAAGCCCAGGCCTGCTCTTAGTTGGCAGCAGAGTAGCATACGTTATCTGGTCTCCATCTTACTTTCTGAGAGTCGGCTCTACAAATGGATTCCAGTTCCCAGAGCTGTGGGGGCTAGAAAATTAATACTTAGAGACTGCTTTTGAAGACGTGTTCTGGTTGCTCAGTAGAACCCATTACCAATAGCAAATTAAATGATTAGAGCTATATAGATATAGGTCTGCGGTCCCAGATGCAGGTAAGCATTAAACCATTGCTGGGTAATTAGCAGGAACTGGTTTAATACAACTTCAAAGATATCAAAGAGATATACAGCTGTTGAGAGGTCTCAGAGCTAGGCCAGGGCTGTCCTTGACTACCAGATACCTCCTCTCACTCTTTGATAGATTAGGGCCACACCAGGCTATCTAAAAGCACATCCATCCCCACTGACATCAAAAGGTTTCTGATATGGGAACAAAGATGATGACTGTCATGATAGACAACTGGTTACTCACAGCACCACAGGTAGTTGGAAAACAGTAAAAGGAGACCGTGGACCCTTTAGCCAAGAGACTAAGTCCTGACTGCTGTCAAGTAGGGACTGGGATTGAAGGAGGAAGGAAGGACTTCCTTGGTCTAATTCAGTTTCTAAAGTTTAAAACATGTCTTTAATCTAAACAAAACAAAACAAAACAAAACAGCAACGAACAAAGAACAAAAAAATAAGCAAGATGAAGAGCCAATCTAAATTTTCATAAAAATTTGAGATTTTTTGTGAGACCCACCAATTCTTTCTACAGATACATACACATACAAACCACACATGCATATACACACATATGTATAATCACACATATATATATAGGTATATAAGTATACACATACCACATATACCCATACGTGTATGGTGTGCATATATACATATCTATGTACATATGTACACACACACACACACACACACACACTGTTTTGGGATGACTGCTATGAAGGTAATCGCCTTCACTTGGAGAAGGGAAGTTAACTGGAGGCCTATATGAAACTGATGCTTTCCCCCTTAGCCACAATGGAACACTGAATCTGGTCAAAGCAATAATGGAGACAGAGGTGAAACAGGTAGCCTGTGGCCATACAGTCGCATTCTACTTTTATTACTTGGCTTTCAGTGATTAGCGGGGCCAATGGATTTGGTGGGAACCTTCTGTGTGGGAAATCTCCCCTTCTTCTCTCTCAAACAGCTTAATTAAAGACCTTATTTTCAAAAGGGAAGCAGCTTCTCCCTGGCTCCCCTAGAGACCAATTATCTACAACCTTCGTAGCTGCAAGATCTATCCCCCAACCTTCCATTCTTAAGGAAAAAAACTAACAGAACTATTGCAAAATTTGTGTTAACCCTAAGTCTACTTCATAAAACCCTCAGAAACAAGTGTTCTCTTATTTAGAGTTTAAGACTGAATGTATGGTCTTGAACACAGCCGCTAGGATAGAGTAATAATGAATAAATGACGTCAGAATGCATAAATGGAATTACTTACTGAAAAAGTCAGACACTCAGAACCAAATATGGTGCTAAGTATTATTTATTTATTATTATTTTTTTACTTCTCGCTCTGGCCCTACTCCTTCCCTGTGTGGAAGACTTAAGGTTTATTTATTTTACGTATGTGAATACAAAGTCACTCTCTTCAGACACACCAGAAGAGGGCATCAGATCTTACTATAGATGGTTGTGAGCCATCATGTGGTTACTGGGATTCGAACTCAGGACCTCTGGGAGAGCAGTCAGTGCCATCTCTCCAGCCCTGGTGTTGAGTATTAAATGTCTTAAAGATGAAAGAACTAAGAGGCAGAAGTAGACCTAGAGTAAGTAGTGAAAGTTTACGCGATATAATTCATGAGAGAATTTTACTGATGTCACAAAGAACTGTGCCCTAGTCCGCCCTATGAGGCAGAAGTGTTACTTTAAGTCGGGGTGAGCATCTTCTACTCTTCAAATTCTGTGACTTGTGACCACTACCCTGCAAGCCATCACTGGACTGGAGCTGAAGCTGGTCACGGTTTGTGTTACAAAATGGGTCAGCCACTGGCTCTCACTTTGCTGAGCCTTGCAGGGATAAATAAGAATGACTCTGAAATACATTAACCCCCTTGCCAAGGCCCCAGTCCACCCTCACACGGGAAAATGTAACACAATGAACTGAGCACTACAGAGGCAGAAAGTCAGTAATTAGTATGTAGGCCAGGGCTTGGTGGAGTCTGAACAGAGAAGAAATGGAGCAGAAAACTAAATGGTCACAGGATGCGGAGATGTAACACAGCCACGGGGAAGCAACACAAAGATGCAGGGGGATTTCGGAAGTGGGGGTTGATATGAAAACAAGTCTCCGACTGCATTCTTGGTTCTTACAGAAGGCCTGGAGGTAAATGTTTAAAGGAAGGGTGAGAACAAAGTTCAAGTTCAATGTTGCCTCCAGGGCTGTTTTAGAGAATTGCACTCTTGTGTGTCGGATTTTACTGTCTTAGACCATGATGAGGACATAGTAGCATCAGTGCACAAATTGGACGATTACAGTTGTGTGATGAAAGGGGAAATGAAACATGGAAATCCCTGCCCTATGTGAGTACCACACTGGCCTACACAAAGACCGGGAAAAGCAAGCTAAAATCATAATGGTGGCTGTGTATTGTCTGTGGGATTGTGGTTTCTTTTTCTAACTCCTGTCAATTAAAAGATGACAAGCATGGAATAAGTGTGTTCCTCATTTTAAGTGAAGAGCCATTGTTTCCTTGGAAAAGAAAAAAAAAATTCTCTTCTCAAGACAACGAGGGGGGAGAGGATGGACTTGAAGACAGCCAAAGCCAAACTAGGTCTCTCACTGAGGCAACCTCGGCCAATAAATAGGAAAACAGACAAAAGAAAAGCTCTGACAATGACCTATTTTCTCTCCGATTTAAGTTTTGTATCTGCAAATCTAGTAGTCATCAAGACAGTGATGGCCTTCCTGGTTGGAGATGGTGTATCTGTGAGTGGAGTTTCCAGTTCTAAGTGTAGCAGGGCTCTCTATGTGCACATGTTCTAATTCCAGGGATCTAACCACCTGGCTGAAAGCACTCAAGAAAGACTATGTTCTCCAGACCTCTGAGAGTTTGAGGCCATCCTGGTCTACAGAGTAAGGTCTAGGACAGCCAAGGGTGCACAGAGAAACTCTGTCTCAAAAAAACAAAAGAAAGAAAAGTGTTCTCATGAACATAAGTAGTCAACTGTTTTTAATACAGTATAACTACTTAGATAGCATTGTATGATATTAGTTATAATTGTCCCAAAGAATATTTAACATATATGTGATAATGGTATTGCTCATATCACATTAGACATAGGTGAAGACCATCCATGGATTTTAGGATCTCTGAAGGTCCTAAGACCAATCCCAAAAGCACAGCGAGAGAAGACTACATGATTTTTATATCAATAAAAGCTACTGTAAAATGCAATCATATTTTCCAATCTTTCTGTCTATACCACTCTTATTGAACACTCACTGACACCAGGTTGCTTAAGGGTCACTGTGAGGAACAAAGTGGCTTTTATCGATACCAGCCTGAATACAAGGCTGGCAGTGAGTAGGGTACCACTCTCATTGCTGCTTCTTGCTTCTGTGGCTCCATTCCCTTAGGATGGCTGATGGTAGACATCCGCTCCACATCTGTCCCCATTTATCACCTGTGTCTACGTTATCCTCAAGGGAATCAATGTACTCAGTATTTCCCATTGTCTACCACTATTTCCAAATACCTAGTTCAGAGGAAGCGCCATACATGTTTGCTGATCCAGTAGATGGATGGATAGCAAGCAAGCACGTCACTTGAGTGTGCCTTGTTTTGCGTGGATGAACACAGGCTTCCTTAAGTTAAGGCTGAACCATTCAGCTTCTTCCATAAGGTTCATTAGCACGAAGCCTGGGTGTGAAGGACTGTCTTTGAATACACATTCCCATAGACTAACCAGACTGGAAAAGGTAGAAAAGGCTATATGCCCAGTATCAATGGATACTAATGCTGACAGGGGTGTAGAATGCTTGTATATCCAACAAACGTTTATCATGTGCCTCATTTCCTCACCTGCTAGAAGGGAGAAAGGAAAAAACCACACAACAAACCCACCTCAATTCATCCTAATGTGTTTGTGATAGATTCCTGCGTAGAAAGAGGATTTGTAGAAGAAACTGAGGCTAAAGACATTGAAATACAAAGTATGTGTGTGCACTGGATTTATAGGCAAGCACGACACCCTGCCCTGCCCTGTTCTTGTGTACTATGTGACTAGGTACCGCACCTGGGAGTTTAAAAAAGGGCTCTGTCCAATTAAAGCTTTGTCAAGTCAGAAGTGAATGGCTCCAGTCTCTCTTTTGCTTTCTTCTCGGTTGATGATTTACCATCAAACTAGCTAAAATCTCCCTGGAAGAAGTGGACTCTAACATTTCCAAAGGAAGCCTCACATTTGCCTTTAATAGAATTTTAAGAGTTCCCCTCCCTCACTTAATTTTATTTTTAATCACCAAATTAAGCCGTTTTTTTAAATATGAAATGATCAAATGCCGAAGGCTTGTAAGGGAAGACACTCCGATTTCATTTTGAATCGCACTTATAAATCTCCCCGTGGCATTCACATATAAGCTCAACCTTCTCTGTCTCTGCGCCCCAGCATTTCCAAGAATGGGGCTGGCATGTGAAACGCTTTTAAAGTTTTCGCATTTTGAATGCCTTTCTTGTTTTTAATATAATTTAGTGGCAGAGATAATAACTATACTACCAGAAACAAAAGGCAAATGTAATAACCTTTAATTTATGAGTAGAGCAGGGTCAGCATTCTTCCTTTGTAAGAACATTTTATTGCATAGCCACATTGTAAATATTTTATTCTTTATGGGCCATATGCTCTTGGCAACAACCATTCAGCAGCCACAGCAAGTATCTCCACCATGAGGCATGGCTCTGCCCAAGAAAACTTGGCAAAAGTAGATGGCAGTTGAAATTGGCCATAGCTTGTCAATGATTCCTGGAGGGATTAATCTGTGCTTCTCAACCTTCCTGATGCTAAAACCCTTTAACACAGTTCCTCATGTTGTGGAAGCATATATTATTCTCGTTGGTGCTTCCTAACTGAAATTCCTGCTACTGTTATGAATCATAATGGACCTGTGTTTTCCAATGGTCTTAGGTGAGTCCTGGGAAAGGGTTAGTTGAACCGGTGGGGATCGGGACTCTCACAGGTTGAGAAGCACTGGAATAGATGTTCCTTCTCCCCCAGAGAAGGTCTGTGGCACTATGGCACCACCCACAAGTTTGTGTGCTTGCATACTTAGTCTTCTCTGGCGATTTGAGGAGGTTGTGGAACTTTTAAGGGGTAAAGCCTTGCTAGACAAAGAGGGATACTAAAGGGATGACTTGATGACCTTTGTTCCCTGCTTCCTGGCTGTTGCAACAATGTAACCAGCCACACCTGTTTTGGCTGCAACCACAGAGATCCACCCCTGTGACTTGCTACTGGGATGGACTTAACTCCGAGCAACAAATAAATCATCTCTTCTTTCCATAAATCAGCTATTCTGCTATAGCATAGCAAATACAGGTACCTCCATATATGAATATATTTCTATGTACATTAAGTGCAGCATAAGTTAATAGAGGACACTCAGATCGGCAAGCCATGAGTGATGCTGATTTCCAAAACTGAGGTTAAACCTGACGTCATTGTCTGAGTAAGGAATGCAATGCACGGAACATTACTTCCCACAGCTCTGACAGAGATGGGCACTGCACCTCTTGCCTCTGTGGAGAAGTTTAAATGAACATTCATTTCCTCCAGTGGTGTGAACCGCTTTCCACATCACCTAGCAGGTGCTCATGAAAGGTGCTATGACGGGTAATTATTGTTTTCTTGTGGAATGTCAATATTCCACTCTTGTGGGAAAGAGTTCGACAGTAAGAAATCCTAGCCAAATTATGGCAGATAGAAACGGTTATCACAGTACATAGTGTTGTATCATAAAATATCGCATGTTATGTTGCAAGCGGGATTTTCTTCCTCCTTCGCTAAATATGCCTTCTCCTTTCGGGAATGGCAGCACATTCAGAGGACCTGAATTTGGTTTCTGGCACATGTCCGGTGGCTCACACCTGCCTGTAACTTCAGCTCTCTACTGGTCTCCTCTGGTACTACACTCACAGGCACATCTCCTGTACATGCACATATACACACATGACTTTAAAACCACTAGCTAACCATGAACCTGGCCATTGATGTGTCCAATGAGGTATAGCCAGCATGTGAACTTACTTCATAGGAAGGTACAGCCAGCCTAAGAGTGGCTAGTGAACTGCACCCAACCCCAAATGCACCCAACCCCAAATCAACTGGAAATGGATTTAATTCTTAAAGGAACAGACTAGTTCTTGAGCTTTAGGATGATTCCATTTGGATGTGGATTTAACAGACAGACAGACATATGGTGTAAAGATACACACACACACACACACACACACACACACACACACACACCAAAAAAAAAAAAAAAAAAAAACCCTGAAAATTCAATTTCTTGTGACAACTGGCATCAAAGTGCTAACAGACCCTGAGGCAGCCCATCACATAACCTTTTTATTTCCTTCCTGTGAGAATATTAGCCTCCATTCGTCTTTCTTGGTTTATTACTATTTTTGAGTGTGTTCACATATGTGAACTGAGTGTGCCTATTTGTACATGTGCAAGCCAGAGACCATCAAGAGCCCTTCCTCTCAGGCTGTTCACTTTGATTTCTAGCCAAGGTCCCTTATTTTTGCCTGGATCTAGATATGACAAGTAGGGTAAGCTGGCTGGCCAGCTGGGGTTACAAGAGCATGCCACCATATTCGATTTTAAAAAATGGGTTGTGGGGGGGGGGCTGGCGAGCTGGCTCAGTGGTTGAGAGCACTGACTAGTCTTCCAGGGGTCCTGAGTTCAATTCCCAGCAACCACATGGTGGCTCACAACCATCTGTAATGGGGTCTGATGCCCTCTTCTGGTGTGTCTGAAGGCAGCTATAGTGTACTCATATAAATAAATCTTTTTAAAAATGGGTTTTGGGAATTGAACTCCTATCCTCATGCTTGCTGACAAGTGCTTTGCCTACTAAAAGATTTCTCCGCAGCCCATGGTTTGTTTATCGTCCCATCATACCCTGCAGTCTGGTGGCATTGAACAGCCTAGGTCTGTTGACTGAGTAAGTGATAGGTCCTTTATCTGGATTGTACAGCTACCGTCATCAGAACCATCGTTGCCATATTGTGTGTGTGTATGTGCGTGTGTGTGTGTGCGTGTGTGAGAGAGAGAGAGAGAGAGAGAGAGAGAGAGAGAGAGAGAGAGAGAGAGGTGGGGGGGAGCTGATAGAAAAAAAATACTAAGTGCCAGTCTCATATTAAAATTAAAAAAAAAAATCTAGTTTGTAACCAAGGAGTCTTAGTTGACAGAAGAGTCACAGTATCAGGGCTCCTGTGGCACCATAGCATCTAGACCCATTACAGATTTTTAATACTTAACTGATTTTTAATCATCATTTTAAAATTCAATGCCTGAGCCATGAAATTAATTCTGGAAGTAGCAAGGAACATCCCAGGAGCCCGGGCAGAAACATAACTCTTAACATGATCAATTTCTTTAAGCGTAACTGTCACCCGATAAAATGCCAAGGCAACCGGTTACAAGACATTATCTTCTGAGGAAGAGGCACCTTGGGGCTCCAGTTCCATTTCATAAGGCTTCGTGGAACATGCACAACTTTGGGGGCTGTCAATAATACTTCAGTGTCTTAGCTGGAAAGCCCTTCAACCCTTCAGATAAGCTTTTGTTGTTAATGTGTCTCTGGTTGAAAGACAGGTTGTAAGACAGAGTAAACAGTTGGGGGTGTGTAAGTTTGGACTTCGAAATGAAGCCCCTGCTTTTCCCCCCTGACAGCTGTATATGTTGCCACCACTAATTGCTTTCTCTTGACCCTGACAGCTGGGTTAGTTTACATAAAGACTGCTGTCCAGGGATACCACGTTTGAGATTTATGAACGGTGCAGAACCTTTTATCACAGCAGTTTATGTGTTTTAACAATGAAGAGTGCCAAGGCAGAGCTGTCCATAATTTCAAAGTTGAACCATTTGGACACATCCATCACTTGTTGCTGTCATGAAGAAGCCTTAACTTCCCATAGAGGTCAGCTTCCTGACATTCTACCAGGGTCTACCCTTTCTCTACTTCTATTCTGCCATTCTCCTCTCCAGGAATCTTTGTCCTTTTTTTTTCTTAGTTTGACCCAATGTTTTGTTGCTGGATATGAGATGACTAGAGTACAGCTGAAATACTTTATGGCTTCTCAGTTGCACATGAGCACTTGGAAATATACAGGAGCAAGGAAACTATGACTGGTACTTCATTCAGGAATGAGCTGAGCTGTGTGCCTCGTGCCTGTACATGTTCTTACAACATGGTTGCAATTTTATCCCAGAATACAAACTTAGTAAATATCAGGGCAAAATGATAACAGAAAATTGCTATGAACAAAAGCTAAGCAGGGTGGGAGGTGGCTTAGCTGGTCAAGCTGTGTGTGTGGGGGCCTGAGTTCAGATCCTCCGCAGCCACATAGATATTGTAACACCTGTGCTGTGGAAGAAGTGGAAACAAGTGTTCCCCTTGGGGGCTCACTAGTCAACCAGCCTAGCTAATATGGTGAGCTCTAGGTGTAGTTAGTGAGTGGGGCCTGTGGCAAATAAAGCCTATATTGAGCTTTGGCCTCCTCCCTCTCCTCGCCTCGCCTCGCCTCGCCTCGCCTCTCCTCTCCTCTCCTCTCCTCTCCTCTCCTCTC
>NC_034594.1:55881651-55884951 GCF_900095145.1 Mus pahari
CACACACACACACACAGAGAGAGAGAGAGAGAGAGAGAGAGAGAGAGAGAGAGAGAGAGAGAGAGAATGAGCAGGCAGGCTAAGAAACTCAACCAAATGAATACAGCAAGTTGGTTCCAGCTTTATCAGAAATTCAGACTCCAAAGCAAAGTGGGATGAGTGCTCTCTCTGGTCCTCACTGAGCTGTCCTCTCTGCCCAGCTGTCACCTTCCTCCCAACAGGACACCAAGAGTTTCTGATAAAGACACCTTCCCTGGAGATCACAGGAGGGGGTAAGAGGGGCCATTACAACTCCTCAATGAGACTCCATCCTCTGCTCCTATTCTGCTGGGCACTAGATAGCAAGCAGGTGGAGCAGGAGAATAGGCTGAGATGGGGAAATCAAAATGCTGATAGCAAGGAAGATCCTCAGTTCTCACCCCAGGGGAGCTCAGAAAAATGTATAATTGACCCTGTTTCAAAGAGGCATGCTGTGCATAACCACTGTATGGCTTCAGTGAGGGCTGTCAGAGATGCCATCCAGAAGTGACGGGGCTTGCTTGATGGCAAGCCACTCCTAATTATTCATGGGGGTAGAAAAATCGTAATAACTTAGCTAAATGGCACTGGCAGATTATCCGAGCCCTCTCTCTTGAGCAAAGATCAATATTCCTCACAGCTCTGCATTTCTTCCTTGCATATGCAGTACATTGTTTATTCCTGTGCATTGAAAAGTAGGTCAGAGGGGAGGATTCGAAGGTAAGCGGTCTTTATGGAATAGCATGACATTTTCAAACTAACCCCAGAGCTTGACCGACACCCATCTAGTACCTTACATTCAGCCCTTGTATGGAGGTCAGAGGTCAATCTTAGGCAGGGCTCCTTAAGGGTTGTGCACCTTGTTTAATAGGGTGGCCTCAGCTCCCTGATAAGATCTCTGAAGAACAGAGATATGCCTTTATCATCGCTCCTTACCGTCTCTCCAAAGCTGGGAGTGCACAGCTGTCACCCCTGGCTTGCTTTTTAAATTTAGTTCTAGGGATTGCATTCAGGTTCTCAAAGCCTGAAGGGCAAGCACCTTGCCCAGAGCCACCTGCCCAGTGCCTCCCTCTCAACATCCTCAATTCCTAATTGTCTTCACAGAAGGATGCTACACTTGCTCTGTTTGGCCTCACAATGCCAAAAGGCAGTTATTAGAGAGAGACTAGGACATGGCTTAACCATGAGCTCATGTCAGACCTTGAACTTCTGACAGGGTGACATCTGTATCTGTTTCATCATAACGTCTTAAGGTGCTTACATAGAGTGATAAGCAGTGAGAACATACACTGTGAACTGAAACCCAGTTATGATGGGGGAAAGTGGGTATCTCAATTTGATTTCCACCTTAATCAACAAATTACATTATTATGCTATTTAGTATATAATATGAAGGATTTCCCCTGCAAATCTTGGAAATCAAGCATTCTCAAACAAAAAGGGACTAATGGCACAGAGGATAAAACAATTAAAGATCACCCAATAGATCTGAAACTCCCATGAACACTTGCAAGATTCTGGTCTTACTCTTTTACCAAACTGGTTATGACCCATCTTCCCTGACCTGTCCATGCAATGACCTCCCTTTACAGTATTAGCTATTTGCAACCCCAAAGTAAAAAGAAATACTTGTTTCAGATGGGGAGGAAAAGATGTAGTATACTTGAAAGCTGAAGGATGCCTTTTATCCTATGGTTTAGGCATCAAAGCCTTACTCCAGACATACATCCCCAAATCCCTAAGCCACATTATTAAGCATATAACTCTTTGGGGTGGGGGGGAAGAATTAAACTGAACATCAGGGGCACCTTCAAGAACTTGTTCAAAAGTGGATATGAGACTCTCCAAATCAGAGCACTTTTCAAAAAAAAAGAAAGGGGCGGGAGGTGAGGGGGGGGACAGTGTTCTTCTGACCTTGGAAGCTAGTAAGGACGATGTTATTTTAATTTGCATTCTGATTTTTAACAACACAGTCACACAGCACCGGTGGGACCGGCGCTCGGTTTCCACTGAAGATTGCTCATCATTTCATTATGGCTCATTATGTTGATAACTGCCAGGCAGCATTAGAAGTGAGGGCTTTGAGTAATAGAACTGAAATGGTGATTTTTAAAACAATACACTTTCTAGAGGAAATACAGCAGCACGCTAAATTCAATTACAGAAGAGGAGCGAATGCAGAGACAAAGTCAGTACCATCCTTTGCTTGGAGCTCGGCCGTTTCAACTGCTGTCTGTCCTGTAGGAAGCATTCTCAACTCAGGACCTTTTCACTTAGATCTGGGTACATTTGTTCTTATTAGTAGTAGCCTTAAGCTTTTCCAGTGTGGACTACCTTAAAAGCTGCAATTGGGGGGGAGAATATTTCAGCCACTAAGTGTCAATCACTTTCGTTTGTTTGGAGCTGATGGAGTTACTCAAGGCCATTTACTCAAGAGACTGATGCACAGAGACCCTTCGTGTTCACAGTGGGAAAGTTGTCATCTCTCAAGTGCAGATGCCTCTGATCGTGGACACTGATAAGTTTCACCCAACGAGTGAAGCAGAGCAGAAAACCAAGGATTTATAGTTCAGTTGAAGGCGATAGAGACCCACTCTGTGAACAGGGCTAAGCAAAGGAGCAAAATAACGGTAGTGGTTTTAGAATTTTTTTTTTTTCTTATACAAAGCTAACGACTTCCTTCATGAGGTATGTTGCTTACATATTTTGAAGTGTATCAGAAATTGCAACCGTTTCCTTAAACATAATATTAGTTGGCTGGGCCTCCTCACTGCAATCACTGAACACCAGCTAAGCACAAGGGTCATAAAGGACTTCCTGATCTTGCATGGGAGCCTTCCCAATCTTGAAGAAAGGGAAATTCTAGGGGAAAAGGGGCTAGGTAGCTTCATAGTTATAAAGCGTGCATTTATTATTATTATTATTAATATACCATACCACGGGGATGGGAGGCTCCTGTCCCCAGGACTTGGGAGGCATTGGATCAAGAAAGAGTTGAAGACCATCCTCAGCCAATAGAGAGAATTAAAGGCCAGCCTGGGCAGGAGGGCTACCTGACACATTCTCTCAAAAAAGTAAATTAATTTAAAAAAAACAACCTATAATTAATCAAATAATTAATTAATTCCTGTTTGGAACAAAAATGAACTCAGATTCCATTCTCAGCTTCACTGCTTTCTTGGCACGCTCTCTTCTCTTCTCTTCTCTTCTCTTCTCTTCTCTTCTCTTCTCTTCTCTTCTTCTTCTTCTTCTTCTTCTTCTTCTTCTTCTTCTTCTTCTTCT
>NC_034594.1:55884991-55893876 GCF_900095145.1 Mus pahari
TCTCTCTCTCTCTCTCTCTCTCTCTCTCTCTCTCTCTCTCTCTCTCTCTCTCCAGGGAACATTGCCAGAAAACTACAGTGCTTTTCTCCTCTGATCAAATTCTGTGAGGGGATGTGGGAGACGCATTTACATTTCTGCTCTCTGACATCAATCCGTAGGGAGTCTGAAAGAACCACAAAAATCCAAACTAAAAGAGTGCACAGTGAGGGGACTTGGTTACATGACCTCCAACTGGGTTGGGTTATTTTTCAGAAGGAGACAAATGAACTATTTGATTTTCATTAAGAGCAAATGTTCTGGGTCCTTGAAAAATCCTTCTAGAGTTTTCCACTAGCTGAAAGTTACAGGCATGAATGAAAGAGCATCTCTGAGCTCCTGCGCTTCAGACAGAGAACCTAGGACTCATGGATAGCTGGTTCACCCACCAGTCACGTGGTCACCTGCAAAGTTGTCAGAGATGCAGAACCTCAGGCCTAGCCTCAGTTCTACTAACCCATAAGGGCTTCTTCCACAGTGATGTGAAGTGTAACACTGCTCTGGCTGGGTCTGGGGGCACCCACCTACGATCTTGAATTATCATAACTGGGAGGATGAAGTAGGTGGATCAGGAGACTGAGGCTAGCCCACATAATTTAACAAGATTCTCATCTCTAATTAAATTAAAAAGAGCTGGATGTCTGGTTCAACAGTAGAGCTCTTGCTTAGCATACGCAAGGCCTGAGGTGCAATCACCAGAGGAAGAAAGGAATAATTACGACAACAACAACAATAATAGCAATAAATACTTATATCAATCTTTAGCATTGGGCTTCTTCCTTCTTTTGAACAGGTATGGACTACTTCTTTTTTAAAAACTCAGACTGAAACATCTCAGTCTGCATGAACCAAATGCATTCAGACTAACCGGTGGTTCCCTCAAAAGTCCTCCAAACCCTTAATTTTTCCAGGTGTGTGGACTGTGTGAACTTTTTAGGTGTCTCCTTCAAAATTAGCTGGTGCGACTGGTATTTACCTGGTCTAATTGTTCCCCAAGTGAACAAAAAATCTGATTTTACAAGCCAATGGAGCAGAGTCTCACTTTGGCCAGAAGAATGAGTCTCGGAGAGTGTGTTTTATTTCTTCATTAGTGTGCCGTCACAGTGAGCGGTCACTAAATGCGGGCCTGCATAAGAATGCTTGGGTTAAAGACGGCATAATGAACAAAGAAGGTGCCTGATTATCTTGGCTGTCAGCACAAGGGAATTGGGTTCGTCACCTGGCTTAACCAACTGGGAAGAGCTGATTAGCGGCTGGAATCCATTTGAAAGGATCCCCTGATGTTTACTTTCCCCTTCCATCGCCACGTCTTGTCAAGAGAAGCTGATAAAGTCGGGAATGGGGAGGATTTGTCTGTGGGATACTCGAACAAGAGGTTCATTGAGAAACTCCCACTACTTCCTCCTCTACTGAGCCATCTACTCAAGCACATGGATGGCAGAATGGGATTTTCTGCAAAGTTAGAAACCTCTATGTCTCTGCTGTGTATCTAGCAGTGTCTGCAGCAACCTTGTGTGGCTACCTTGTGTTGTCTGGAAAGGTAGAGATCACAAATGAGCAACTGAGTGTAAATCTTAATGCTACGTGTACCTATGGCCAACAGAAAGGGAGAGATCCTCAGACTGACTCTAATAGAATCCATCTAACTCTGTAGAGATGGGATATCCATCTTAACTGCATGAGGTTAAGTCAGATTTTTGAGTCCTACCTGACTCAAAATCATGAGTTGCAATGTAGCCACTGAATAACTGAATTAATTGTGTAGTCAGTCAGGACAATAATCACAAGTTAGTATAGAGAGTCAGTAAAGTGGTGTCCCCTCCCTGAGAGGTGGTTTGGCCAAGGAAGTGACCAGCTAGAGACAAACACTTCTCATATTCCTACCGTGTGTCGGTCAGGCCTTCACAAATATTTTCTTAATTACTTTTTTTTTTTTTTTTTTAAAACAGCCATAAGAATAAGAGTGAGAATCCTTTCACAGATAAGAAAACTGGGGCCTGAAGACATAAAACACTCTTTGTCACTACCCTGACTTGGATAGTGCTAGGAGCTCTGGCTGGCTGGGAAGTCCATGAGTCTGTCATCAGAGCTATTTTGTCTTCACAGAAACCCTGGGGAGCAAGCCAGCAGGATACAGTGATGGTCAGCCCACTAGCCCAGGCCCGGGAGACCTCAGAGCAGAACAGTAGAGGCAATTTAAAGAACTGGGAAGAACCCCTGCTGGTCTTTATTGACCTTTATTCACAACTCAGAAAGCTCACAACTATTGCTCCTTAATCTGGTGGAACTCAGTCTCAGGGCTGGGGAGGGGGTGGAGGAAGGGGGAAAGGACAGGACAGGAAAGTCATATCAAAATTTTTTAAAATTTTTGGTTTCAATTTATGAGGTTAAAAAAAAAAAACTCAGTACCTTTCTTTTGTTTTCATTCGCGTCTTTGGGATATATCTTACAATATATTTCTGCAGCAATGTAAGATCTCGCCTAGCTATGGTGCAGACGGCAAACAGCCCAGCACAACACACATATGACAATCTCTGGAGGTGCCCTACACTCCCAAGCACAACGGACAGTCACTATGTTGGCACAGGGCCTAAGAGAATATGTTTGACAACAAATCAGAATCGGGAGGATAAAAAAAACCCAAGGGCCGCCGTTCAATGTCTGTTAAGTTTCCTGACATTCACTGCAGTCAAACCTTACCGGAAAGGAAGGAAGGAGTCAATGTGTGAGTGGGTGGGATTCCTCATACAAATAAAGGGCCATTACAAAAACATCAGCCCGAAATACTTCCTCTTAAGCCTGCTCTTGTACCCGAGTTCCCACCACGCAGGGACTGTAGTGCCTGTAGCCAGAGACAGGGTCTTCATTCTTAAATCACCAAGTTTTAACATAGAATAAAAAATACTGAAAAACTCAGGATTCTTTTTTTTCTTTTGAAACAGGGTTTCTCTGTGTAGCCCTAGGTGTACTAGAACTTACTCTAAAGACCAGACTAGCCTTGAACTATACCTGACCCTGTCTGTCTCCCTGGGATTAACGGTGTGCACTACCACTACTTTCCAGCTAAAAAAACTCAAGATATAGGTTTAAAAATCAGGAAGGGAACAGGGATGGTGGTGGGGAGACCATGCAGAAACAGAACTTAGTCTGGGGATGGTTACTAAAAGGGGGGAGGGGGGTAGTTAAGAGAACTTTACTGCTGTGAATTCATGTAAGGCTTGATTAGATCCCTTTGCACTCTTTAATTCTAGAAGCTTAATGCTTGATCTGGGACACCAGGCAAGAGAACCGCCCAGGAATATATACTTGAGTATTCAGGAAGTGCAGCTCCATTCCTCTGCTGGTCAGGGGCATCTAAGTAAGAGCTAGCAGTTTCCAAGTTTATTAAACCAACGAGACCTACAATACATGTCACTACAGTGTGAGCATGTGCTCGAGGTTATCATCTAGAGTGACGGCCACATCAATCAGCTACATACATACAGCATTTATATCACCTACCCAAAGTGCCTGGCACATAATCTACATATAGTGTTACATCACAGTATAGTAGTATTTATATTGCCACAGTAGGTTGTCACCACAGTAGATTCTCTTGTCATAAAAGCCAATCCAGAGGGGATGGTAATTCTAGCACAAGTCTAGGATGGACCTGAATGAAACCTCTCTTCTTTCTCCCAGTAAGGGTGGATGGTTCTTGACTGTGCTACACAATAAGCTCCCTGCAGCCTCAACAGCTCAAAAACTAGGAATGGCTTCTATGTTCAGTGATGCTGGCCCGGGCTGGACCATCTAGAATGTATAGTACTTCAAGATCAAAATTATAATAGAAATAATAATAGTAAAATCTAAAATAAGTCAAGTAGAATTGTTGTGCACAGTACAGATATACAACCACCATGAGGATATACAATAACAACAGTCCTCAGAGAGATAGATAGACAGGAAGTATTCCTAATCGCCCAATTCCAAAGTGCTCTAGAACCTGATGTTGTTTGAGCGGGAGTGATGTAGTTAAGGGGGTACTTGAAAGGCTGTAGTCAAAACAGAGGCACACTGTAAGTGCCGGGTGAACTTGCCATCAAGCTATGATGATAACATGAAGCATAAATGAGATTCAGGTTTATGGCTGGGTCTCATTTCAAATATTTGTGTAAATATTGCAAATATCCCCTAAATCTCAAAATGCAATGCTTTCCAGAACAAAGATATATAGCACGTGCTATTATTAGTTCTGTTCAACAGACGGGAAAATTAAGACTTCACAGGCTAAGGAGTCACTTTGCTAGTAAACCATGGACTGAGAAACAAGCCCTGTAACTTGAAGTTCTGTAAGCCACATTACCAGGCTATGCCCTAAAAGACAGTCCTCAACTAGTGCAAAATGAGGGAAACTCGCAGGGCCCATCATTCCTGCCTTGGTCAAGGCCACAGGCACTGTGGGGTCTATGCCAGTACCTTGGGAACATTGTCCAAAGAAAGTGTGAGACTTTCCTATCCAGAGTCACACCAGGCTTGCCAACCCCATCTATTCATCCATCCAGCACTTATTAAGTGCTTAATCTGAATTAGGCATGTATTAGAGTCCCTAATTCTGAGAGAAGACGGAAGAGGTATAATGAAAACCACAGCAATGACCTCAGAGCACTCTCAGCTGTTTCTTTGGGACACCAAAACATTCCCAAACCCTGCCCTCTACCTAGTTCTCCTGTGCCTGTCAAATTGCCCCCAGCCCTTGACGTGATGGTAAAGCCATTTATAAATTCCATTCTCAGCTATAATTACACTGTCAAACAACCTGAACACTCCATTTCTGCTCCACAAAGTAGTCAGTTGGCAGCTGTGCATTTTGAAGGCAACCAGAAACAGTGGGAAAAGAGCCTTTCTCTTCCTAAGCATTTCGCCTGCTATGATAGAAGGGGACGGGTGCTTGATATCTAATTTGCCCCCTGCAAGGTTATCCTGGGAGAAGTCCTGGCAGCACCCTGCCAGGTGGTAATGAGAGCCGCTGGCATCACAGGAGGCAGGAGACAAGCAAACCACTTACGGGTGCAGGGCATGGAGGCAGCATCGTTGTCAGCTCTGAAGAAGCCTCGGTCACAGGTGCAGGATGTGGCTCCTTCCCAGACAGAGTAGCTGTGCGGCGGACACTTGGCACAGGAGGCGTCCGTGGAAAGAGCTTTGTAATATCCAATTTTGCAAGCTACGGAGAAGGAGAGAAAGGAAAAAGCAAACATGAATCACTGCAGGAACAACGGGGCAAAATGTGACGGCATTTCCTTGATGGCAGAAGTCAGGGTGGGGTGGTGGGAGGGAGGTAGCGGCGATCACCTGGCTTGAAATGCAGGTTAAATCAACCCAAGAGATGGACTTGATAGGTCTTAATGTAACCCAGGCAAATTCTCTATGTAGATGAGGGTGGCTCTGCCAACTCAGCCACTGACCCAGCATCATAGCTTCTCTTCAAGGCTCACTGGTAAATCTGATTATGTGTCCAAAGGATACTGCCTTAAAACTCCTGTGATCAAGTAGAGTGCAATCAAAGTTTACTGGAATATCTCAGGGTGAGAGGCACTATCTTGATCCACTTTACTGTATTCCCTTTCCAAAACACTGCTCAAAACACTGCTATCATCAAGTCTTTAAAAGGAGGAATTCCAGCTTCCATAATTGTAACTTGTTACATGTCAGCTTTGACCTCCAAGTCTTCTGTCCCCCAGAACTTAGACATACAACCACTTACTTTTGAATCTGAGGGTATACATGTGTGTGTGTGTGTGGGTTGGTCTTTAATTTAATCAATTGAATGAAAATGTGTCCAGACGCTAACACAAAATTGGTCAGCGGTTACTCCCTAATTATCACTACAAAAAGACTCAAATAGAAAACACAACAAAAACATTTATAGAAGGCAGGACCTTGTACTACATGAGCCATTTCCTTTCAGGACAGTATAAAATGGTATTTATTCACAAGTGTGTGGATTCCCCTACCTTCATTCATTTTCAGCACACACCCTCTGCCCCCTGCAAGGAGCACCCTACAGAGGTGAATTCAGAGAACACAGGTTTTTATACACCTGCGATCTTTCCATGATCTCAGCTTTATAAACATCACACGGACACTGAGGACTACTTTCACTCATATGGAAAAACTCAATGCTGCTGCGAAACCTCGTCATAAAAATTAATTAATAGGGCTTTGCAACCTCCCCCTCTTTTTCCTCCCATACGTTTTATGATTACTCTCCAAACCTATCTTAACCTAAAATAAAAACTGAACTGGCCCCATCAAGTATTAAGGTCATAGATAAGGACGCGGATAATTAAGTGGTTCCATAGCATCAGAGGCTGGGAAAGAAAATGAACTACCCACAATTTCCTCGGCGTGATTTTTCTCTACACTAGCTTCATTTATCATGGTCTGAGAATGTGTCGATACTACCAAAACCTGTGTGGAGGAAGGACCCATCCACTAGCCGGACATACCAGAGACCACCCACAGTAGCCATCCAGGGACTTCTCCAAAAGGAGTAGATGTAGTGATCCACACATGCTGAACGCGCTGTGGAGATAGGACTACACACTTGGCAGCCACAGAGAGCTGCCACATCAGTCCCAAAGCATCCACCCACACGGTCCAGTGAAGCCTGCCTCCTCACCCTATGGCCTGGTCTGCATGAATTTGCCTCCTCTTCTTCTCCCATAATGACAAGCGGGAAAGAAGGACTTTAGCAGGCGCTCTGAAAGGCGCAGTTACTTCACTCTTATTAACTAAAGTTGTTTATGGAATTCCCTTAACGAGCCAAAACTTTATGGCGTGTGGAGCACCAACAATAAATGTGCTCCCAGATCAATCTCTCCCTTGTTTGCTTTTCCGTCTTTCACTGGACCGAAGCATCTTTAGAAAAACAAATTGCTTTGGTAGCAGTGATTTATGTGTCTCCCAAGTTCATATGCATCCCACAATTAGACATGGTTCAGCTTGCAAGGTGCTTTGGGTTGTGTTTAAGATGGCCCTAGGGTGTTCATGAAAAATCTGCAACCCGGACACTGGTGGGAAGAAGCGCACCAGGTCTGGAAGTCCCACATCACATGGCAAGAGCCCTAAACAAATGCACAAACTCTCTGGGTCTCACCTGCCACTCAGAGAGTTACATAAGACAAAAATAACTAGAAACTCAGGTTAGGAGTACCAACAAGTCACAAATGATTTTAATGTCTTGTGTGAGCTGAGGTGGGGTTGGTGTGCAGAGACTGAGGGAGCCAAGAGGCTACTTTGACCTTGACAAGTTAATAGGCACCCAGTCATGTTAATGATGAGCCAAGGAGTCCCTCCAACCAGAGAAAAGGAGAATGACTCCATCTTAGCAAGCAGGAACTTTCTTTAAGCCCCTGAGGGAATGGGGGCTTTTGTCAAAATGTCTGACCTGGGGAAAAGGACTGGCTAATTCAAGCACACTTTCATTTTTATCAAACATCTACATCTAATGTTGCAAGATGAGAGTAGGTGATAATTGATAGAAATTAGTCAGGGGCCGATCAGTATAATGAAAACACTGAATTCTACCGGAAGATGGTTTCTTCTATTTGGTTTCTTCTAATTTGTTAAGAGCTCAAAACTTACTGTGTACTTCTTCAGTGAATTTAAAGGGGAGAGAAAATGTTTTGAGTTTATATAGTTTCTTCCTCAATGTTCATATCAACTTGTTCCCAAGGATAAATGAGTTTATTCGGGGAAATACAGAGTTCTATACCAATTTAGAAAATTGAAAGCCGCTGTTCTTTCAACACATTGACTATTTTCATCTCTTAACTTCTTGCTTTTACAAGCACAAGCAAAAAATTGTCATTGTGCTGTTCTCGGCAGCCCCTGCCACCCTTAACTACATTAAGACCATGTTATTAATATTTCAGGATTCTTAGAAAGGCTCTTTCAAAATATAGTAGTGGCTTTTCACACACACGCAGTCATTTTGCTGCCTACATTCAAAATGACCTGCTAAATTGATGGTTTGGTCCATTTCTTTGGCTCTGTGTGGTTCAGCCTTTCAGAATTTAGCCCATAGATGCGTAAGTGCATCCTGCATCTATTCACCACTCTACTTAAGCATCTTGAGACACTCACTATCCCTTTTATTTGCAACATAATTCCTGTGGAAGATGCACTTGGTACAATACACAGTGACAGTTCTGAGTTGATTGAGAACTGCTGCTGTGTATTTTTGTAAGTGAATGACTTTATAAGCAAATCCAACATCTTTCCCCAGAAGCGTCTTTCTCCTGTATGTCCCCCCTGTAAAAATGGTCAGGATGTCTCTCATGGAAAGATCAACTCAGTACAGCAAATGTCCACCCAATCCCTTTAGCTTCACCTTAATCACTTCTTTATGCGAACATGAAATAAAGGAAAGTGGAGAACAATAAGAAAAAGGAAAATGCAGAGGAGCAAAAGGAGACACTCCTTTCCTTAGTTTACCTGCAAGCCTAACTGTAAGAGTCTTCACCAAAGATAGCAGAATAAATATAGAGCTTTTAGGGGGCCTATACCCTGAAATCACAGGACACAGGAAGATAAGACAAGAAGAGAGCCATAAATTCTAGCAGCCTAGCCTATGCAACTGAGACCATGTCTCAAACCAAACAAAAGCTAATGTAAATTCTGAATTTTTAACTTCTAGATTTTTTTTTTGTTCTGTTTTGATTATAGATACCAATGAGCTGGCTGTGCCTACTCCTTAAAAAATACCCTGTAAAGAGCACACAGGAGGCTGAAAGAAGGCTACGGGATCTTGAGCTCCAAGATAGAGTTCAACACACACACACACACACACACACACACACACACAC
>NC_034594.1:55894096-55897749 GCF_900095145.1 Mus pahari
ACACACACACACACACACACACACACACACACCCCTCTGGTTTGGATAATTATGTCCACTTTTGAGAATTACAAAGATTCACAGTACCTAGTTGTCTTCATAGTTCACTACAAGTTAATTGGTAAAGTAACTAGTAACAGCTATTTTGGTGGCAGATGTCTCACAAACTATTCAATTAGTTGCCATAATGATCCAAGCAGTTTGAAGTACTGGTGCTCTTTTGCGGATATGCAAGAATCCAAGGTTGTAAGAGGAAACTTCCAAGTCAGATAAGCATCTAACTCCGGAGCTTATGTCCCGCTCAAGGTCTGCATGCACCACAGTGAGCTGAGGATGGACCTTTCAGCAAGATTCTGATTTAGATGGCTAAGAGGGTGGGAAAGTACAGAGATGTTCCCACAGCTCTCGTCCAGATTCTCACTGCTGCCTTCCCCAGCCATGGTTGTCATCTGTGATCCACTGCCTGGTTTGAGATCCTCTCGGGCTGTCACTTTCCTACTGAGAACTGGTGAAGCTGGTCTACCAGACCAGCTATAGGAGTGAAATACACTCCAGACCTCAAGCATCTAACCCCACCTCCCTACACATGCAAACCTGCTTAATTTTATAATTATTATCTATTGCAATCACAGATAAAATGCCATTGCCTTGCATTTCATCTCTTACCATATTTCTCAGGGCTTGGAGAGATCACTCAATGAGTAAAGAAGATGCCTGCTGCATCAGCAAAAGGGCCTGAATTGGGCTTCCCCGACACCCAAACAAAAATAGCAGGTGTACCATGTGCCTTTAATGCCAGCCCTGTGGACAGGCTATAGTGGAGCCCCAGCACCAGGCAAGCTCCAGATTCAAAGAGACCTGTCTCAAAAAATGAATGTGGACACTCAGTGTAGACCTCTGGTCTCCATGCATGCTTGTGCATACACATAAACACATATACATGTTGGCATCACATAAACATACAAAGAACATACATGAACATGCAATTTATTTTTTCAGTGTGACCAGTAAAAACCGTAAGCTTACTCTACAATCTTCCATTTTATTTCTCTTATATAACATTGCTCAGCAAACAGTAGCATTGACCCTGGAACGTGTGTGTGTGTGTGTGTGTGTGTGTGTGTGTGTGTGTAAATATATACCCACCCTTGTAGAAGTAGGTACTATAAGCTACGGAGCTATACCAGCAGCACCCTGGAACCTTTGTCAAGACTCCCAGGACCTACCTCAAGGAACCAGATCAATTTCCTTAAACTGAAGTTTCAGGTAGCTAATCTTGAAGTAAAACCTAATTTGAATTACAGTCCAAATTAGTAGTGATGTGGGTGTTTGGGTGGGGAGCAGTTAAAGGTTGCCTTCCCAGGTAACAAGCCAGTTATTTCAAATAGTCTCCAGAAGGCTAGAACAGAAATTCCAATAGGAATCCTCTGAGGAGAATTTGAGCCATTTATGCAAACTGGTCCCTAAGGAGTATTTGGCTCTTGGCCCAAAGGCCTCTCCCTTTTCTCTGGATGTGATTGAGGTGTATGCTCTTTGCATTCTGTGTACCAGACGCAATGTTTATTTTGGAGTATAAACATCAAAGCCACTTACTGACCATTCCAATAAATCACTTCTCTAATTAACTGTTCACTTCTATTTATAACATAAGAATAAATGATGAGGAAAATAATCTGTATGATAAAGGATTGCTGCATTCAAGATTTCATCAAAATGTGCAAGCCCCAGTAACATTTGGAAAAGCTGGAAACGTTAGGCAAAAACCCTGCTCCCAGCACAGATTGTGAAACTGAGGCAACAACAAAAAAATTAACCTCAAACAAGGTTGGCCTTTTCTAAGCAATGCTTCATCCTCTTGAATCCCCACGGTGATGATGACTGACAGCTGCTATAGGAAAGAGGCTCTGTTTCAGGACACCCAGACTCTGCACACTCTCTCCACTCATAAACACTAAATATGGTCAAATGCTGCTAGATACATAGTATTCAAATCACGTTGCTATATTAATAAAAGAAAGTGGACCACTAAGAAGACCTTAAAGATTTGCTTTCACTGGAGTCAGCAAACCCTTCTATAGAGCCAAATAGTAAATAACTTAGGATTTCCAGGCAAGTTCCAGAAGAAGAAAGATACTATGTAACAAAATAGAAAACAAATTGTTTGGGGTACGATTTGAACTAATTGGAATGGTTAATTACCTTTTTTTTGTATTAGATATTTACTAATGAGGAGAACAGAATTCTTTATTGGAGATATAACATTTCTCTTAATTGGTCTTCAAGGAAAGCATTTTCTATTACCAAATCAATTGCAAATGCCATCCATAAAAACATTACTAGCTTTCAGGTCATATAAAAACTGGTAGCAGGCTGCATTGGGCTCAAGGGGCTCTACACTGTCAGCCAGTGATTGAGCTGCTCTAAAATGAATGTCTTGCCCACCCCAGGTTCCTTCTTGGAGCATGTTAGAAAGGATGGGAATCTACAGCCCCTGCTCTTTGTCTGACTGAACAGCACTCTAACAGTCACAGCAAAAATAGAAAACTTCCTAGCAGCTTATCTTATTGGAAACACTGATTACGGTTATACACCACCTTTAAATTGATTTTTCTTTCTTTGATTAAATGATGTAGCCAGACCAGTTTGGGGGGGGGGAGGGAAGGGAGGGTGCTGCTACTCTACTTTCTGATCAGTTTCTTTTAAGCTCTTTCAAAATCCTGCAGATTACTTTTAAATTCACATCATTTCTGGACTTACTCAGAACTGGAATGGTTCATCTACATCATAAAAGATTAGGCTCCGGGTGTGGAGGTACACACCTTAGATCTCTAAACCCAACTTTCAAGGTCAACCTTTGGTAGTAGCAAATTACTGCTAGATTGGGCTAGAAAAGATAAGGATGGTAATGAGATTCAGGGTGAGTAGGAAAGTTAGTTCAGCTGTTAAGAGAAGAAAGCATATTGTTCTTTCATAGAACCTGAGTTCAAGTCCCATTACCCAAGTTGGGGAGCTCACACCTGTAGGTAACTCCATCTCCAGGGGACTGAGATCTCTGGCTCAGGTAGGCACCAGACTTGAATGTCACACAGAAACACACACATAATTAAAAACAGACTCACTCTTTAAAGCAATAATGGTGGGAGTGGAGAGGACCGGGGTTCATTTCCTGTATCTGCAATTAGTGACTTCCAGGGACAAATGATTTCTCTGCCTTGTGCCTATGGGGACAGGCTCATTCCAACCCCAAATCAGACAGGCTGAGAAGGACCTAAGAGCTTGGCAAGATACAGTCTCAGATTAATGCTGAGATTCCTACATTTTGTGACATTAGCGGACCAACAAAGAGCTGAAACTGAAGACAAGGGAGGCTAAATTCTTAGGATGATAAAGCTCAGTAAGTTCCAACTTCAGTTTAGTGTTTTCTAATCTGCCTTCCCCAAATGACATGAATGACGACTGTCAAACCCCAGGCTCCATGGTTACTATTGTCTGGCAGGGCCCAAGAATGTTAATTTCTTTCAAATTTTGAGGCTAATAAGAACCCTGCTACAGCAGGTACCCCATTCTGAGAACTGCTCAACTATAACCAGATCCATCTCTTAATGTGTGAGTGTGTGTGTGTGTGTGTGTGTGTGTGTGTGTGTGTGTGTGTG
>NC_034594.1:55897762-55902904 GCF_900095145.1 Mus pahari
GAGAGAGAGAGAGAGAGAGAGAGAGAGAGAGAGAGAGAGAGAGGGTCTCTCACTGAACATGGAACTAAACCCATGGTCTCCATAGTACTAGAGTGGACAGACACATTAGGTGCTGAAACTTGAACTAGATCTTCATGCTTGCATATCAAGTGAATAGAGCAATCACTTCAGCCCCAGACCCGTCTTTGAATAAAGTTCATAGCAAATAAGTTCAAAAACACTGTTTTTTGGTGTTTTTTGTGTTTGTTTGTTTGTTTTTTAACCTAGAGGACAAGTAATAGGCTTTGCAGTTTGGAAAGGGGCGTGTCAGACTTTTTTGTAATGCATGACCAAATGAAGCATGACAATGCTCACATCATTCTACACATAAATAATATGCTCTTAATATTTAGAAGACTGGACTTGAGAGATGGTTCAGCAGTTAAGAGCACTGACTGCTCTTCCAGAGATCATAAGTTCTAATCCCAGCAACCACAACCATCCGCAATGAGATCTGATGCCCTCTTCCGGTGTGTCTGAAGCCAGCTACAGTGTACTTACATATCATAATAAATAAACCTTTGGGGAAAAAAAATACTTAGAAGACTGAACCTGCTGAAGGTCAGGCTCAAAGAATACACGGTACCAGGGTGGATGTCTTCAGTCCTAGAACTCAAGAGCAGAGTTTCAAGGACTATCTGGGCCCTGAAGTTGAATACCAAGCTGAAAAGCAAGGCCTCATCTCGAAACCCAAATTTAAGCAAACTTACCAAACTAGTGCTGTCTCAGATCAGCACGCCATGATATCAACCCTGTGGATATCACTGTTGCTTTTTCACGCTATGTTCCTGGACACCTAACCCTTCTTTCCTTCTACAGATTTCTGGCTCTTTGATAATAATTTCAAGAAGGTAAAACCAAATAGTTTTTAAAGGTCACTAACAGTTTTAAAGGTCATTAACAGTTTGGGGGGGGGGTGTCTAATGCACTCTAGGGAATATAGGAAGTTTAGACTACTCATAGAAAATATTCTTCCTATGACAATATTTGGGCAATCTATAAGAGATACACTGTGTAGTTTTGAAAGCCCTAGCTGAGTACAGGATCCTCAGGACACTTTTCAAAGGCTCTCAGGAGGTGGTAGAGACACTGAGGTTCCAGACTTTAAGCAAGTTTGCTAACAAATCCTGGCCCTCCCTTCTTTAAAAAGTTGAAGATATTTGGGACAGAGATGTTTTATAATCAACAACAGCAGGAGGATAATAAAGGATGCCATGGACAAAAGAAATGGTCTCTTATATAAGAGATTCTAGCTCCTTCGCCTTCCTTATTTTATAACTACAATGATTCATACAAATAACTGTAGGTTCTAGATTTGGTTCTTAGTCTATTGAACTTGGAGAACAAAAGCCCAGGCAGTGGCAGCCTTGACAATTTTGGCTACCAGGCCTCAGTATCCAGTAGAGGCAAGGGGTGGTAAAAAGCAGAGGGAGTCCTAATCAATGTGACCTTAAAGAAAGAGGAAGAGAAAAGGGGGATGACCCAGGGACACTCCTCCCAGGTCCATTTTGCAGATACTGACAGGAACTTTGAGAGGAAGAACAGGGAGGTGAGGCCAGAGTAGGCAGAAACAAGTCCAGCCCAGGGTATCCTCTGGTCGATCATTTCCTCAACACTGGGTTGGTAAACGGACCAAAGAAGTCCTTGCAGTTTTACAATAACAAGGCGAGTCTCTGGAGGTACTTCTGCTTTTTGGGTGGGGCCCACCCTCACTGATAACTGCCTACAATGGGAAAACCCTGGATTCCTGGAATCCAAGGTGACTCAGGAGGACAGGTCAAAAAACAAGGACTTATCTCAGTGGCAAAGTGTGGAGGCAGACAGAAGGAAGTAAGATGAAGACTTCCACCCTACTTCTTGTCCTCTGTGGGTCTAGGTAAAGTCAATGCACCATCTTGGAGATGTGAGTTTGAACAAACAATGTAACAAGTCCATGCTCTGCCGGGCGGTGGTGGACACAAGCCTTTAATCCCGGCAATTGGGAGGCAGAGGCAGGCAGATTTCTGAGTTCAAGGCCAGCCTGGTCTACAGAGTGAGTTCCAGGACAGCCAGGGCTATACAGAGAAACCCTGTGTCGAAAAACAACAAAAAACAAAAACCAACCAACCAAACAAACAAAAACCAGGTCCACATTCTGATTCTCATCTGCAGAAGTGATAGAGACTGGGTAAAACAAACCCCAAAGGAATGAAGTAGTGTGAGTAGCTGGCTCAGTTACCTTTTATTAAATAAAACCGAATATGATTTTTATCCACTGTAATTTTTGTCTATCCTAATTTAAAAAAAAAAACAAAAAACAAAAAACAAACCTAGATTACAACAATAATTGAATTAAGCTCATATCGTAAGTACAACTTACTTAACTGCAAAATAAATAGCAGGTAATTTTTATTTAACAAAAGTGACTGGGTGGGGGGTTCTTGTGGGCTCCTTCTTTCCAGCAATATTGAGCTTCCTTTCTTCCTACAAGCCCAGACCTGTTTGTACGCCCCATGTCCTTACATTCTCTCTTTAGAGCTGGCTTTCAAAAAAACAGACAAGAGGAAGAAATGACAGAAAGTGTGCTGAAAATTGCCTTGCTCCTTCATGAACAGAAGGCAGGGTAAATAATCCCATAAAGAGGTGGGTAGTTCCAAAATGTCAGCTGTAGATGGTTTTCAGGCAAGGTGCAGTAAATCCTCAAGGAGCAACATTCAAACAGGGCTTGCTCATTTTAAATTAACTCCATGAAAGTTACTAAACGCTGGCAACGAGGACTACAAGGAAGAATCCTTCTTCAGCAAAGAGTTAATGCATCTTGTCTTGATGGCCAGGTTTTTTTTTTAAAGTTTCCTGAGGTTTTTGGTATGGCCTTTCCATTTACTCCTAAGAAGAAGCTATGCTGTGTCTGTAACAAACTCTAAGAGTATGTACATTCAAGGAGCTCAGAGGCCAAGCAAGGGAGAGATCTACCACACCTTGGTTTTTCAGTAGGTCTCTCTCACACTGGTACCTGAAGCTCATACATCGGGACAAGCCGGCCAGTAAGGCTTCTTGTCACAAACATAATAAGAATTTTGGTGTAACACAAAGAAGAAGCTGGACAAGAAATTCAATTTTGCAAAAAGGATACATCCTAACTCAAACCCAAACCAGACTGTCGAGAACGGAGGCTATGCTTTCCTATCTTTTATGCCTCCTTGGTGGGGAAGCTCAACTTCATAACCTATGGGACTGGCTGGCTGGCTCTATGGTGAAAAGAGAATGGTTCAGGAAATGGATCTTGGCCAGCCTAGCTATCTTTGATTGAAAGAAACCCTTTCTCACAGCAGGGATCTACCTGTCTCTACTGTATCTGAGATTAGGGGTCCATGCCTGGCTTTTTGCCTGGGTGTTGGGAATCAAACCCTCATATTTTAGGGGCAAGCAGTTTAACAACTGAGCCATCTTCCATGCACATTTGGGGTGGGAGTAGAAACAAATGGATGAATTGTTTCAACTTGATAAAGTGGTACCAATTTTAAAACAGAAGCCGACAACAGCAACCTGTAATCACAGTGAAGGTTTTTTTTTTCCTTTGTTATTTTGAAACAACGTATTTTGCTAAATAAAGATCTCTCACTCCTACTCTAATCTTATCCTCATTTTCCCAATTAGGAAATTTAAATTTTGCTATATAAAAAAAGCAAATCACATATTTGAATACCACTCCAAAAAAACTATCAGGCTAATACCATAAAGTGTACAAGCTCTTCAAATTTTACTTATTTCTCCCCTTTTATGATGGTGTTCCTTCTAAATTTTACATGAGAACCCTATAGCTTTCTGTGGTAAACTCTTGAGATTAAGAAAATAACTTGAGCCGGGCGGTGGTGGCGCACCTCTTTAATCCCAGCACTCGGGAGGCAGAGGCAGGCGGATTTCTGAGTTCGAGGCCAGCCTGGTCTACAAAGTGAGTTCCAGGACAGCCAGGGCTANGGCAGGCGGATTTCTGAGTTCGAGGCCAGCCTGGTCTACAAAGTGAGTTCCAGGACAGCCAGGGCTACACAGAAAAACCCTGTCTCGAAAAAAACCAAAAAAAAAAAAAAAAAGAAAATAACTTGATTTCCTTCAACTGATTGCATAAATGAACAGAACTTGAGTGAGTGGCTCCATAAAAAGTTCGAGGTCAAGAAAAAGATGGAAGCATTCATTTGCTTAGTATATTGAAGTGTGTGTTACTCAATTGTAAAGAAAAAGAGAAAAAAAAAAAGAAGAAGAAGAAAGAAACCCAAGGCTGTGGCAGCAGAAAAGCCTCAGGAGGAAGTGTATTTGTAGCTCTTGCCAGGAAACCTGGGTTCAGTTCCCAGGACCACAGGGGCTCACACAAGCCATCCAAAACCTAGTTCCAGGGGATACATCTTCTGGCCTCTGCAGACACCAGGCAAGCATGCATACATACATGCAATCAAAATGTTTATTCACATTAAATAAGTAACCTCCAAAAGTTTAAAAAAAATTTTTTTAAAAATTAGAATTTGAGATATACTCACTGGCAGAGACCATTTCCTCACATGTCCAAGATCCTAGATTTAATACTACAAAAAAGTTACTAAATAAGTAATATAAAGAAATATGAAGAAAGCCAAATACTTTAGGATAAAGTAAAGGCTGTAAAAACTGAATTGTTAAACAAATGTCTACCTTTAATTTGAATGTAAAATTATTGATAATATCTGGTGAGACCTTTTGAAAGCCTTAACTAAGCTACCATCTAAACTTTCCATCAGTCACAGCCAGGACAAGACACTAACAGTGACCTTGATCTCCCATGACACTTCAGAGAACATGGATGTCTTTGTCCTCCTTTGATATTTAGGGTGCATTCAGACTAGTTGCTCATTAGAGACCACAGTCACCAGCAACAGATCAGGGCAGCTGCTAGACCCTCACCCACCCATGCTCTCCCCCAACCCCCATTTAATGCCTGGATCAGTGTGGATTAGTATCACTGTAGCTCCATCCGCTCACAAGAGATACAAAAGCTGGTGCGGCCACAGAGCTAGCCCGTGTTTCTACAAGCATGCGTTCAACCTTTTCCTAATGATCACATTAGCAATCCTGGGGATGACTTTTTTTTTTTTT
>NC_034594.1:55903244-55911130 GCF_900095145.1 Mus pahari
CTCTTATATCTTAAGGGTTACTGTCTTGTAGAGGGGACTTCAAACTTTGCAGATGCACTAAGCAGTGGAAGTAACAATAGAGGAAGAATATGACAGAGAAACCCGAAGTATCAATCAGAAAAAAAAAAAAAAAAAAAAAAAAAAAAAAAAAAAAAAAAAAAAAAAAAAAAAAACCCGGTAGGGTAGGATGGGCACTGAAGGTGTTTATTAAGCTGGTGACTGGCAAAAAGAACCAGCAGTTTACTGAGTTTCTGTTTATTTAAAACTAAAAGCAGCAAGGGAGACAGTGTAGGAATGAAATATGTTGTAAAGCTGGGGCCAGAGCAAGAGAAACACGTGTTAAATAATTATTTGATTAACTCAGGCAGCATAGCTAGTCATTGTCACCCAAAAGACTTTATAACTGGAGTTGTCACCAGCCGTGATTTATGCCTCCAAAATGACTGGAGTCATAACTGCTGGCTGAGCTTTGTTCTTTTTGTTGTTGATGAAGCTTAGCTTAAGGATTTCGGGGGTAGCAGTGGGAGTGGGGGGTGGTTAAAAGAACCCCCCACCCCATGCTGGTAATTAGCAGTGTCTTCCTTGGTAGAGGTTTTTGGATCATCACTGTCACCTTTGTGTCCTTCAAACACTTCGTGTGCTGTGAATCTTTTTTGAAGGAGAATTTTAAAGTTCTGGGTCTACATGATGTCTTAAAAAGTGATTTATGTTAAGCAGATACGACCATGCTAAACATCTGGTTCTGGTATTACACGTTAGCCGATTAAAGACCTTATACAACTATCTGCCAGCATTTAATGTTATATGTGTTGGACTAGTCCAGCCTTGCTTTATGTCTGAAGAGAAGAACAAAATAAAACCTCTCCAGGAGTTCCCTGAAGAGACCTCGTCTAGACCAAGAGAAATTTATGGAGAGGCTGCACTGTCGGTTTCAGTTTTCAGTTTGATGCAGAGCAGAACAAGGGGGTCATTGCAAAGAGCAGCATCCCAAACACCTGGGACAGCACCGATGCTCTTGCTATAACACAGATACTGCTAGTACCGAATTACCATCTCACCCGCCGCCACACTCCTGAAAGCTGAGTGTGTGTGTGTGTGTGTGTGTGTGTGTGTGTGTGTGTGTGTTGTGATGTGTGTGCGCTCATGCACAGACAATTTTATGCATTACAAACTCATCAGCTCCAGTTGTCATTGTCCTAAGAATTCAATCTACATTGCACAATCTAACCTAGCAGCCTACCAGGAATTTACTGTGAGCTCTCTACTGAACTACATCCATCCCCATTGGAGCTGCAAGAGGAGCTGCATTCAGACCCCCTCTTGCAAGGCACGAAGGATTGAGATGGTCTCTAGATGCACATTACAAGGTGGCAAGAAGGGCTGGTCCCATCCTCAGGGACCCTGGGAGGTTCAGCAAGTGCCACCCCTGGCAGCCCCACTTTCTCTGACATCAGATTGAATTCATGGGAAAGGGCAAGATGCCAGAAGTGCTTACAGGTGAATTCTTTGTCCCTTTCAAGTACCTCTGACTTATGCTGATGACTTAAAAGGTGATTGTCTTTTGTTGGGAAGGATTATCAATCGGGTCAGAAGATCAAGTCCAGATGTAAATAATAAATCACACGCAGGGAATAGCGAGCCACAGATTTGTTCATTCTCATTTAATATTCCCCATATCAAAGCAGAGCAACGGAGAGGAAAGTGCAGCAGTAAACAGGGCAGGGCGTGATGCTAAGTAAGTGAGTGTCCCACAAGGTCAGGTCGCGGAAGAAGAAAGGGTAGGGAGGTATAAGAAGCACCTGGGTTTTCCCTCCAAAGGAGGAAGGAAGGGAGGGAAGGAGGAAGGGAACAAGGCAGAATAAAAAGATAAGGAAGAGGAGGAGCAATAAGGAAGAGAGAGAGGCCAGGGGAGAGGAATAGAAAGGAACTGAACTCATGCCCAAGAGCAAATTTTTTCAAAACTGACAACCTAGAAATCACCCCAGAGCTACAAACTACTTGGTCATCCAAAGAGACCTTTAGACCAGCTCCCAGAAGTGACTGGAGTCAGCAGGTGAGGGTTTATTCACAAGATGTAGTGTACCTGGAGCTGGGGAAAGGGGGTTTGTCCTGCTCAGTCCTGATAGTTCGTGCTTATTCATCCCTGAGCAACTTACAAGGTGCTTCCGATCACCCAGGCTACTTAGCAAATAGAACATCTATCTTTGTGCGTGATCAAAAATCTGAAACAATAAGTCCTGTATTTTATTTATTACAACAGAAATTCTTATATTTTACCCCCCCCCCCCAGCAACAAGTGGATCATTCTAAACCAGGCTCAGATTTAAAGGGAGAATAGGAACAGTGGCGTTGTAAATCCTTCTCCTGGGCTTGGGGTGTGTGTCTGTAAGCAATATTGTAAGGCAAATATGTGGTCACACTAAGCATGGCGCAAAGCTGCTCTCCTCTAAGGTTAAGATTTCATAATTCCTCATGGGGTGGTGGCTGCACAGGCCTTTAATATGGTTCTTTGAGTTCAACGCTAGCCTGGTCTACAGAGTTGAGTTCCAGGACAGCCAGGACTATACAGAGATATCCTGTGTGGAAAAAACAAAATGGATTCCAAGTCCTGTCATACACATAACCAAAAGTCAGAAACAGACATGAACACCAGATATGGAATTAGGAACTGGAAATGGAGAAGCTGACTTTTCCATTCCAGCTTTGGTATTTACCAACTTATTTTATATATATTTATATAAACCCAGTGAGTCGGAAGCAGCCTACAGCATTTTAAGCTTGGATCGGGAGCTTGCTATTCAGTACCCCAGTCTTCCTCCCAGGACTGATCTGACCAGTGTGGTTTTGTTCCTAGATCTGACCTTGACCACATCCCTAGGGTGGTCGAGGAATTGAGTCTCGACGTCATCTACAAACACAACTTTGTTCCCATTAAGATCATTCTTCAAAGTCAACTTTATCTTACCTGTCTTACAAGATTCCCAAGACTCATTAACATAATTTTTAAAAATTTTCACACCCTTACCCCACTTTGTGGGGTGGGGGGTGGGGGTGTTTTGAGATAGGTCTCGAATTGTGACTGAGGCTGGTCTAGAACTCTTAACTGTAGAATGGACTAACAGATTGGCCACAAAGTTACAGAGACCCTCCTGTCACAGTGTCCTGAATGTGGGGATTATGGAGGAAAAGCTCCCACATTACCCTATGGAGTCATTAGATATTACCTGTGCAGGGCTCAGCATGGGGTAGGGGATGCTGGACAGGGTCTGTGTGTTCGCGGGCAAGCATTCTAGTGACAAGCATAGACATCAGCAAGTGGAAAGGGCGGGAGCTGGGAAGTCAGCCTGAGCTGGAACCCAAGCTAAGAAAGGAACAGGAAGGAGTAAAAATATGTAAGGAAGCAGGCCAAAGGCCAAGAATGTTGTACCCTGGAGTAAGTGTGGAAGACAACAGAAAGCAGAGGTTTGCTATTTGGAGCTTTGAGAGGAATGCCAAAGCTAGAAACCTAGTAGACAAATGCAAATAACAGCCCTTTAAGAGTCTCAGGTGCCACCAGGCAGTAGTGGCCCACGCCTTTAATCCCAGCACTTGGGAGGCAGAGGCAGGTGGATTTCTGAGTTCGAGGCCAACCTGGTCTACAGAGTGAGTTCCAGGACAGTCAGGCTATACAGAGAGAAACCCTGTCTAGAAAATCCAGAGAGAGAGAGAGAGAGAGAGAGAGAGAGAGAGAGAGAGAGAGNAGAGAGAGAGAGAGAGAGAGAGAGAGAGAGAGAGAGAGAGAGAGAGAGAGAGAGAGGAGTCTCAGGTGCCATCCTAAGAATCGCAATGGGATTTGCTACAGATTTCTCAAAGATCCCATCCCATTAGGAATTAGAGATACAGGTCAGTGGCAGAGTGCTTGCTTTGAATGCACAGGGCCCTGGGTTTGATCTTCAGTACTCTGGGAAAAGATTCCACTGAGTATTGGAATGTGGGTCACCCAAAGTCAGACACCCAAAGTCTGACTAGCTGAGAGAGAAGGTCTATTAAGAGGCCCAAGGGATTGGGTGGAGGAGATGGGACTAAGAGTTCCATATCAGTGACATAGGAGACCAACCTTGTTCTACCTCACTCTCAGTAAACATTTCCTTAAGTAGACCTGGATTCCAATCAAGTGACAGAGGAGTGATTTCTGATTTCCCCTGGGCTCTATCTCTCACCGTGAGTCACATCTAGAGCCACCTGTGCGGGGCTATCACTTCCACGACTAATTAGGCTCAAGACGCCTCCCTGTCCTGTAGCCTTTCAGAGGTTGGAATCAGGCCTGGTCCTGACCACTTAAGGAGGGCCACACCTTGATAGCAGCCTCATGACAGTACCATGACTCCCAGGGATCCCACCAGTGGCCAGATTCCTGAATATGATTCAAACCGGAATTAAGTGCAGCTGGTGAGAACCTGCCAGGGTGGCCAGAACTGAAGGAAGAGTTATTACAGTTTTTGGAATGGCATCAAGTAGCTTACTGGTGTGGGCAGTATGCTGGTATTCAATGTAAGGGATTTCTTTCTGGTGGCCTCACGGACCGGTAACCTGACCTAGCTCTGAGACAGCAAGAAGCCAGCTAGCTGGTATCTACAAAACAAAGTTGCCTGCTTGCAGATTTCGTTCCGCATACCTTCATTTCTTGATTGCCCCTGCTTCAGGAACTTCAGTCAAACTTATAGGAAGTGAGGCCCTTGCCCAGAGGTCTACAGCTAAGTAGGGAGGGGCCAGAAGGAAGTCTTATTTA
The DNA here is from genome assembly GCF_900095145.1 of Mus pahari. Classification (NCBI taxonomy): domain Eukaryota; kingdom Metazoa; phylum Chordata; class Mammalia; order Rodentia; family Muridae; genus Mus; species Mus pahari. The sequence continues at coordinate 55,908,013 of NC_034594.1, forward strand.
CAGACCACTTTTCCCTTACCATTTTGCTGTTGTTAGGTTTGGTTCTTGTTGATTTGGGGGGGGGGGGGTTGTTGGTGTTTTGTTTTACTTAATTTTGTTTGAAGACTGAATTTATGTAGCCCAGGCTTGTGGGGAGCTCCTGATCTTCCTGCGTGAACTTCCCAACTCTAACACGCAAAGCACAGTCTTTTAGAAATCCATGGTACACGCTGCCCTGCAGAACACACTCCAAGCTCAGCAGCAGCCAGCGGCCTTTTTCTTGTTTACTGTTTGAGCTCTGGTGTTTCCAGCAGTTCTTGTGAGTGGAGCGGCTGCCTGGCTAGTGATAGTGCCCACCGCTGGGCTTAGTATCTACATGACAAGGAGAGCCCCTAGCACCTGGACAAAAGGCCACTTGGACTACCCACCTCTTGCTACAGGCTACACAGAGATTTTTTTTTTTTTTCTTTTTCTAGGTTCTCTTTCTTGCTCCTATTGCCTTTGTGACTTGCATTTCCCCTCCAATGGCCTGCCAATAGTACAGACTCTGTTGGAAGTTGCCAAAAGGGAAGCAGGGACAATCCCACCCCAGGCAGGCAGAAAGGATTGCTGATAATCCTTGCAGGCTGGGAGGGGCAGGGGAAAAGGCCTTTTTCTATGGCCTCTTGTTAGGAAAGTTTGTCACCTCAGGGTTGGAGGGAGCTTGTGGCTCTCTCTGCTTGTCCACCAGGAAATGAATGCAGCAAAATGAATGCAGAGGATGGAATCATTTTGAAGAGTTACAGTACTTAGATAGGAATAATTTTCTGAAGAGAGATGGCAGTAAATGTTGAAAGGGGTGGAGTTGGTGAGGAAAGACATCAACCCTAACTTGGGCAAAAGCTTGGGAGCCCAGGCAGATAGGATGAGAGATAAGGCCCCAACTGGGTTAGTCACACCCTCCTACACACAATTCACTTGGCAAACACTCTCACTAACAAAGCAGGCCCCGTGCTTCAAATAGAAGGCAGTACAGTCCAAACACCCAGGGTGCCTAGAAAGGCAGTTTTAAATAATTTTTAAATTTTTTACCCAAAAGATCTGGGGAAAAAATATGATTTTTTTTTAAAATGAGAAAACCCATGACACTGGTATGGCCACAGAAGAAGTTAAGGTCCCCCACTGAACTCTCTGGAAAGGTGACAGAAACAGAGAGTCTCAATTTCCCTTGAAGTGGGAGACAGACAGATGGTTATTCCCATACCAAGGAAAAGGAGAGAGGGGATGGAGAAGAGGGGACAAGTGACAGTCATGGACTCCATGCCCCTTCTTTCTGTTCTCAGGTCAATCCATTAAGATATCTCTCCTCTCTCTCTCCCTCTCCCTCTCTCTCTCTCTCTCTCTCTCTCTCTCTCTCTCTCTCTCTCTCTCTCTCTCTCCTCGCTGTTCCAGCTGTTAAAAAAAAAAAAAAAAAATCTTACTTAGGACTCCTGTCCTGCAAGGGTACAGGTGTCAGCTCTATCATTAGCTGTCTCAGAAAAGGGAGACCCTCCTAGAGTTTAGAAGAAAGGAACAGTTAAGACCGATGTGTAGTGTTTTCTAGAGAAAAACAAAATAAAGATTCACATACAGCTCTGCATTCTCGGCTCAGAACCCAAAGAAACAAAAGGTGTTCGACCTCCAGCAACAACCGGCAGGGTCCCAGCAGCAGCCTCGCAGGGTCCCAGCAGCAGCCTCTTGACTCTTTTTCCATGATCTAGAGTCTACCTGCTGCCCTCTTTTTCTCCCTCTTCCTCTTTTTGGACCATTATGTAAATCTAAAGGTTATATATGTTCATTTGTGTAATAAATGAAATGTTCGTAGATGACTATGCCACAATCCCTATGTCCTCCCCCTCCCCCATCCCTTATGCTATACAATTCAAAAAAAGAAGAGTCAAACAGGGACTCCCATTTGGCATCTAGCCCCATTTGTCCCTTACCACCTACAGGCTCAGTAGAAGCAGCCTGCATACCGTTTGTTCTTGTTTGGATTGGTTTTCACACATTCGCAATGACATGTGACTAAAGTCTTAACTCCTTCCTGAAGCCTAAAGGCAGGCAAGACCTCAACCATCAAGCATTACTGCACTCGGAAATTATACTTCAAATTCATGCCTGCATATGCACCACTTCCTGCCTTAACAGTCACAGCCTCACCTCACTTGCATCCTTCACTATTCGGAGTTCGATTGAGAGGCCTGGAGAATGAGATCTCTCGCCTCCATCTCTCTTCTTAGCTAGCAGGCTTTACATTCTCTCCAAACGTTCTGAGACACTCCAGTGCCGTCTTTCTCTACTTACCCTCCCCACAAGACTGCTCCTCACTGTGTAGCCCAAGATAGCCTTAAGCTCATGACCCTCCTGCCTCCTGCCTCGCATCCCCAGGATTACAAGGCTGTGCTATCATATCTGGCTCCTGAAATCTTGTTTCTAAAAGTTCATGTAATCTCTGACTTTTTTTTCCCCTATAAGTTGATGGATGGTTCTGAACAAATGAAAGAAAGCCATCAATCATCCTTAAAATTCATATTTTATAATGACATGATAACATTTTGATGAACCCCCTTGACAGTTCTACTTTTAGTATGCATTCTTTGAGAAGTATACCATGGCACATTTAATACCTCTTTAAAATATATTTGCATTTTATTAACTTTCACAGCATCTGCATTCATTTGAAATTTCCTATGGCTCATATTTTATCATATCCCACTCTTTGATGGTTTTTCTTTTAAACTGTTTTAAGCTACTTTTAAAAAGGGCGGAGGGGTGGTGAAATAACTTATTATTTCTTAAGTATTTCAAAACAATACTTGGTGTATGGAACCTTAGCCCAGAGATATTTTGCAGGCATTTCTTCCCTATTCTGGGCTTTTCAGACAAGACTATCTTGTCTACCACTGTGACTTCCAGCAGTCAACTTCACTTCAAACTTTTTGTTAAGAACAGGGAGAAAGCAAAAGCCAAGACCTATGGGCACCTCTTCAGTTTAGATGTTACAAGCTACTTAAAAAAATCAGGCTTGAAATTGTCTCAGGGTTTCCAAATGCCAAGGCTGTAAGAAAAAATTTATGTGTGTGTGTATATATATATATATATATATATATATATATATATA
>NC_034594.1:55911144-55930523 GCF_900095145.1 Mus pahari
AGAGAGAGGGGAAACAATCATTTTCAAAAGAAGGGTTTGACTTGTTTGAGATATTTAAGTCAAGATGTTTAAGACACAAGTGAGAACACAGATCTGATCAGAGGTCAGCATACCCACAGACAGACATCTGCCTATAGCTCAGAGTTAGGGTCCTGCAATCCCATATTTCTAAGACAAATGAAAAAAAAAAGATTTAAAAAAAATTCCTTGATAGACAAGAAACAGTAAGGCGGGAACAAGATCCACTTAACACTGGCAGGGACTAGGCCTTCCCAGCTAGGCCTCAGCCTCTCTCACATGGCCATTGACTACCATATGGCTCTCTAGACAAGTATCCTAAGAATTTCAGAGCCAAGGCTACAGAGCGTTGCTCCTTTACAACTACCAGGGAATGTGAAGGAAGCCCCAAGAGATGCTGGCTTCACATCAACAAGGGGTTCGGAAGTAAGGCAGGTACAGACTAGAAGAGACTTGAGATGGCTGATGTCAATGATCAGGACCTTTCACAATTACTGAGTCCAAGAACTAGCCATGTTCACTCTGCTCTGTTTGCCCAAGTTTTACCGTCTAATCATGGTCCTGGTCTGTTAAATCATATTTGAGATAGTCATAAATTGAAACAGACAACACAAATACAATGCTCATAATTGAATTATTTTTAATTTGATCCTGTGGTGAATTCAGAAACTTCAGCACCGCGGGTGAGCCTCCCACGCTTCATAGAAATGCCAGCTACAGTGTAAGCAGTTACTGGAGCTCTCTGTGTCTCCTCTTTCATTATTACATTCAGTGCTCTACCCTGCTTCCTAATATGTATATGATGTATATGTATGTATGATGTATATGCATGTGTATAGCATATTTGCAAATATTAAAATCCCATTGGTTACACTGATGGAGTGAAAGGGGCCAGTGGAAACAAAGTGACTCTTACATACAAAAATCCTAGGTGATGAGAGATACACTGAGGGGTTAATACATTAATGACATTTTTCCCCCCTCCAAATTTAGGTGATTTTAGCTAAATCACCTAAATAGCATGAGATTTGCAGAGGGCAATGCACTATTTATGGTGTGGCAGAACAGAGTTCAGATACAGATAGCCAAGGCTTCTAGTTCTTTCTACATGCTACCTCCCACCCCTTCCAGTGCAAGTCCTAGCACAGTAATAGCCCTAAGCAGCAGGGCACAGAGCCCATCGGATTCTAAGCACACCCGACATCACATGGAGCTTCCTTCCGATGAAAGTGAAACTTTGAAAGGGACATCACTTAGCATGCAAACAATCATAAGACAGGTGGATAATTGAATGCCTAACAGCCCAGTGTGTTGTTAGAGCTCAATGCTAAGGAAGCTCAGGAAGAAGGGTACAAGGTGTGGCCACACAGCAAGACCTTGTCTCAACCAAAACGCAGCAGCAACAACAGCAGAAACCCAGCAGTTTGTGTCTGGTAACTCCTCCAGTGTCTTAAAGTTGAAACGAAGGAACAGAAGCATGCAGGTAAACGCTGCTCTGCACTATGTCTTGGAGTTATGTTTAAGTTGATAGAACTTACCAATATAAGCTTTATAACAAGTCCCTTTGTTTCTTAGTCTTTTAAACTTGACACAGGGTCTCACTATGTAGCCCTGGCTGGCATGATAATCACAGAAGCTATGGTTAGAAGTACGTGCTACCTTGCCCAGCGGATACCCACACACACTAGAAAAATGAGGGAGGACATGGTACTCAGTGACCTTTCAGAATGTCCCGAATTCTTAACTATCTACACAGAGTTTATAGAGACCTTAATGACTTTGCTTAGGCCGGAAAGGTAAAGTATGGAAGGAATTTCTTTATATCTCAAGTGTTTATCCAGGTTACTAAACAACCAGGCTAAAAAAAGAAAAAGAAAAAAAAAATACCCTTGATTTGTTCACATAGCTACTGTTTGGTAATGAAAATGTACATCGGGTATATTTTCTAATAGAGGTATTTAAAGTTAAAATCTCCAAGCAAAGATCTAGTTGGTATTCTAGAATCCAGACAGATTACCAATAGATCTTATTTTCAAAATCCCTATATTCTCAAATATATGCCTTTCCTGTTGTCTTATTTACCTGAGGGATGGTGGTGGGAAGAGGATAAAGAGGCAAATTTTATAAATATGTTAAGAGCCTTCAGAAGAGCTTGCCACTCTTCCTTTGGTACTGGCCAAATTACACCCCATGATAGGAATTTGTTTCATAAAAGAATGTGGTAAAAATTGATGTAAATCAGGCCAATCTGTCAACTAAGTGGCCTCAAGGCAGAGCAGCTGCAAGTCAACATCCCGGAAATGGGTGCTGGAAGCTGCCCATTCAGGGGAATGACATGGGCACTGGGCTCCATAGGTAACATACACATAGAGTCAAAGGGTAATTTTATGACCTATGGCTCTGAGTATTAGAGATGGGGCAGAAAAGAAGTTGCCCAATGCTCCCTGATTGCTTCTCAGTTAGGTAAGATGAGAGAGGTAAATCCTTTATTTATGTGAGTGTGTTAGTTCCAGCGTCAGCAGGCTCCTGGCCCCACCAGCCCTGTGTTCCATCAGCAAAGACGGACATGTTCAGTGGCCAGGCACACCTGAAATGAGTGATGGATGGGACTGCCATGTCAGAGCATCGGGACATGAAATGTAACCCTCAGCAGCGAAATGGGGTTTACTCATGCAAAGAATAATGGAAAGAAAAAAAAAAAAAAAAAACCCAGCCACAAAGCACATACTTGGTATGTACTCAAAATAGGCACTGGGTGTCAGCTTCCTTCAGAGTCCTTGAAAAAAGCCATTAAGAAAAAAGAATAAGGGTAAACACAAAAGATACCAGTCACTGTTGAGTCCCCTGAGGGGCTGGGCCTCCACAGTGGTAGGTCTCCTTTTGCAACTTCGAATTAGGCTTGGCTTTTTCCCATGGCCTTGTCTAGGTAAGCGAACAGGTTCAGCAAAGATTCCAAGTAGTTAGCTAGGCACAATGAGAGTCAGATTGAGGTTTAGCACATTCCAAAAATACGTATTACTAATGTTTGCAGAAGGGTTATGGCTTGGCGTTTTTGCATACATAGTGACAATTGTTAACAGCCCTGTGAGTAAGGAAAAAATATTACACCCAGCTTAAACTAAGGAAACTGAGGCAGGCAGAGTTTACCGATGGCCTGACTGTACATGGCAAAGGACTGTCAGACTCAGAACTGGAGTTGTTCTGGAATGACAGGCACAGCGCATGCCTACCTCTCAAGTTCCTTCCTCAGCTCTTATGAGCTCAGAACAAAATGGACCCTAACTATGATCAAGAAAAACATTCACACACATGCTTAAAAATCACAACCAGGAGAGTCCGTGTCTTTAGAATGGCGTGAGAGAATAAAAGCGTAGTGTACAAACTAATTAAATTCAACTCTCCCACATCTTCCGTTTTACTCTGAAATCTCCCTTAAAGTGACTTGTACCTTTAACATGTGCATGCATGTTGTGCCCCCCCCCCGCCCATTCCCCTGACTAGCATCTTTTGTGGATGGGTCTCTCTACCCAGTCTGCCACTGGAAAGCGTTAGAAGTAATGGGCAAAAAGGAGGGATTAATATGGAATGGCCGAAAGGCACATAGCTCACAAGGCTTACAAAACTTCATAATTGCCTGGCTTAGGACAATCATTTAGTCCCACAGGAAAAGATGCCTAAGATGCTCACACTCATCCCTAAGAGCTCATCCCTAGGTCTGAGGGCTCACAGCAAGGGAGATGCACCTGTATTCAGAATTGCAGACACTTAGGTGAAATCTCTCTGACTTCGTAGGGCATCTTCTCAGATCCTTTAAAGGACTTAATACAGAGTTGGCAAGGCTCTGCCTTTAGCCTATCAGTGGCCTAAATTTATCTCACCATTGCTCTGAGGTAAACATTATTGCTATTTCCAGTTTTGAAGAGGAAATTGAGATGCAAAAAGATTTGGGGAACTTAACCCACACTAAGCAAGAAGACAGTTTGGACTGAGACAATCCGGCCTGAGTTTCCTGATAATGCTCTGAAGGCCCCACCCTTTAATACTTCCCCAATTCCAGAAGCTCAGCAGCAGAGACAAAGACATTCTTTCATATATTAAAGGTGTTTGTATATCTTTCTCAGGCCCCACCCCTCGAGTGCTCCCTCCCCAACCCCCTGCACTCATAGCAGGTGAGCCTTATCTGTTGTTTAAAGCACTACGCGGGTCCAGGTCCCTCCCGCATAGATGCATGGAGATTCCTGATAGGAGACCTGTTGTTCACGGCCAGGGTCTGATAAGAGTCTCTCAGGTAAGAGAGCAAACATATTAGCTTTACTGAAGAATGTACTCGGAAGGTTCAAAATTACACAGACAAAGAAGAAAGAGCGGACAGATCAAAACAAATATCTGCCTCGCTGGTAGAAAACTCTCCCTCACAAACAACACCAGTTCCCTGCTGGATACATTAACCATCAGAAGGATCCAAAAATAAAAAAACAAAAAAACAAAATTCCAGCCACTGAAACTTTCTCTCTCTGTTCACCCATAGAAGACTCCTAGCCCCCTCTTGCTCACCCACATAGGACTCCCAACCACCCCTTGCCTACCAATCCTGGCTCCCTTTGAATCAGGGAAGAGGCCAGGCCCGGTTGGAACCCCCTCTTGTATTAGAGCATTTCCTGTTCCTACCTAGTTTGCTTGCAAAGCATTCTCCTAACAGGCTCTCAGTTAATGAACTGAATCATCAAAAAACCCCAGGAGAGGAGTTCTCCCATTTCCCAGATGGAGAAATCAGGAAAGTTACCAATAGCAGGAGGAGGTAATCAATCTGTTAAGTATCTAGTCTAATGCAGCTCTGGGACTCCATACCCCCTACATCACCATGACTTCCCCACCCTTCTGAGTCCCATGATCTTCTATTCTGTCACTAAATATTCTTTTTTATAAATATTTACTTATTTATTTATTATATGTAAATACACTGTAGCTGTCTTCAGACACTCCAGAAAAAGAAGTCAGATTTGTTTACGGATGGTTGTGAGCCACCATGTGGTTGCTGGGATTTGAACTCAGGACCTTTGGAAGAGCAGTCGGTGCTCTTAACCGCTGAGCCATCTCACTAGCCCACCAAATATTCTACATCTCAGAATTTAAATATTCTCCAAATGCTCCTAAAAATAAAGGCATGCTTTGTGCCTCTACCCACTATGCACTTCTGATACAAGCAGATAAAAGTCAAATTAGCATTTGGAGTCTCGGAACAATTAAGAGCATGTGTCCCTAAAAGAATAATCTGTCCACATGCCTCTTTTCCCCCCCTCAAAAAGAAAAAGAAATCACCTCTAACAATACATATAATATAATAATATACTAGTGGTTCTCTCTGAAAGCAGGATTGCATGTGATTTCCTTCAAGGCAATATTCTATACTTCCTAAATGTCTATAATTAACATATATTACACTGTTTGACATCAGTGGGAAAAATGATTTTTAAAAATGTTAAGCAATGAAAGCCCTTGGAAAATGTCATGTCCCTCAGGGAAGGAGCAGGGGTGGGGAGGCCCCCTATGGAGAGGGCTGACCCTGTCAGTCCTGGGGAGGGCTGCAGAGGGGGCATGCTGGTGGGGAACTGAGTAGGTAGCTGCTTCTCATGCAGGAGGATGAACAGTGACTGTTGAAAAACAGCCACCATTTAGGGGCCGCTGCCCTTCCCACACCTATCATGCCAGACTGGTACCATGCAGAATGCCAAATCCAAAGTTTGGCTGGATCTGGGCAGAGTGGGTGCAACTCAAAACTGTACCAGACCTAACTGGTAAAGCCAACATTTTGTAGGGTATCAAATCTGAATCCAGTTCACAGGAGACCATCACAGGGACTTAACAACAAAATTGTGGATGCTGCAGTTTTCTGCCAACATCCCACTGGCCTTAGGACATGGCCCCGGATTATCAAACTTCAACCCCAACGCTGCAGAGCCTCCCAGTGCCTCATCGTGGGTGGACCGTATAGACACAGACCAGCTTCTCCCCTACTTTTCTTCACATAAAGGTGAACACGGGCGATCAATCAAGATGGTATTTTAATGTGGACACCGTTTTCATACCAGAAAACTTGACTTTATACTCAATGAAAGAAAGAAAACTCCATCCAACTCAGTATGCAGAATTGTGCGCAGTGTTCTGTGAACTGAGCCTCAAAATGATAAATACAGCAGCCCATTGGGGTTATAAACCATAACACTCATGGGGGTTCAACTTCGTGATGTTCCTTGGGCAGAAGGGAACTGTTGTACACAAACCAATTAGTACAGCAAGATTCACTTTGGTACAAAGCCTGAACCTCTTCTTTCCTATACGGGTACATGTCTGTGCAAGTCACAATCAGCTGCTCTTTGTTAGCAAGGCTCTGTATAAACATTAAGGCGAGCAGACTGACTCATGCCTGGGAACAGGAAGAGAAAGGATGGGAGCTCGCTGTTAACTTTCATCTGTAGTCATGTTCAGCATTATCCGTTCCAGAGGGGGGTGGCAGTTAACATCTGTAACGTGAAACACGTGAGTGCGTGGCAAGAAGCAAATTCTAGAGCAAAATAGCATCGATACCCACAGTTCTCTGAAGGGACTTAGAGAGATCGGGGTCGCAGGTTCTCTGTCCTGTTCTAAGTCCCTAAGTATGTATGGGGTATGCCAATTATCGTTCTCAGAGTGTGAACACGGCTGGGATAAAAAGTGTTACGCTTGGAATTGGTAACTGAGGGCTACAGGCTTTGTGCTTGTGTGATCTGGAAATTAGGAACACAGGGATGGACGTCTGTTCTGCAGCTTCACAGACTGATCTGGGCATCTGCCTCAGCTAAGAGAATGAAGAATTATAGCAGTCCATGTGGTCTGCAGTGCATTCCTGAATCCCCAAACAAACCAGAGACCCAGATTCCAACTCTCCACTGTGCAGTGGGCGGATACGATTATTTGGTTGTTGTTACTTAATTCACTTACATTTTTAACTTCTTATACATTCATGTAACATGTCAAAACTGTACATATGTCAGATGTAGTGGCCCATGCCTTTAATTAATCCCAGCATTCGGGAAGCAGAGACAGGGGAATCTCTGAATTCAAGACCAGCTTGGTCTAAAAAGTGAGCTGTCCAGACAGCCACAGCTACATAAAAAGAATCCGTCGAAAATAAGACAACCTATGCCCCCAAACCCTCAAGACTATACAGATTTATGGGATCTAAGTGGGATGCTTATAAGCCCCATCCCTTCTTGCTCCAAGTACTCAGAAAGTGCATGTATCAAGTAGGAGCCACTAAAGACAGCTTAAGAACAGCCTAGAGTGGCAGATCTCTGAGTTTGAGGCTAGCCTGGTCTACATAGTGAATTCCAGGACAGCCAGGGTTATACAGAAAAACCTTGTCTCAAGGAAGGGAGAAAGGAAGGAAGGAAGGAAGGAAGGAAGGAAGGAAGGAAGGAAGGAAGAACAGCCTATATAATGGGTCATTTTGTGAGGTCCAGGATCAGCTCCATGTACCCAGTCACTGTCAAGTTCAGAAAAGAATCAGAGAATTTGATCACAGTAAACAATACCAAAACCACAAAGCCACACAGTACTGAAAGTGGGGAGGCAGTGTTAAGTGCTACACACTAATCAGAAAAATTGCTTACACCTGGGGTTTATAGTTCTACAAGATATTAATAGATTAACCACTCCATATCTCTGATCTGATCCATACATATATATGCATAATTGTTTTGCATCCTTCAAAGCATTAAACCTGTTTCTACTTGAGAAAGCCCAGTTTGCTTTCTTGAGGTAAGGATCCTCATGCAGCAGCTCAAAACCGTACTTCCAAAGAACTTTACCCCAGTTAGCAGTGCCCCAGGCAGGAGTCTCAGTTATCAGAAATGCAAATAGAAAAACAAAGTCTATTCTAATTCAAGGCTGAACCAGCATAGAAAGGGAAATCAAGCAAGCCCATCTCCTAGATATCTCCTAGACACACAGGACACAAGTCACCTTCTAATTTAGGGCTAGTTTTTATATTATCTTGTTTGTTCACTGATGTATCTAAGACTTTAAAAAAAATAATGCCACTTTAAATAGATTAAAAGTTCTACCCACCTACCCATAGCATAGATATATAGATGTCTGTTTCAATCCTAACAGTATAGCTAATGTATAGCATAATAGAATTCTTTGGTCTGTCTAAAGGCCTTTGATTTTCTTTTAAAGCAAAGAGTCTTAAACCACAAATGGTTGCTGGACTCAGTCTTCAGTCAACCCCAGGGGCCACGGTGTATTTTGTTGACTCCTTTCTTTTACCAGGGCAACAGCAGAGCTCTCTGGGAAGCACAGAAGGCAACCCACAAAGACAATTCTAACAAATGAGATGTCTGGTATTTGGATTTATCCATTTAAGATTATGGTTCTAGATCTGCCTGCTGGCCATGCACCAATCCAATGCCAGATGACTAGGCAGCATAAGGACAGACAACAGATTCCTAGTTCCTGCCCAAAGAGGCACCCTGGTGTTACTGGGTGAACATCTAGAAGGTCAGGTCAATAGGACCAGTTGCAGATCTACAGCCATGGCAGGGCTCAGGACTGCTTTCAAAGCACCTGACTACAGTGGAAAGAAACCTTACAACGTGAGCCCTTAAGAGATGGATGGTACCGGGTCTTAGATGGCATAGGAAAGGAACAGTTACACATACCGGTCACAGCACTGGGCACACAGGACCTCTTACAGAAATACACAAAGCTAATTCCTATCCAAACAGGCACATTTGCCTCCTGACTTTGGACAGACAGGTTTCACAGTTACCTGTTCTGTCCTTTGACATTTGAGAAAGGCCGCCTTACCTGGAGCCGCTTTTCCTACACTGCTGCCTGAACTTTGGCAGTTGGGGAAGGACCCTGCTTCTCTGGGGCTGGTGCCTTGAGCTCTTTAGTGAAATAATTAGTGATTTTTGAGACTTGGATCATAAGGGAAACCAAGAACAAGTAACCATCTCAACAACAACAACAACAACAACACCCTGCTTATTCCATGCAGTGGAGCTACTGAATGGCTTTGGCATATAAAATGTGGCCTGTCACAGTTAACAAAGCAGAGTGCTTGCTTATCTTGCTGCCCAGCAGCTCAGCATCTCTAAGCACCTGCACTCTTTCTGTTGTGGGGCTCAACCTCAGTTACAGCCCATCAGGAGCACAGGCTGGCTTCCTTGCATCTTGTCTTCCTCCCATAGCCTCTCGGGCCTTTTAGTACTGTGTAAATGAGGAAACAGAGGCAGTAGCAATTACACACTCCTCCTCATCCCCCCCCCCCCCAAGTGGGCATCAGTCAAAGGCACAGATGTGCACTGAGCTGAGGTGCCTGGTTACTGACTTCAAGGGAGGAGGACATTTCTTCAAAGCAGAAGTTCAAAGTTGTGTCTTGGGAAAGAAAAAGGCCAAAACTCTGGTCTACACCCACATGTGACTCCTAAGATCAACACTGCTTCTAGATACACGGACCAGGGCACACTGAATGGTCTCCAATTATATATATATACTGGAGGCCTGGCCCCTGCCAAGGAAATTATCCTGATTTCAAATACCTGCTTTCACCTCTGTGATTACTATATTAAAACAGAAAGAACAATAAAACAAGAACTGCAAGAAGATTTGTAGAGGTTGGAAAAACTTTTCATCACTAACAAAACTCCATAAGCACCTTCATCAGGGCCAGGGCTATTGCTATATCTATCTGTATAATGGAGATAGGTAGACTTGGGTCTCCTGCGGGAGCCAGGGGAACGTGTAAGGTCCAAAAGGACTATACTGAGGAGCCTGGGGCAGAAGATCCTATAGATATAAGATCACCTTTTCCCAGTTTCTCGGTGGCATGCAGTATGGTTTACAATCAAGTAAATCAAATGCACATTTAATCAGGCATCTCCGCTGGCAATTCTCTTTTGTTCTGACCAGCCTGGGAAAGCAGAGAATTTAACTGCATGCAGAAAGCAATCCAGCCACGGTGTCGGGTAAGAGATGGTATCAGGCCATCTAGACATAAGGATGCCTAAGAGAATGACTGTAGAACCTAATGGATTTGTACAAAGAAGCTAACCAGCAATCACTAAATGGTGGGCAATCTGGTTGTCCACAATGGTTTGGATAAGTTGTGTCTGCCTTGGCTCCTACCAATGTTAATGGCTTCCATTAGTTTTGGGGGCTAATCCACATGCAGCCTACCTCTAAACAAGTTTTTCTCCTAAACGGAACTGTGCCGACTTACTTTCTTTGATCATGTACCTCCACGGTTTTCCTCCCCAGAGGAATGGACACACTTCAGAGAGCAGGGAGATGATCCACTGCTGCTCTGGTCCTGCTCAGTGGTTGAGGTTGTGTTCCTTCCTCCTCACCTTTTACAAGGAGGCAAACGACCACTTGGAGGCTGCCATAGCCTTAGCCAAGGTGCTAGCACACTCTAAAGCACTCAACAGTCCATAACTTCTGTTCCTCCAGTAGCTCTACATTTACTTTATAATTTAATTTTATATCTATAATCAAACTGAGCAGCCTTTCTTATCTGTGTAGCCTACTTCCAGTCATCGGTTCCTCAAGCTACAGTTAAGTAGAACAGAGATAAGTAGTCCGTAACTCTCCTTCCTCAGGAGATAGAACTGCCCTTCATTTAGGGGTGCATGAAAATGAAATTCCCCTCCCCTCTTTTCTACTCCATGCTAGTGTATGAACTCAAGATCTTATGCATACCAAGAAGGCTTGAAACTTTACCCTTCAGCTACAATTCAACCTTAACCATCATCCTTACCAGGAAGAACACCTAATCTAAACACACTGGCAAATTCTGTCTTCGAAGAGATTGTCCCTGTCAGCTTCTTGGGACAGGGATGTAGAAAATGCTGTTCTTTTCTTCATGGCCCCTGGGTTCACAGACTTTTCTATTACTAACAGGATAAAAGAAACATTAGGTACCATGCTCTTTCTCAGAAAAGTTCAGTTCGCTGAGACTGGAGAAGTGGATCATCAGTTAAGAGCACTGGCTACTTATCTAGAGGACCTAGGTTCAGTTTCCAGCCCACACATGGGGAGCTCCTAACAATTTATAAGTACAGTTCCAGGGGATATGATGTCCTTGGTTTACCTCCACAGGAACTAGGCATATATATGGTGACCAGACATACACAGACAAAAAAAATCCATATACAGAAAACAAACAAACTAAGCTGGGCTATGGTGGCGCATGCCTTTAATCTCAGCACTTGAGAGGCAGAGGCAGGCAGATCTCAGTGAGTTCAAGGCCATCCTGGTCTATAGTGTGAGCTCCAGAAGAGCCAGAACTACACAGAGAAATCCTGTCTCAAATAACAATCCAAATACACACACACACACACACACACACACACACACACACACACACACCACAACTCAGACCATGAACTCTTAAAAGCTTGTTTCGTAAGTAACCTTAAAGTGTACATTTGTGTGGCTGGGCGGGTGCTGTTCCTCACCTTAACTCAGTGAACTACCTTTTAGCATTCAAGAGGCCAGAGTTGAACCTGTAACACCAAACAAGCCATGTACATTTGTAAAAAGCATCTCAAAGGGCCCTAGTGGAACTCCACTATAGCTCATAGTCAAAAAAAAAAAAAAAAAAAAAAAAAGCCCAGGGACCACTACTCTTCTCCTCCCACTAATTTATCTTATGTTTTTTCATGCAGAAAAGGTAGCAGCCCGTATTGACTGGAGTTCCAAACTCCAGATCTCAGTAAACATCATTCTCACATCCACTGGCCTTACAGACTCATCTACAAGGCAATAAAGCATCAATCATGCTAAACCAAGGGCATGTCCTTTTCTTCCTCTTCAAACTCTGACCTGCTGTTTTCTCCTTTTGTTTAAATAAAGCCAAACATCCCTTAAATTTAACCCTCAAGTCAACTTTGCTCAGAGGGCTTTCTTATCTTTTCTTGGCCTGCTTAAAGTACCGGAACAAAGATCCTGATAAACATTGCAAATCCTCCTATCAGTGGGGCATTCCCTCTGGTGGAGTAAAAAGATCTCCCACTGGCGATTAGAGTACAGAAAGAACCTCCTAGAATCAATAGCTCTCAGTGGCTGGGAGATAGAAAGCAACCACAGAATATCTGATAAGTTGGCTGAGAGAAAAGACCAAATTCCCACTCCTTCTTCAAAGTCCTTTAGGACAGAGTCCAGGGTGGAGCAGGCTACTCTGGTTCCTCTGTTACCTCACCTCGGGCATTCATCTGCATTTTTATCAAGTCTTCTCTCCTTTGTGAGTCTTTCTAGACGACTCCAGTCCATGAGGACATTTCTAATGTCTCTTGATCTTACCATAAAGTGTATACAAAGCCCTTACCACATCTTTTGAGCTATAAGGCATTGGCAGTTGATCCATTCTAAGTCTTTCACTGGGTGCTGAGGAGGGAGAGTGGAGAAACTTGTTCAAGGGCAGATAACTAGTGGCTTTCTGAATTCCATGCAAGATTAGAGACAGTTGGGGAACTTAGTGTTTGGCTGAGAAAAGTTGTAAATAATTAGGACTCCCTGAAGTAGACTGTAATCATGTTGAGAGCTTGGGATAGGAGTTTTAGCTATGGCTTCTCAAAGCCGAGGCAGCCATGCTACCAGAGCTTTCGGGACAGAGAGACTCATCAATTTCCAACTAGCTCAGCGTCAGAGAATGACTTACCTGGAGCACCTAAACCCCAGGGTTTGATCCCCAGCACTGAAGAAAAGAATTTTAAAGAAATAAATAAGCAAATAAGTAAACACCATAACACTGATTTGTGGAGAATGGTGGGTGGTTCACATTTACACTCCCAGCACTCAAGAGGCCAAGGCAGGGTGAATGAATGGGCATTTGTGGCCAGCCTGGGCTACATAATTGTGGGTGCTACACTGAGATTCTTGTGATAAAAATTAGGGAAACTCAGAAGTACAAAGCAATGACAACACAAAGCTGGGGCTGGAGAAATGGCTGAGGCCTTAAAAGCGTGGGCTGCCCTTGCCGGAAACCTAAGTTAGCAACATCCATATCAGGGGGCTGACAGCCTTCTGTAGAATTCTCAAGCACTGAAGATACACCTACACATATAGGCACGTACCTATACATGACTAAAAATAAAGTAGGATGGATGTAGTGGCAGATGCCTTAATTCTAGCACTGGGGAAACAGGCAGGCAGATCTCTGAGTTCAAGGCCAGACTGGTCTACAGAGTGAGATCCAAGACAGCCAGAGCTATATAGCAAAATTCTATATATAAAATATATATATATAATAAAGATATAGATAGCCCTCAGACAGCCTCTCTGTGTAGCCCTGGCTGTCCTGGAATTCTTTCTGTAGGCCAGGCAGGTCCTGAACTCAGAGATCTATCTGCTTCTGTCTTCAGAGTCCTGGGATTAAATGTGTGAGCTGCTACCACTTGGCAAAAGAAAAAGAAAACGTACAGATAATTTGAAGGCAGGTCCAGCCAGACTCTAAGAAATAGCAGCACCGTTGCCATAAGCTGCAAACTCTTCCTTTAAAGATTTATCTGCAAGAAAAGTCTCTGCATTCTTTTCTTTTTAAAGCTAGAGCTTTAAATGTATACAGATTTCTGCGTATAACTGTATCATCTGGAAAACCGACAGGGAGCTAACTGGTTATGCAGTAAGCACAAAATGAGTGATTTATTGGCTTGAACTAAGAGCCTCAAACACCCTGGGATGGAAGCAGCCATGTGCGAGCCGGGTTGTAAGTCTTCTGTCCTGAGACACGAATGAAAATCTCCTTAGGGGATACAGCCCCCCTACCTGTAATTTATTTCCACATTATTCTTATGTGCAATATTATTTTTGGCATGTTAATGTATTGTCAAAGAATTCCAATCTAGTGACATGACAAAAGGTGTATATCATATCAGAACGTAGAAAGTGTGAAAATCAATTGAATTATTTATCCATGACATTCAATAAAGGTAAGCAGTATATTCTGGGTAATGCCATTTCTCCGGAATACATCACTGCCCTAGGAGCTCTCATTAATTACTAGAGCTTTATCCTAACTGCAGTGATCAGTTGGATTTGCTGAAGAAAGATGAAAACTAAGAGTCCTCCCTGTTATCCCTTTAAGAGAGAGAGCAATTGGACAGAATCCATGTAATTTTAGATGATTTTTCCCTTTCTTGGCAACGGACTAAACCTGTAAGTTTACATTTGGCAGATAAAATAAATGCTGGATGTCAAAGTCAGTCTTTGATCTGATAAATAAACCCACAGAAAATTCAGTCTCAATTACTCTTCAAATTTATTAACATTCAGTATCGTAGCAAGAGGGTAACACATGCAGGTTATGTGCCGTGCCCTTGAATATGCTACAAAAGCCAAGCAGACGCCCGCCTACAAATAAACACAACCACACTGGCATCTCCAGGCTTTCCCTTCCCCGTTCACCCATCTCTGTATCTCAGTAATCACTCAGGAGTGCCAGGACTGAGATTTTTATCACCGGTAGATGCAAAGACAAGAGTCAGATACCCCAGAAGAGAGTAGACTCTGCCTCAGGACTTCCGTGTATAGTACAGACTCTTCACTGGACAAGAATGTTCAGCTGAAAGGGAAAGAGATCTAACTGGGAGCCGAATTTCTCAGAAGGGTACAGAGCCATAGCAGCCTGGAAGTGGTGGTCGATGAGTAAGAGCTGATGGGTACTGAATGGGTGCTAGCTCAGGCACAGACTGCAGTTACTCCACACACGGACTTACATTCTCTCCACCTTAGTCTGATGATTGGAGTCTCTGCTGTTCCCCATGAGTAAGCTAGGCACAGGGAAATTCACTGACTTGCCTGAACTCTGCCAGCTAATAAATGGAGTGCACATACTCTCTAAGTAATACTGTGGGCCCTGAGAAGTGAGATAAAATGTTATGAGGAAATTTCGGTGACATTAAGGAATGCAGTCAAAATACTTTCAAGGAGGAAGAGGGAGCAGCACTTTGCAACCCTGGTAGGTGGAAAGGCATTGAACACTGAATGAAAGGAAGACCAACCAGTACAGCCCAGGAATCGGGGAGAACGGATGCTGAGGTAGCCTTGGCAGGGCTCCGTGCATGGCGTTTTCTGTGTTGAAGTGTCCATGTAATCAGTGCTTCCATGCACGCCTCTATGTGTGCGCATGTGTGTATATGCATGCAGGAGGGGGGAAGGGGTGGACATACCATGTTTGTTTAGGTAAAAAGACTTGTGTGTATTGTACACCTTGTATTGGGTATGTGCAGAGAGGGAGGTGTGTGTGTGTGTGTGTGTTCATGTGAAGAAGTTTGTGTGTGCAAGAAGGCATGATGTGTGCGTGGAGGCTAGTGTGCGCACATACGTGTAGAGAAGGGTTGGTGTCATCTCTACAGTGAAAGCTGGATGGCAACAGACAGAAGAGGGACACTCACTGCCCTACCATCTCCAACCCATCCCTAACTACTGGCATGCCATTTGCCGAAAGCAACAGGAGCAGGTCCAGCATCTTGGGGCGTGCCTACAATCCAAACAGCAAGGATGCTGAAGCAGGACAAGCCTAAGCTGAAAGTTAGCCTGAGCTACCACACAGCCAGTGAGTTGGAAGCCCATCTGGGTTACTAAGAGAGAGAGCGAGAGCGAGAGCGAGAGCGAGAGCGAGAGCGAGAGCGAGAGCGAGAGAGAGAGAGAGAGAGAGAGAGAGAGAGAGACCCTCAAGAAAAGAAAGAGAGAAGGAGCAGGATCAATATGTAATTTAAATAACCTGGTCGATACCATTTAAATGATCAAACACACCCGTCTTGATCAACCTTTTTTCTTTCTATTGATGTGACCTTTATGACAGCTGAATTTACATACCATGAATGTGGAACAAGAGCTTTCAAGCCAGACTCACTTTTTCAGTGAGGAGAGTTCAGAATTGAGAATACAGCATTTTTTTTTTTTTTAATTGAATCTGTTAAGTGGATGAGCATCTACTGAATGACAATAACCTCTGAGGGATAAGGGGCAGGGCAGCTGGTAGCTGCATTCCTCTCTAAAGCTTTCCTTTGCTTTAGAGACTCCCTTCTAGTATCTGCCTGTGCTCCCTGGCAAAAGCTTAGTCTTTGATGAGTTTGCTGTCCAGAATCCTTCCTGTGGGCAGCAGGAGATGGAGAAAATCTAGAATCAGGAGATCTAAAGACCCTAAAGACCCACCCTGATGAAAGGCCAAGTATGTTTGCAACCAAACTATTTGTTTTATTTTGTTGGGTTTTGTTTTGTTTTATTTTTTTCAAGTTCAAGATTGTTTTATTGAAAACCCTTTTACTTGATTTGATTAATTTGCTAATGTGGTTACAGAGCTCATGATTTATTTATTTATTTTATTTTTTTTAAATCCCTAGCTATCCTAGAACTGGCTCTGTAGATCAAGCAGGCCTTGAACTCACAGAGATCCACCTGCCTCTGCTTCCTGAATGCTGGGATTAAAGGCATGTGCCACCACTACCCTGAGGGCCTTTAAAGTATTGAAACTTCTATCCAGAGGGTAAAGAACATAAGCTTTTGGGGTTTTATAAAGGTGCCATCCCAAAACTCAAGACAAACCACATTCTAGTTTCTTGTGATTCAGAACAGGACCCTGGGGTGAAGAGATTATTAATGGAGCATTTCAGGGTTACAGTCAGAAGTTATGGGCCCAACACTATTAACTCTGATGATAAAATTTGTTCATGTGTTTAGTAGAAACAAATTTAAAACAATATGCTTTTCTACCTTGACTGAGAATAGAGGATAAATGAATGTTTCAGGTTCAAGGAACTAGGGTCGGGTGGGGTGGGAGCTCTCTTCATGATTAAATGGCAAGGGCTTCCAGACCACGGCCCCAGTCAGAGAGAGTCGAGGATGGTGAGGGAAAGGGAGAGGCATTTTTCTATATTTTGTTTGCACAATTGGAAACACATCTTGTGCAGAAGCTCAAGAAGTTTTAAAAGGAAGAAGTGCTCGACTTAACTGGATCATTGGCATTCAGGAACTGGGACAGGTGTGTGCTAATGTGGTATGGGCCCATGGATGATGACCCAGTTTCAAGGCAGTGAGTGATGTTCCGGAGGGGAACAGGATAGATGCTGAGGTCACAGAAACAACGGATAACAAAGTAATAATAGCACTTAAGTCAGGGAAGAAGGAAGGAAAGAGAGTTAAAGGCATCTCCAGTCCCATTTTCTATAGCACGGATTTTTTTTTTTTTTTTAATGTTGAAGGATATATTTTCTTTTCTTTTCTTTTCTTTTAAGATTTATTTATTTATTATATGTAAGTACACTGTAGCTGTCTTCAGACACTCCAGAAGAGGGCGTCAGATCTTGTTACGGATGGTCATGAGCCACCATGTGGTTGCTGGGATTTGAACTCCGAACCTTCGGAAGAGCAATCGGGTGCTCTTACCCCCTGAGCCATCTCACCAGCCCAGCACGGGTATTTTTAAGGTCATACTTAAGCCATGAAGTCATTTTTCCTTTCTCCTTGGTGAAACCCTTGCAGGCATTTTGTAAAACTGTTAGGCTACAAGGCCCAAGCGATCGTATGAAAACAATCCGCCTCATCCAGTGAGAAGAATGGCTTGGAGAAGGACGTACTTCTTCTCTGAACTTGCAGGGCATCTCGGTTAGGCAGGGAAAGCTCCAAGAGAGTCAGAAGCAATGATTTGCATCAGGCAACTTAAAATACATAGAATTCATTATATTAAGAGGTAGCTGCCAGCAACTGTCACCGGTAGATGAGGAATTCTACCTTTGTTTAAAACAAGCTTTAAAAATTAATTGATCTTCTTATTTTTAGAAAGGGAATAAAGGCTTTGATGCTAAGAATCTTGAAAAAGTAAAGACTTAGCAGCACGGTCCACAGAATCCAGCGCTAGTGAGCTAAAACAAAAAAAAAAAAAAAAAAAAAAAAAAAAAAAAAAAAAAAAAAAAAAAAGAACACCTCTACTTTGGAGTTCTCTTCATTAATGACTAGTGCATGCAAATTAACATGTGATGACCCAATATTTGTGCTATTTCTCACTACATTTGTCTCAATCCAAGATAAGCATGCATCTCAATTTTTTTTTTTTTAGTATTTATGAAAGCCTTTACAATAAACATGTTTAAATCAAATACTTCAGATTATTTGAAAACAGTAAAAAAACTAGTTCATGGGTTTTCTGAGGATACTGAAGGAGCCAGAGCTAAAAGCCTCAAATGGGGGGGGGGGGAATCAGTGACTAATAACAATAAGGTCAGTGGGATTAGGGAGATGGGTCATTTGGTAAAGTGCTTGCTCCACAAGTACAAGGATCTGAGTTTGAGTCCCCAGCACTCATGTAAAATAAACAACAAATAATTAAACAGGTATTCGGAGGAGGGGTATTAGGAGGCTCAGAGCTGATTAACAGCAACTTCGCTCAACTTGTGAGCTCCAGGTTCTGTAAGAGACACTCAAAACTAAGGTGGAGGGACAGATAACAGCTCTACACATGCATATACATACATGCATACACAGAAAAGTATCTCTTTCTTATACACACACATGTACACACACATAAATTAAAAGGTTAAAAAAAAATACAAAAAAGAGAAGTGGAAGAAAGGCCAAATCACAGAAAACTTACTGTAGCTATAAAATACTATGTAATAGTTATATTTATTGATCAAGAAAGATTTTATGATCATTACATGTGAGAATAATAAATATTTAGAGTGCACATGTACTTGTGTGTGCGTGCAAATACGAAGTGTATACACAGTGTGGAAGCCCAGAAACCAATGGATACACTTGGTCCTTCACTGTGCTAAGAGTGATGATGACTTTGCCATTTTTACATTTGTCTGTGTTCGACATTTTAACAAACCACGGGAATTTGTGATTTGTTTTCAAACCCAATAACTGCGTGATTCATATGCTCCCTTGAACATGGCTTTCGGCTATATTTAGACAGGAGAGTTTTCCATGCTATGCTAACACAATAAAACAAGAGTATAATTAAATCTATTATAGTCTACTTAAATATTAATCAGTTGAAATAGATCATTGGTTGATAGATGAACACTAAGGTATTTTGTTCAGTGACTTCATACACATACAATGTATATAAGGTGTTAAGACTGCACACTTAAAAATACATACATACATACATACATACATACATACATGTATGGAGGTCTCAGACTGCTGGTGCAGGCATGGAGAAGGATATGTAAAACCACTGAAGGGGCTGGTGAGATGGCTCAGTGGGTAAGAGTACCCGACTGCTCTTCCGAAGGTCCGGAGTTCAAATCCCAGCAACCACATGGTGGCTCATAACCATCTGTAACAAGATCTGACTCCCTCTTCTGGAG
>NC_034594.1:55930615-55941368 GCF_900095145.1 Mus pahari
AAAAAAAAAAAAAAAAAAAAAAAAAAAAAAAAAAAAAAAAAACCACTGAAGAAGTCCCAGGCATGTGGGGAGACATAGAATATGGAAACCCTTATATCCTATTTAGTTTTCTGTTCCTATAGTAAGACAATCTTATTAAAAACAACTTGGGGGAGGAACAGGTACTTTATTTAGGTTATATTTATAGGTCATAATCTATAACGAAGGAAAAAAATCATTTAGTTAACCACCCTTCCTTGAGCTTCTTTGTCTTTTTTTTCTGGACCATGAACATAAATTTCCAATCAGTAGGCAAATTCAAGGGAAATCTATCATCCCCTTACGCTGTGATACAATGTCAAGATGGGAATAGTTTTCTCTGGAGGGGAAGGAGAAATGTCTTAATGGCTTGCTGTGCAAGCATAAAGAACTGAGTCAGATCCTAGCACTCACATAAGAAGCTGGGCGTGGTCATACACACACCAATAACATCAGTACTGTGTAGGGCTGAGGCCAGGGGATTGCTGGTATCTGTTGGCTTCTAGCTAGCTCTACGTTCAGTGAAAGATCCTGTTTTGGAAGAATAAGGCATATGGTGATAGAATAAGACACTTAATACAGCTTTCCTGGGCCACCACACACACATGGGAATGCGTCAATACCCTCCACACATCTCACATGCACACACATACAGAGGTAGATGATGGAAGGGAGAGAGAATAGCAGATCATACCCAGAGAAAGCATGGTAGACAGTTGGAGAACTTGGAACTTGGGGCTGGGCTGCCCCTTTCTGCAAGCCTCCTAGAAGAGTCTGCCTGGTCCAGTGACCTTTCTGTGCCTCTCTGCTTTTTATCTGGGGATACAAACAGTACCGGTCATCTAAGAGTGTTTCAGGACTAAAGAAGCTAAGACTGGAAGATCACAGGCTATAATAATTTCTTCCAACAACATTTTCCAGCTCCATTAATGTGTACTTATTGTGGAAACCCCCAATGGAGCACCATTTGGTTTTTGGAAAATAATAACAGCTTTCTTGCTGGCATCGGCAGAAGAGCATCTTCTCTTTTCTAAATAACAAGACCCTGGACCAAGATACCTACTCTGAGAAACAGGAAATATTTAGAGCTGAGTGCCCCAAACACTCATCTTAGAATCTTAGAGTTATATATCTTCTAGATTTTAGATCTATAAGTATATATGTCAGATGAATATGCATCCTTGGGAAGTAGGAAGTGTGTATATGGGGAGGGGGTTTTACTGGCCTATTACAGTGACCATGGGATGACACCCTGAATTTCCCACAGGTAGATCTATAATTCTTAGCTGAGAATTACCTAGTAAAGTGGGTGGTGCCCACTGAGAAATAGAGGTCTCGAGCCCTCTATTCACAGAAACTGTTGGATGGCCAGGGCCATCTAGCCAGTGTGAATGTGTGCACAAACAAAAGACATATGGATTGAGCTGTACTCTCGGTTCATTAGAAATCCTTACATAGCTTGGTGGTCCAGGACTACATTACCAGCTCTTCAGGGGCCTGCACACAAATCCAAAGCTTACCTGGACTGCAGAGTGATTCCAAGATCATTCTGGGTAATTTAGTAACTAGACCATGACTCAAAATAAAAGGTTAAAAGGGGGGGGGGGATACAGATATAGCTCTAAGGGTAGATGAGTTGCCTAGAGTGTAGAAAGTTCTGGATTCAATCAATCCTCAGTGATAAATCCCCACTCCTTCCCTTGTGTTGCAGTGGACGCTGTCTCCTGGGGATCTTTGCGCTCACTGTGGCCCACAGAATAATTTGTTAAGTGAAGGGTGAAACCTCTGAGTCCTCAAAACCCACAATCATTCTGTCAAAGCTGCCACTTGAAGGCACCCCCAGTGTTTCTACAGTCACCCTCTATTCTCAGTCTCCCTCTGCTCTCTCTCCCCATCTCTTGTTCCTCTTTTAATAAGAGGGTGCCACAATCAGAGGTTGCACCCATGCCCACCCTCTCCCCACTGTGCAGCAGGCAGTACCTCAGCCTGATGGGATATTAAATGTTTTTCCAAGCACATGCCTATCTATCAATATTCACATTTCTGGCGCTGACTGGTTTGACCATGCCTGTGATCCGCCCCTGGGTTTAACAACCTGGTTACCTTCCTCTTACAGACTTAAAGATCTACTCATGTAATAGTGGCATCAATGGTGACAGGATGGGTAAGTGGAAAGAGGCATCTTTGCTTTTCCTCTTGAAGACAGAAGAGGCTGAGAACTGTCCAATCCGATTCAAGAGGTAGGACTACACCGCTGGGTTTGGAAATCCATTTGTGTGATTCCAAAGGTCATGTTAGGGGCCCAGGGTTAGGTTTGTTGTTGCTCTTGTGCTTTTACAAAACATCTAGCAAAGAGTCTAAATCCCAAGCACACCTCTGAACCAAGGCTAACAGTAGAAACATTAAAGATTGCAGAAAGAGTTCTCATGTGCAATAATGTTCTATATATAATGGTGTCAATGTTAGAATAGAACCTATCTCAAATTCCTGAACTGACTTTAACCTGCTGAGAAAACATGAGAAAAAGCCATATATATATATATATATATATATATATATGAATGAAGAGGAAAGATGAACAAGGTGTGAATATATTTATTGAAAATTAAGAAGGAAAAGCCAACATTTGCTGGATACAAAGACATCATTTCCTAGGTGAGGTTTATACATGCTGTTACTAGTGTGGTGCACCCACAGGGGAGGTGCCGTCAGTCCTACTGTGTAGGGGAGGAGTGGGGGGAAACACTAATGTTCAATAAGTAGTTAACAGTCACACACAGTGCTATTCAGATTTTATGGTAACTTGACAATCTGGAAGGAGGGAACCCCAGTTGAGAAAATATTCCCATAAGATTGGACTGTGTGCAAGCCTGTAAAGTGTTTTCTTAATGATTGATGGGGGAGGGCCCAGCCCATTGCAAGTGGTGCCATCCCTGGACTTATGGTCTTAGAGTCTAAGAGAGCAGGCTGAGCAAGCCATGGGGAGCAAGCCCGCCAGTCAGTTGCATCCTCCACGGCCTCTGCCTCAGTTCCTGCCTCCAGGTTCCTGTCCTGTTTGAGTTCCTGCCCTCACTTCCTTCCACAATGAACTGCGATTGGAAGTGTAAGTCCAACAAACCGTTTCCTCCCCAGCTTGATTTTTGGGTCATGGTTGTTTCATCACAGCAATGGAAACCCTACTTAAGACCCACACAGTGGCTGAGCTGAGCTCACACCCAGTCAACCCTTCCAAAGAGCTGACCCACCCCCACCCCCAGTTCCATTTTGAACGAGCAAGTCGAAATCACTGCCCCTCCTGGGATTGCTTCCCACCCACATATACATATTTTTGGACTTATCAGAAAATTACCGGATGCAGTAAAACTCGTGAGAACAACTCACTAAAAAAAATACCTGAAGAAAGTTTGTCACTGAGTCAGTCACTTGATGAAGGGTTT
Source organism: Mus pahari (assembly GCF_900095145.1). Taxonomy (NCBI): domain Eukaryota; kingdom Metazoa; phylum Chordata; class Mammalia; order Rodentia; family Muridae; genus Mus; species Mus pahari. The sequence continues at coordinate 55,934,071 of NC_034594.1, forward strand.
AAACTCTGCAAAAAGGTAGCTGGGGAGAAGAGCTTACACAATCAGAAAACAGAGGGGGGGGGGGAATTGCTGTGAGGTTTGGGCCAGCCTGGATGGACTACATAGTAAGTTCTACGCTAGTCTGGGCTATAAAGTGTGGCTCTGTCTCAAGAAAACATACAGGAACAAACACAAACCAAAAACGGAAAAATACAATAATAGGAAGAAAATAATTTGGCACAGTTTAATTATATCCATTAAATCGAAGGAAAAAAATAAGTGTTTTTTGGTCTTCATTACTGTTGATTAATAGCCCAGCAATTCTGACCAATATTTTAAGGTAAAAATGAGGTCTAAATTTTGGGAGAGTAGGGAAGAAATATAAGTACAATCACTTGCAATAAAGACTATTTGTTCTCTGAAAACTCTAAAGTATTAACTGAGACCCTATTAGTATTCACGTGAGAGCTCAATAAAGAGATTGGATGTAAGATAAAGACATACAAAAATCGATAGCTTTCCTGTAGATCTATGATAACCAGCTAGAAGATATAATGGAAAATATTGGAAAAACTCAGTGGGCTTGTGTTCCTCCTTCATTATCTATAGCAGACATAAGTAATCCTTTTGGGGATGTAGGAGTTCTTTCAGGGTTATCTTTGTAAACATGGCAGTATTATTAATTTTTAAGTATATATTTCTATATTATGTATAGGGGTGTTTTGCTGGCACCTATGCACTACTTGTGTGCCTGGTGGCTAAGGAAGCCTGAGCAGGACATTAATCCCCTGAAACTAGAGTTAAGGAGCATTGGGAGACCCCACGTGGGTTCTCCAGAAGAGCAGCTTGTAAGTCTTAAAAGACAAACTGTGACCTCTGTCTCTTTAAGAGGCTGGAAAGCTAAGATCCCTAACACACCTTTTACCAAGTTTTCATCCAAATGCACATTTCATCTGAAGTCCAGGTACACAGATCTATAGCGACAGCGTAAAAACTATGGAAATAGTTATAGCACCAAAATTTTTATCAAAACAGGTCTTCAAATCCTTTATCAAGACAATAAATTAGGTACTTGGGGGCTACTATAGTTAGTATAGCTACCATATTTGCCCTATGAAGAATTTCACCCATTGACTATCATTTTTTTTTTTTTTTGAGACAGGGTTTCTCTGTGTAGCCCTGGCTGTCCTAGAACTCACTTTGTAGACCAGGCTGGCCTTGAACTCAGAAATCCGCCTGCCTCTGCCTCCCGAGTGCTGGGATTAAAGGCGTGTGCCACCACCGCCCGGTGCACTATCCTCTTCTACTTGAAGCCATTTAAAATGCTATTCTTGCCTTTGCAAAAAGACAATGCCTATCTTGTTCCTCCCACAAGTTCCTTTGAAAATCCACAGAACCTCCTGTAGGACTGCACTGCTGCTAGTTTTTTAAACTCTGGGCTGCAAGCAAAGACAGTTTCCCACAGAAGGGGTTTAGAGCAGTGGTTCTCCACCTACCAGAGACCCTCCATACCAGATACTTACAGTATGGTTCATAGCAGTAGCAAAATTACAGTTATGAAGTAGCAATAAAGTCATTTTATGGTTAGGGATCACCACAACATGAGGAACTGTGTTAAAGGAGGAAGACTGAGAACCCCTGGTTTAGAGGGATCTAGGAATTACTGTGAAAAAACAGAGTAATAAACTCTCAATTCTTCTCAGCACCTCTGGATGGTAACAGGACATAGCATGATTGTGTTAGTGAGCTTCCAGACTGCTTTTCAAACCCAGTAGGGGCTGTTGGCCTATCTACATTTTTCATGCACAGACTTCCTTAAGGAAAAACAACCCTGTGAAATAAGCCCAAGACTAAACGCAACAAATCTGAGTGACTCAGGTGAGCTCACATGAGGAGCGCCAGCTATCGACCTTTTATCTCTCCCAACACTTTCCTTCTAATCCTCTCCATAATTACATAAACTGCAAGTGCTTTCTGGAGCTGTCAATTCCTCCTGCATCCATTTTCAAATGGCCAGCACAGACGTGGGCTGGGCACTAGATCAAGCTGTCAATGTCCCCCACCCCTACCCCCTACTTGGCTATCGATGGTCCTCTTGGCACATCTGTCAAGGGCCTCCTAGGGTTCTTCAAAACTCTCCCTTGGAAGAGAGCAAGAAGGGTGGAGGAGCCAGAGAAGTTATCGATCCATTCTTTTAACATGCTAATTTGCCTGAGGCTGCCTCAGTCACTGCCAGGACAGACACTTCAAAAGGAAACTGTTTTTTAAGCTGGAGATGTCTTTTTCAAACACTCAAAACTGAAAACAAATGCATCCAAGGACCAAGTTCACAGGTCAGTGTGAAAGAGGTTGGTCAAACAGAAAAGGCAAGACAGAGAAAGGTGGTGTGTGTGTGTGTGTGTGTGTGTGTGTAAGCTTAAACTATTAAAATTATTTTTAGATGTATTTTATTCATGAGTACTTTGCCTGCACATAGGTACCACACACATGTCTAGGTGCCTGAGGAAATGGCCAATCTCCCCTTGGTACTGGGAATCGAACCTGGTCCTTTGCAAAGAACAAGTGCTTTCAAACACTGAACCAACTCTCCTGCCCAGTTGGAAATGTTTTAAACTTCTCCAGCCTCCTGTGCCTCAGAACCAAAGAGGGTGCAACCTAGTGAATGCCATTAATCTTGGGGAGAAAATTTGATGCTATAAAGCTAATAAGATTACAATAATGTAAAACATTAGTAACATTGATAATGATAAACATTTGGGTATTTCCTTAGAGAAGGGATGTAGAAAACAAAATAAAACCAATTATTTGTTCAACTGTACCTGTAACTGTTCACACATTGAGAAGGCTAGACAAAAAAAAAAAAAAAAAGAGGAGGAGTTGGAGAATTAACCAAATTATTCAAATATCTGTTTATTGCCTTGTCTTGGTTTTCAGTTAAATACATAATCATTAAAACCTAGTACAGATAAGAATCCAACACAAAAGTGACTATCTAAGACTATTAAGTAGTAGTACATTATTCAATTTGTAGAAATTAATTCTTCAAAACCAATACTTTTCTGCTGGGAGATTTCAGGTCACGTGTCTTGGGGGGTTTGTTAGTTGTGAATGGGATTTAGAGGGTGACAGTGACGTCACACACAAGAGAATGTAGGGCTCTGCTTGGGAGCAATGGTGGGAAACTGGGCATCTTAAATCACGGGCGTTCTTAGGGACAAAGGCTTTAGAGAAAAGCATTCCTAGCTGGCTGGGTCTTCCCTAATCATGAGGTTGGGCCATATTTACCTGCCATGGTATTATGGGAGAAAATCAGTATTCTGTTAACCTCTGACCCCTGGATCCCAGGCAGACAAAGGCCCAAGCTGGAGCCCCTGGGCAAAAGTAGCCAAATGTCAAACAGCAGGGAAGCAATTGTGAGATTGGCTTGGGCACAGCCGGCTTCACTGGGGCAAACTGCTATTCATAGAAACAAGCCATGAAGAGATACCACCATAAAATATGAACAAAATGGAACCTTTTCTGCCTCGATTTTAAATTGTTAGTTTTATGGGACTTCATGCTGAACACTATGGAAAAAAAAAATCCAATTTGCTTTGAAGCGCATTAGTCTGTCTAACATCCTAATTATTGTTTACATTGCCATTTGCCTTCTATTAAGAATTGAATAATTACCCAGCACTTCATAGTTTAAAAAATACAAGCAAACAGGATTATCAGGGTAATTAGGAAACTGTACCATGGCTTTGTACTGGTGTGGGAAATATCTGTACTTGTGCGGAAAATGATCGTTATCCATCAACTGACTTCGGATCCTTGTTTTAAGGGTCTTGAGCAATTTGAGCTCTGTAACTTATTATGAAGAGGTTAGGAAGATCACCTTTGAGAAATGCGGGTCTGTTTAAACCCATGCTCGGAAACGAGAGCCAGACAAGCAGCTGAACTTTCTCAACCAATCATGACACCAGAGAACGCACCAAGTGCACGGCATTCTTCGAAATTTAGTCCTACTAATCCATCCCAAATGGACTTTGCACAGCACCACCAAACTCTGTCAGAGCGTTGCATCTTGCTGGCTGACCTTTCCTCCACTTTAATGAGGATGCTGGAGTCTGGCTGGACCTGATTTTCTACCCTGTGACATTAACGGAACTCGAGACTAGTTGAACTTCAGAAACTACTTCACACAAAAATCCTCTTCTTATACAGATGGATGAAGATTAATGTGGATGAAGATTGCTGGGTAAAACAAGCAATGGGCCTTGGTCCCTGTTTTAGAAAGAATAAGGTAAAACTTGGGCCTATTTGAAGACTTGGGGAAAATAAGAAAAGGACTGAACGCAAAGACACCCTACAACCAGGAGTGCAGAGAATATACCATGCGGTGAATATACTTTTGGCAGGAGACTGTTATTGGGAAAATAAGTCAACATTATTTCTAGACTCAAGGACTGGGGTGTTCATTCATAGATACAGAATTGCAGATAAAAGACTTGTCTCTGATACACTTTTATTTGTTGAATGAGTGAATGGACCAATCAGTAGCCTAAAACTTAGTTTTGGAACTTCCTGGGACCTGACAACTCTTAGAAAGAATTTTTATCTTTTCCTTCAGAAATTTCTGAAGCTCTTTGTCGGAACACTTCTAAACATTCCTAGCATAATCTGAATAACACCATCTCCTCCCACCTCACAAAGAACAGCAAGATTCCTACTGGAGCTGTCACTAAGGACAAGTCTCAGGATTCACTGGAGTCCTTTTCCCAAAGGTCAAAATGAAATGAGCAGCAGGGGCTTTGGTTGTTTTGCATGGGGCAGGGGGAGCTAGAGAGTTGACAACCATGGGCCTGGAGGAGGGGCTCTACACAAAAAGTGCCCAGTGCAAACAGTCCACTCTGGCCTTCAACCTCCTAGTCTCTGGAAGCATTCAAATCAAATGGAAGCCGAATTAATTTGCATGGTGTCTAACTCATTGGGTTCTGCATAAACAGACTGCGATTCTGGCTGCGGTTTCCAAAGGCAAGCCCTAGTTGCCTTTGTGAAAGGGGGAAATGGGTGTGCTGTTTTGCATGAAGGCGCATACAGAATATGCAAATGGAGAATTTGCTGCCTGGAAAGGCAGAGCCAGGCAGACAGCTGACGACCCGCATTCACCCCGAAAACGCTGGGTGTCTCCAAGGGGAGTAGAAAGCCATTCCAACATGCCTGTTTCCCAGGAAGGCAAAATAGACCCTGAATATTCATAGGATGTCCATTTAGTTAGGGGCCTATTAATTACCCTCTAGATCATGGAACCAAGTGACCTCACCTGCTTTTCCTTCCCCTACCAGCTCAGAGGTACCTGCTGTCAACACAATAGGATGAGAGAAGCTTTAAAATCCAAGAGAAAAAGATCCGGCCTCCCCGGGTCTTCCTCAATCATCTCTTCTTATAATAAATCTAAAGAGAACACTGAGCCATGTTATTGGACACAGCCAACCAGTTTTTAAGAAGCTAAGAGCTATAAATTGCTGCCTAATTTTATGGAAGCATCTATAAGGTTGGCCTAAATGCCACTCTTCCTAACAAACTACCATAATCTTCCAGATTATGGCAAAGATCCCCACCCCTCACCATGCCAGACCTTCCCAAATCCATTTAAATCAGTAACACGTCTCAACAGCCCACCGGGAGACAGAAGTGCACCCCAGATTGTCTGACTGCCCAAATAAAAAGGCTCACGGATTGACTCCTGCATTGCTTCTCCAACTTCTTGGCCTTGGAACCCTCTCTCCTCTTAAAAGCTATTTAGGGTGCCAAGGCACTTCAATTGATGAGTTACAGCTGTCTGTATCTACCTCTAGAAAAGGCAAACAGAAATTTGGAAAGCATTTTTAAAATTAAATTTAATTATTTATACAGGGCTCTCATGCCTTGTGAGGGTCAGAGACCAATGCTGTGGGAGTCAGTTGTCTTTTTCCCCTATGTGGAAATCGCGAACTTGGGCCATCAGACTTGACAGCAACTGCCTTCCCTGACTCCCAGTGTTTTGTGATTTTTTTTTTAAAGATTTTATCTATCTATCTATTTATTTATTTATTTATTATATGTGTTTAAACTGTAGCTGTCTTCAGACACTCCGGAAGAGGGCATCAGATTTTTCTTATAGATGGTTGTGAGCAACCATGTGGTTGCTGGGATTTGAACTCAGGACGACCTTCGGAAGAGTACTCGGTGCTCTTAACCGCTGAGCCATCTCACCAGCCCGTTTTGTGATTTTTTTTTTAGTCACTGAAAAATAACAAGCGGGACTTGGTGGTGTATATCAATAATCTCAGCCCTTAGAAGGTAGAAGAAGAAGGCTTGCCACAAGTTCAAAGCTTAGTGAGTTCAAGGACAGCCAAGGCTGCATAGTGAGACCCAGTCTCAAAAGGGGGTGGGGGAAAGGAAGCAAATAAGCTGACTTCGGGTTAAGACAAACAACATATTCTAATGAAAACAAAATAAATACACACACCCCAAAATAAAACCTGTGTGTCTCAAATAAAAGGATTACAGAGAAAAGGGGTGTAACTTTCCTAATCTGTTTTCCTCTTTCGTATCTCTTCAAATGCCAGACTTAGTACTAGACACCTGGATTTTTATATCTGGCTCTATAATCAACTCAATGAGATAGCATGCCAGACAACTCTATTGCTCTGAGACTATGAGTGGCGGGAGCAATATCTCGAAATGAAGAAAGTTTTGACCTTGTGGGTCACATGAAAGGGTCTTACTGCATATGGATTCATATGCATCACATCTCCAAACCACTGACTTAGAAAGAGGGGGTGTATGATGTCATCAATGTAGGTAAGATGAGCCTTGGGGTTGAAGAGATGATGGCTCAGGGGGTAAGGCCACTGACTGTTCTTCCAGAGGTCTCGGGTTCCAAGTACTAACTAACACTTAACACACATGACTCTCAACTATCCCTAACTCAAGTATGAGGGTCCCAACACCCTCTTCTGGCCTCTTCAAGCATCTGTACATACATAAAAGAAATAATTCATATCTATAACATTAGAAGGAAACTTTACTACTCTGCTGTGTTTGTTGTTTTAGCTAGCTTATGTCCTACATACACACCTGATACAAGCTAGAGTCATCAGTAAGTAAGAAAATGCCCAGTGATGTGGCAATAGTGGTGCACTCCCTTAATCCCAGCACTCAGAGGCAGGCAGATAAATTCTGTAAATTCAGGTTCAGTCTGGTCTACAGAGAGAGTTCCAGGACAGCCAGGAAGGAAGGAAGGAAGGAAGGAAGGAAGGAAGGAAGGAAGGAAGGAAGGAAGGAAGGAAGGA
>NC_034594.1:55942197-55968843 GCF_900095145.1 Mus pahari
ATACACCAGGAGTAACTAACCAAGCAGCCACATACACCAGGAGTAAAGGTTTCTAACCCTGGAGCTAGACAGAGACTTCGCTAGTTAGCTGCTCTTCCAAGGTTCCCTGAAGCCATGTTGGACAGTTTATAACTACCTGTAACTCTAGCTCCAAGGGGTTCAGTGTACTCACTCTGATTTCCTTGAGCACTGTACACACAGTACCTATGCGTGCACATGCGCGTGCGAATAAGTATTTTCATGTGATGACTGGTGATAAGTGAATCCACACATAATGCTCGTATGTAGAGATCATGGCTGAGAATCACCAATGTACACATGTGAACACCAAGTGAGAAGAGTTGAGTTATTGCCCATACGTTACATATCCAGCTAAGTCAAAGAGAGAAATTCCACCCAACCCACAACCTCTCGAGATAGTTTTGAATCACTTTATTATGCTAGGTCTGTGCTAACCTCATGAGCTGCATGCCACGTTCCGGCAGAGATATTAAGGATAAACAAGGGAAGGCCTGGCTTTTCTCCCACACCACTGCAGAGTCTCCCAGAGGTAATGGCTCGGCCTCATCCATCCCTCACTGCGGTGTCTGAGGAAAGCAGTGGTTCTGGAGGTGTGCACACCAACACTGCCTTCCAGGAAGCGCTGCAGAAGGGGCAAGCCCATCTGCAATGACCAAGCCCAAGGAATTCATGGCGCTTCCAATGCCTGAGAACAGCGCCATACCCATCTGTCCTTGCATCTGATTGGGATGAGCCTCTAAGTCTGTAGAGTTGTGGAGGCACCAAATTGACCTAACTGAGGTTGAACCTAGGGCGTCTGTAGAAATGATGGTGGTTGGTGGGAGTTGTGTAGTAGTGGTGGTTAAGGAAAGGGATGACGGGGAAGAGATCTTCAGATGCAAGCAAATGAGAAACTTGGCGCATTTGCAAAAAGAGTGAGGAGGTAACTTAAGTACAAACACATAAACTAGGAATTTATTGATGCATTAGCCCGCACGCGAAGGACCCCATGAAATATAATTCTCCCAGATAAATGTTTAATATGACACAGGCCAGAATCCTGTACTCGTTTGTTTACTTATTAATTCACTCGATGAACATTTAATGAGATTCCTTCTGCTCCACTGATTGTCACCATGGCAGTGACTTGCATAGACATCACTAACCCCACTTATCCATTTACATCCTCACAGAGTTTTACTAAATTTACCTGTTCAAGACGAAACCAGAAAACTAACAAAGCATGGCTCATCAACTGGTTCTAAGTAAAAACTGCAAGAATAATAACTTACGAGTTAAAGTGTTAGCTTAAAGATATTGGTCTGGCATGGTGCTACATGCCTTTATAACCAGTATTTGGGAGGCAGAGAGAGACACACAGATCTTCATGAGTTTGCAGCTAGCCTGGTCTACATAGAGAGTACCAAATTAGCCAGGGCTAGCCACACAGTGAAGATGGTGGCTCTGGAGTAAGTTTGAAACCTGAGTGACTCTGTGTATGTGTGAGGGGGAGCAACTCCCCCTTTTTACTTTGCACAAGCCTACACTGGGAATTTTTCTGACAAGCATGCAATTCTTTGGTAATTTAAAATTCATCAACTAAAAGCAAAAGAGTGAAAAAAAAAAAAAAAAAAAAACTAAGTGTGGTGAAGTTCAAGGATGTGAAAGTCAGTTGTACCAGGGCCACCTTTGCTCCACACAGTGGCAACCACAAAACCATTTAATCAACCTTTTTCCTAGCAGCTCGAGTATTAATAACAATAATGATGTCTTAATTCACTTCGGAAAGGTTCAAGGAAGCTCAGTTAGAATAAAATAAGTCATCAAATCTCAAATAACGTATTTCAAAAATCCCTCACTGAGATAATTCCCAGGTGACGCTTTGCTGAATCCAAAATAGAGACCAGCTCATGATCCCCTGCTCGCAAAAGAAACCTAGTCACACAATGAAGGGGAAAAACATTAAAAAAAAAAAAGAAGAAAAAGAAGAAGAAGACTATGGAAGAAAAAGGACAATAATTAAACCTTGCTCCTCTGAGATAAAGAATTAGGTCTGTGAGTGATCACAGACACGCTTCAAAGCTGCAGATAAAAGCAGCTTTGTGAGTCAAGCACTTGATTCTTAAAGACCCGATTCAAAGGTAGAAAATAAATGTTCAAAAATGAAAGGGTTTGGAGGGGAGGCTCTCTGAACTATATTTGAAACCCTTCTGCCCACCGCTTCGCTCTCTGACAGTCCTATCACGTATCAGACAAACACAGCCATCTGCCTTTTGTGGTATGGTTTTCTCCTTTGCAGGATACATTTACAATATTTCAATGTCACAGCCGCCATGTCATTTCTATACCATTCATTCTTGATGAGTGCTATAGAACAATATAGAACGATACGGTTCGAGATACAACACGTGTGATATGATATAATATACATCAATACTTTAGTTCATAGGTGCTATTTATATGTGTTTGCACACTAGTTAGTATATTTGTTTTTATTGCTAGGGTTGAACCCCACAATCTCCACTGCTCTGTGAAAATGTTCTGCCCCTGAGCTCTACTCCCAGGTCACTGGATTCCTGCTTAACTTAATTTTGTCACTTCTATGATTCTTTACCTCTTAAAGAATCTTTTCTTTTATACTAGTATTTTTTTTATATGTACATTCTGAAAACATTTTTATTAATACTTCTCAAAGAGTAGATCTGGGTCTCTCTTTTCATCTTTTGAAAAATATTATAAGGCTTTTGCTCTGCTCAGTTTTCTGAGCTAACAGGAACTGTGCCCTAAACACCAGGCACGTGTGAACATGTCTTTGCTCCCCAGACACAGAAAGAGAGACCACATTATATCTTGATTTTTTTCTTTGCAAATCCTACTCGCCCTGGGAAGCCAGCTAAAGGGAGTAGAGTTATCCTCTGCATTGAGTCCCTCAGCCTGGGCTGACTGGGTCATATAGTTAGTCTCTCTCCTTGAGGACAGACAAGTGGCTGACACCCCTCATTGTCCTAGTGAAACCAAACCGAATCGTTTTAGATCCTGCTAGTCCACAGCACAATGGACTCGCAGCTGCTTCAGTCAGCTTAGCATCTCCTGGGGCTCTTGACACCTTCCAGGCAGACCGCATCCCTCTTACATCAGCATGTACTGTTGGCTCTAAGAACGGCAAGAGGAAGTGTAGCACTGTCACTAAGGTCCCTTGAGGACTCTAGAGGATGACCAGGGTTAGACTCGAGACAACACTACACCCCAGGCCCCCACCCGCCCTGGCCATTTTCACCCAAGGAGCCTTTGTCAAACATTTAAAATCTTAATCAATCTTCGCTCTGACCTCTCAGACCCCGAGGAAGATGGATGAGGAAGTAGGTGACCTTTCACCTGTCCTTCTATTTGTCCTGCTGTAGTGGACTCATTGAAAAGACAATGGGGAGGACCCTGCTGCCAGGCTTGCGAGGAGCTGGCTTGGTTTCCTTTATGCTTCTCCTTAGGCTCTCTTTACATTCCCCTTCTTGTCCCACCCCCAAATCACTGGTCTTTCATTCAAAGGAAAGTTCTTTGCTATAGAGATGGAGAAAAAAGGTTGGGGGAGAAGGGAAGGACACCCTTCAAATGATTTTTCGATCTGAGATGTGAAAGGGGGGTTTCATGAAGGATTTAGGGCTGGTTTCCATCTTTAGCCTTGACTGCAGATAGTGGCTGGGAAGCAGATTAATTATGCTTACCCAACTCCCAAGTCAAAAGCTTTGACCTTGGGAAGAGCAAGTGACAGAGAAATTAACGCGTCCACCAATTTAGTGTTTCTGATCTGCAAGGGGACTTCTGTTGCCTGGAGTCCTTTGGCAAGTTTGTGAGTTTAGTATAATGAGTCCATCGTTTGGTTTTATGGCTGAACAAACTAAGGCTTAGGAAATATGATCAAGGTCGTATCACCAAACTATCAAACTGAGAGACATTCCCCAGTCCCCACACCTGTCTGACCTATCTGGTGATGCCAGGGGCCCAGTAAGATTGTCAACCAAGGTCAACTGTTTTTCTCCTCCTGGGAGTTTTACAGTGCTGTATCATCTTTTAAAGTCCTGCTCAAGTTTAGAATTTCAGAAATCCCCTGTTCAAGTTTTTCCTTCTTTTCTAAATTTACCAGAGACTCTTGCTTGGCAGACACAGAAAAAAAAAAAAAAAAAAAAACTGAAAAAAAAAAAGACTGACTTTTGTGCTTGAAGCATCTCCTTGAGAGTTATCCACTTAGTGTGGGAAAAAAAAGCAAATTCAAATCTAACTCACACAGTGCCTTTCCCCAGCTCAGATGAAAACACCAAGTTCTCAAAACATGACTCAGTTGCTGGGGGCGGTGCTGCGCGCACATAGGCCTAACATTTGGGAAACGAAAGACAGGAGGCTCTGGGGTTCAATGCCATTCTCAGTCAATCTGAAGCCATCTCAGCAAGATTTGTCTCAAAACACCGAATGAAAAACTCGAGAGTCCCTGTTCTCTAATGAGCCAAACCAGGGGCTAGGGCAAAACCCTCTGCATCCACATAGGAAAGCTATCAACATAGCACACACAGAACTGTGACCCCAGATCTGAGGAGAGTGGAGACAAGATTCTCGCTGGGACTTGCCTAGCTCTGGGTTCCTCAAGACCTTGTCTTAAGAGAATGAGGCAGTGACAGTAAGTCTGCCTCTGGCCCTAACCCCATCACACACACACACACACACACACACACACACACACACACCAGCCAGCCTTTTTCATATCATTAATTTAAAAAAACCACCTTTGTAGGCAGCTTGCTCAGAAATGGACAGGGTCTGCAGAGTTCAGCTCCTTGCTCTGTCCCTTCCATGTATCACAGAATGAACACACACACACACATTAGTTCCATAAAGCAAACCACAAAAATGTTCCATTGACTTCATCCCCTCTCTTTTTCTCCTCCCCCCCCCCCAATTTGACTTGTAAAGATGTCAAGGAGTTGGAGACAGAGCAATATATGAGTTACCAGGACCTATGACAACTGAAAATTAATAGCATTAGGTAAACTGAGATGAGCTAAGGCTGGGAGAGAGCATGTTAGCAGGAAGTGGAGGACCAACCATCACATACAGGGATCTCTGGAAGATGTAAAGTCACAGTTTACAAAAATCAAGAAGAGAAGCATCTTTTCTAGAGAGCGTCACCCTCCTGGGCATTTGGCTGTCTGCTGTAGCTGTTGTGGTTCTTGCACCCGTGACAAGGTAAACGCCTCTTTTTTCAAATGCCAGGATATACTGCAGGTTTTCTACTCTGTCCAAGTTCACCAAGTACTCTCCAAGTCAAAAGCAAGTCACACAGCATGTGACGCATCCTTACAGATAACTTTCTGGTGCGACTTGCATATTTTCAAGTTGACACTTTAGCTTGGGAAATAACACAATCAATCTTTATCTTTTATTGATAAAGAAATGAAAGAACACTATCAGAGACAGCCACTTCTAGAAATAACTATAGCAAATCAGTAGAAAAACTCTCAAAGAGGAATCACGTTACCACAATGACCATCCGTGTACTTTTTCTTGCGCCCACGGACTCAAGGTCTAGTAAGTGGAATGCCTTACACTTGATCCCACCCTGTCATTAGGATGCTTGAGATAGCAGACAAATTGTTTGGCAGTCATTTACTACAGGCTCTTTAATCACCAAATCAGGTGAACCCTGAGACCTGACTAATAGGAGATTCGCCTCATCTGTTCCATAGCTGGAACCTGGAGCCACTGCTCAGCAATGGCCACTGTGGAGTAGGGATGAAACCAAGCAAGACAGAAGTCGTAGGATGACTGGCTTGTTTGGACATCTCAATCCATACACGAATACATAAAATGGGTTGCTCGCATCCTTAACTCCAATGCAAATGCTAAGCTGCCGAGAAGCCAGTCTCTGCTCTGACAGACAGAGGAAGTCAGGAACGAAATGCCCACGCTCATTTGTGTGAGATGGGTGGAAATGACTTTAGTAATCTAATGAATTGTAATCAATGCAGTAAAAATAACACTCTTTTTCCAAAACCCAGTAACCAAAATGGATCGCAGATTATTATCATCATTGCCTCTGACCACAGATCAAATCAGGAGACTCCCCCTAACCACATTATGATCTCCTAAAAGAAATGAAGAGGTCTTTTGTCAAGATTAATTTTGCTTTCAAACCCTTCAAGGGGTGTTAGGTGGAACAGAGGCACTTGAAGCACCTCCTACTTTACTCTGTTGGGCCACTTCTCCACTGGTCCATGAAGCAGGAAAAAAAAAAAAAATTAAAGTACTCTCTCTATATACAGATTAATTATCATCAGTGGGCGGGCACCTGGTGAGTCACCATGCGGTTCCCGTTTAACTCCTTCATGCTTGCACACGTCCTGCTACTTTCACGGAGTCAGGAGACTATGGCTCAAAAAGGATTTCTGCCCTCTTTAAGCAAGGATCAAGCCAGCCCGTTTCTTCAGCTTATTCATTTGCATTTCAGAAGGGGCATCAAGCCGGCTGGGATCTAAGTGCCTGTTAGCAAATGTGCTTGGCCTTCTGCTGATTACAGCAGCATCGTTTGTTTTCTCCGTATTAGAAATGTCTTAGCCTTGCCACCTGGAGCTACAGCGCTTACTCATTAGATCCCTCTGTCCCAGTACATCCCACAGGGGCTGCTAATTACTGGCTTTACTCCATTCAGTCTCATCTCTGATTTAATTACGTGCACTAAGCCCTAATGAAAAGTACAGTATGGCTGTTCTTACCTTGGCATTCACCATTCTGCTCCTCGTGCCCAGCGTTGCATAGGCAGTTGCCAATGGGTACCAGCCATTCACCATCTGCCCCACAGTACATTTTTGGCACATCCTTCTCTTCTGAGTTGTTGACACAGGAGCCTCGAACTTCCACCAGGGAAGAGGTATCAGCCCCAGTGATGGTATCGGGAAACTGGGCTAGGTTTCGAACGGTGAGTGGACACTTCTTGTAGAACACACGGACAGACACCAGGGCAATGCAAGCACCCACATCCTGAAAAGCCAGGTAAAACCCCTTCTTGCTCAGTGGCCCTACATCCCGGATCTCAGTGTTGAGCTTCATGATTCGGTCACCAATGTCCACCTGCGTGAAGCTCTCATCGGCTGCGATGGTGTCGATCTTGCTGAACTGGCTCTCTCTGATGAAGCGCTCCTTGTCGTTGTCCGACTCATAGTAGTAGAGGTTAAACGTCTCCTTGCAAGTCCCCATGACGCCCGGAAGACTGTTGCAGTCCCTCAAAGTGAACTTAATTTCAATGTACACCCTCTGCGCCCCTTCGCGGGTGATCCAGTCAGTTCGCAGCCAGTTGTTCTGGCTGGCTTCCATCACATTGCACACCTGGTAGGTTCGGATCGGTGTATTTTTCTCATCCATAATGCTCACTTCCTCCCACTGCAAAGATCCAGAGGAAAACGTTATCAATGAGAAAGTCTCATCAGAGATTCATCCAATCTATTTCACACTCCGAGGACAGTTATCCTTCCAAGAGTGAAGGAGAAAATTAAGCCACCAACCCCCACCCCCATCCATAGGCGGGAATATCTTATGGGCTATTTTGCTATTTTATTGAGAAAGCCCTCCCAACTCCCCGCGCCTCACTGCCACCCTCCTCTTCCTCCCCCTCCCACATTGCTTCACTTTTCTGCCTGAAACAGAGAGGCAGCTCTTGTGTGTTCTCAGCAGTTCTTGTGGTGGTCCAGCAACTTCAAATTCCCCTATTACAAGAGCTACAGCTACAAGTGGCAACATTTACTCATAAATGAAAAAAACCTGTATGTGTATTTGTTTCAACCACTAAACAAGAAACCTGCAAATTAAGGGCAGGAAGAGTTGAACTTGCCAAAGGAAGCCGGTTATCAGTTAATTAGCCATGTTCCTGTCAGAACTTTGCTCCCTAAGACCTTTTTTTTTTTAAATGACTTTTTTTTTTTTTTTAAACAATCCTAGTCTTTAAATGGGAAAAAAAAAAAAAAGAAGAAAGAAAATTCCACCTGGTTTCAGCAAACCTGGGAAGACAGTACATTTCCTGACTGTGTTTCTCAAATATATTATCACAGGAATAGAAAACTTTTCAGAGCCCACAGTGAATTGCTAAGTGTGCACATTTTCTTATTTTTAAAACACACACACACACACACACATACACACACACACACGTAAACAGTGTCTATCTCTACCAGTTAAAGTGAAACTGTAAGAGGCATTTATGACGGAAAGCCCAGGCAAGAAAATGAAAACGAGACTGGGCTACTTTGGTTGCAATCTATTTCCTGATGCTCAGACTCTAATGGCAGGCAATGGCCATGCTGAGGGACCATTCTGAGCAAAGTACAAGACTCACCCCCTCCTAGAGTTTAAAAAAACGAATCCTAAAAGCAGAGAGGCAGTTTGGGTTACACCTAAGCCCTAGCTCCTTCTAGACTTCTAGACAGCCTCCAATTCTTCATTAACAATTAAAATAATGTAGATTGATATAGATCTGGCATAAATCAGCTTTAAGTACCTAACAGAAATATAACTAGAGCGGAAAAAAGAGAGTTTTGGAAAATGTGTACTCCCCCCAATAGCACATTCCCTCTATCGAGTATCTAGTATCAACAGGTCCCCATCCTTGCAGGGGAAACTCTTAATGGGAAAAAAAGGCTATTTATGAAGGGCCATAATGCATGAATTTCTGTGTTTGATTCTTCTGCTCTCATTGTGAAAGTTGGGGCTTGGGGTGTTGAGTGTCCTGTGGTGATTATCATCATCATCATCATCATTAATCTAGTAGGCAATAAATAAATTATCAGTAGCTGACTTGTTTGAGAGAGAACTCATGCAAATCTAAAAAATAGATTTTGCATCAAAAAAATACCTACTCAGCCTGCCTCTCATCTCGGAACCAAGATGAACTGGGAAAGAGCATTCATTCTTGTAATGAAAGTGAAAGAGGGGTGAACATCTATCCTGAACTGCAGTGAGTGCATTAATACATTGTTCTGTGACCCATGGCAGTCAGGAATCTCTCCTTGGTTGCTTATTTCATAATCACCACAGAACACAGCACACCCGGTTAAATGAGCACTGTCAGAAAGGAGTGCCTGGGAGGAGCTGCCAGCAGGAGCTAGCCTTCCCTTGCCACCATCATCCTGTTCTTCCTGATTGCTGACTGATCCATCTCAGACAGCATCTACTGTGTTACTTGGGGGTGCTGGCAAATTGGGTTCTTTTAAGAGTTTCTAAAAGAGTGAATGCCATTATTAGACAAGTCTCCAGTTTCCAACAAAGACAGGAAAATATTCTGTCTGCAAGGAGAGAGTCCTTAAGAAGACCCCATGTTTTTGCCCTCAACTTAGACTTTTTCAAGAAAATCCAATTCTAGTTAGTGGATCCTCAGAATTTACTTTCATTCTAAACCTGAAAAGGATTTCAATGATAAAAAAAAACAGAGATTAGCTGAACTTTCAACGCTGACAAGTTTTCTCAATGGTGGCTATATCTTTAACTTTTAAATTAAAGGTTTCTGTTTTGGTTTGGTTTGGTTTGGTTAGTGTATAAAATAAAGGTTTTATCATCACATTTTTACACATATGTGCCAAGGAACTTGGCAACCCCTGATGCCCCTCCCCTTGCTGATCTCTTTCCTGCTCAATCTACTTTCATGTCTCACTCACACTCACACTCACACACACACACATGTATGTATGTATGTATGTATGTATATTACATGTCTGCGAGCAGATTCTGCATGTGAAAGGTAGCATGTGACATTGGGCCTTTCTTTCTCACCACCTGTCTTCTCTCTTGTTCCTCCAGAATGACCAATTCTGATGTATGCTCACAAAACTTCACGTCTGACCTCGTAATAATACTAGCTGCAATGGCACACACCTCATAATGATTCAGGAAAAAAAAAAAAAAACAAAACAACTATGTACCCAAGTCCATAGAAAGTTCTGGGTTGTGCACAGTAAACTATGCATAGTGGTTTTGGTGTTTTTTGGTCTTGTTTTTAAGTAGAGACTTCAAAACAACTATAAGTTTCATGTCTAGGAAATATAACTAAGTACTCTTTCAGCAGTTCTACAGAAAGGGGAGAAAAGATGTCTGCATACTAAATTCCAACAAATGGTTTCTGGAAACCAGACAGACCATAGACTGTACTTTTAAATATGTCACTCGTTGGTTTTACAGAGGCCAAGTGTATACTTAGTGAAACAAGCTAGCTAGATTGAAAATGGTCTCAGCTGCCTTCTCTCTTCAGGCTGGGGCCAGGGAGGAAGAGGAAGGGGGCTTCTACAACTTTTTAATAAGCACAGGCTCTCCATCCTCAGCTGTGTTGGCCAGTAGTTGTCATTGTCACACACTGTATGCAACCCAGGGAGGAAAACTCCCCGTAGAGCCTGGGAAAGCTTCCTCTGGACCAGTGACGGGTCCAGAGTCTAGGATTAACACCGAGTCTGACTCAGAGCAAGATAAAGCTGCATCTTTCTTCACATTCAAAGGATGAGGGCAATTGCCTGCGATCAGCACTGAATACAGCCTGTCTACACAAGCAGAGGTCTGCCAATCACTTTTCCTCTCTTAGGTTTTAAAAAAAAATTGGTTTGGGAGACAGAATAGAGTTGGTTTTGTTTGTTTGTTTGTTTTTTTGTCAAAGAGCAAGCCAACAGTAGGCAGTCAAGTTCAGGCAGAGAGACAGGAACGCAGGGCAATCTCCATTTTATTTCAGGGCCTGCTTTGATTGCTCAGGGTTTTTTCTTTTTTTTAATGACTATTTAATTGCCCATTCTTAGTTCTGAAACACATATTGTATAATAGTGTCTATGAATCTTTTTGATGCTTTGTTTGTTAATTCTTTATTCAAGGGTGTGGAACACCACCCTGGATGCCGGCATCACAATGTTTGCCTTGCAAGACTCCTAATCTTTGCTTCTTCATTGTTTTTGATCAATTGACTCAGTCATAAACTATCTCACATGTCAGGGTCAGATGGTTTGCTTAATTTTTTTTTTTTCAAAGGATGTGAGTTATTTCAACCCGGGGGCCCATAGTCAGTGATACAAGCTGTCCTGACTTCTTTCTGTAACTGATTCATTTGTGGTGTGACCTGCTGCTACTCAGGGGGAAGAAGGGAGAAGGATGTGGCCGCTAAGCAAGGAAGTCTTCTGCTGGAACTGGTCGTGGAGAGTTCTCCAATTTCCCTAGCTGAGATATGAAGAAGGATGGACCCCCAGTGTACAGAGATCCAGACTCCATAATGCTTCAACTTTCAAATTGAATACCCAGATCCTGGAGGACTCTAGATGTACAAGCCCCTGGAAGAAACTTCCTTAACCAACAGCTGATTTCAGATTAGGAGCACAAGTTAAAGAGGTCAGCCTCCCCCGCTGCTTTGGTGTGTATAATTGGAGATGTTTTCTTTCTGCTATCTTTTTTTATTCTCCTTCTTCATCTGGAAGCAGAACAATTGCTCTAAAATTAACCCCTCCAGGACTCCATGACCACCGGAGTAATAGGCATAAATTCTAATTTGGTCTCCAGATCGTATTTCTTGTCGGTATTTTAGTTTTTAAATAGGCATCTAAGTCTATACTTCCACCAATCTCCTAATTTTGAAGCCCCTTTCTGCCCTTTTGGTTTCTAGCTCTTCCATGACAGAACTCTCCAAAGGGAGTATTGGATTTCTCCAACAAAGCGTAATTCACTTCATAGGCCACAGCGGAAATCTGACCCTCTCACCACAATCACCAAGAATCAAGCCATTAGACTCCCAGAAAGTGGCTAATCACTCCCACCCCTCCCCCCCTTGCCTCAGAACTTACCCCTCCTTCCAGAGGGCTTGCTATCCACCCAAGCTCTCCCTGAACAGATCTGGAATCCAATAAAGTAACTGCAAAAAAATAATAAATAAATAAATAAAATAAAATAAAATAAAATAAAAACAAAGGAAAATAGATTAATTTCCAATCGCAAAAAGCCAATAATATAAAAACCATTTGCCTGAGCATTTCCATATGTGTTGAGGGTGCGAATAGCCAATCTGATCAAAACCGAAACTCGGGCCCACTTATGTAAATAACCACTCCTCACATGATCCTCTCTCCTCTTTAAGTCTGCAGGTTCTTATTTATTTAACTTGCTTAGCATTTAAAATTCCATCCGAGGACCCAACTGATTCATTTTTTTTTCCCCTAAAAAGGATGAATAGGGCATCTCAAGCACAATTCAAACAAAATAAATCTATCAATGTGGAACAGGGACAGCAGAGAGCAAAGTCTGTACTCATCTATGTCTGCTATCTACTAGATGTATTTGTTTTTGCAAGCCTCAGATGACCACATAACTCACCGGTGGTGGTGACAGACCCACAAGTGAATGCTATCGGAGGACCCGAAGGGTCAGGGAAAAGGCTCTTCCCCCTCCCCTTAAGCCCCCCCCAAATAAATACAGACCCCCTGTATGCACCCTCTGCTTCTTTAAAAATTATCTTGAGTTCCAGCAAGGAGGCCTGCCAGAAGGCTAAGGTTAAAATGCAAACGCACTGAAGTGGTCTCTTTTTTAACTAGGTCCTTTGGAGGACAAGCGAGATGAGACCTCCACCTCCAGGAAATGGCTGGTTTGAATTTTAGGTATGGAGTGCTGCCTAATGGATTTAGTATGCTTGCGCTACACCTAACGTTCGGCCTCCAAGCTAGGGGGAAGGGAGAAGACGCCTCCAGAGCAGCAGCACCCTTCTCCGGATGGAATAAGGCTCCAGGTGCCCACGACATTGAACGAGGGGCAGTGAATACGAAACCTATCCCACATTGCCTTTCCCACCACGATCTTCAGGCCTGGGATCGAAAGGCCCATCTGAAAGGAACCCTGTGGATTATTAATTTGATCAGGGAGGCTGGTTCTTCAGGCTGGGGGGAGGGGTGGGAATGGGAGGCCCCTGCCCTGGTGGCCCGAGTACCCCAACTCTCTGTCTCATCCCCAGGGCCTGGAATTCTGCCCACCTCCCCTCATTCTACCCCTCAAATCCAGGAAGCTTAAAAAAAAAAAAAACCAAACCAACCCCTTTGCCCTAGCTCTCCGAAAGATCCTTATTCCTGGGGTCTATTAATTATTCTAAAATGTAGAGCCTTTCCCGGGTCGTTCCCGCCTGGAGTTGTGCTCCCTTCTCTTCCCGGTCCCTAGAGAAAAGCCCGCTACATCCACTTGGATTTATGTAAGGTGGATTAGGGACACAAAGGGAACAATAAGACCCAATTTACAAAAAAAGGGAGGGAGTAGAAAGGGAGGGTAAAAGGGAGAAAAGGAAACGTGACAGGAATAAAAAGCAACAAAATGAATTAATTTTTAAGGGAAGGAGGGGCAAGGGGGTACAGCCCCCCCCCTTCAACATTAGCCTACGGTTCCATCGAGCGTTTTTTTTTTTTTTTTGTCTAGGGCGCCCAGTCTTGCTTCCCAAAGGAAAAAAGGGGGGAACTTAAAGGTTAAAAAAAAGAACCCTAACTCTAACTGCCTCTACGTCTGGGGCGAGAGAGGTCTCTGGGGACACTTAACAAGTGTGTAAAGTAAGTAGCCATAGCCAGGAGAACGCGAGGTACGCGGTTCCGCTCAGAGGAAAAGCCCCGGGGGACTGCCGAGGTGCTAAATCGAAGCCACAACCCCTGGAATGAGACCGAGTAGGGGAGAGACCACTCTTCTACCCACACCGCCCCCTCCTCCGCCCTGGCACTGCCTGTGGGCAGGTGTACGACAGTGTCCAAACCTCTGCCGGGAGAGCTCCGGGTACCCTCTGTCTAGCCAAGCCTAAGTTGGTTTTTGGCTCCCTCCTTCGGAACAGAAAAAATGATAGTGGATTGCACAGGAATAGCTAGATGGACTGATGCCTGGGGAGACGAAGGCTGGATGGATGGATAGATGGATGTAGGGAGTGGGAAGAATCGATGAGACAGATGCACAGCTAATGCGCGCAGGTTGGAACACGAACACAGGCCGGAGCCCACGTTCACACACTGTGCGCACTCGCTTACCCGGCACAAATCGTCCAGGTTCCTGCAGACACCCGCGCCAGGCACACATTTGCCCTCAAATACAACACACACACACACACACACACACACACACACACACACACACACACGAGAGGAGGGGGAGAGAGACAGAGACAGAGAGACGGGGACACACAGGGACAGAAATAACAGAGTGTTCTTTTCCCTCTAGGCCCATCACAAACTAAATGGTCACTACCTCTCCCCTCACCTCGGACAGAAAAACAGACAAACAACCCTTCCAGCACGTATCAATAGACAAACAGAAAACGGCACAGGAATGGGTCCCGTCGGTCATGCCTGTCCCTCTAGACTAGTCAAGTACCCCATTCCGGAAAGAGAAGCTTAAAGTAGGGTATGTTTAACTCGCTGACTGGTCCCCTAGGTTTGTTGGATGATCTAAGGATCTGGGGTAGGGGAGAGGTAGGCCTGAGACTGCAACCTCCAGGGTGCGCGGCCCGATGGAAAAAAAGGTGTCAGAGGCCCGGTGCTAGAAATCAGGTCACCGGCGCCCGACAAGCCGCGCCACCACCGCTGCGCTGCGGAGAGGAAGCAGCCGGGTCCCGGGAAGCGCAGCGCTGGGAAAACTTTGCAGAAACCCGGGCTCGCAAGGCTTGGACAAGAGGCCGGGCGCGCTAAGTCTTCACAGCGCTCTAGGTTTGGGTTTCCCTTCTCGCCTGTGCTGCTGATGTAGAGGACTTTGCTCACACGTTTTTTTGTTTTGTTTTCAAATCCCGGTGTATCCCCTCGGGGCGCCTGGAGCCTGCCCTGCAGGCGGATGCTGATAAACTTTGGCCTTTCGCTACAAACTTGGGCAGAGTGGCAGCTTGCATCGGTCACCCTTCTCAGTTCAGACAACCTGATCCTCCTCAGTCCCCACTTAAGAAGATCCCCTCTGTTCCGCACCCTTCTCCGGAGTGGGAACGCGAGGCTCACGCCGCGCTCTCCACCCCCCGTCCCCCATCCTAACTGGTCCGGAGCTCCCGAAGACCATTCATCAGTGTATCACCCCCTCCGGGTCCCGGACCGCATAGGGGCTGCCGGGCTCTTACCTTCATTCGCCGGGTATACCCTAGAACCGGTGACAGCGTCGCAAATTCCAAAGAGAAACGAAAAGAGGATGAAATAGAAAATCCCAGCCATGGTTCGCCGGTGCCAACGCTGCTCCTGCCGCTTCTATCCCAGTGGAATAAATGCTTAAGTTAGGAGTGCAGCAGTCTGAAGACATTGCCAAGAGGGTGGGCCCGGCCCGTGACGTACACCCGCCAGTCCGGAGCTCGTGACCAATAGCAGTGCAGAGCCAGCGCCACGTCCCCACCCCCACCGCGCAGAGCCCACCCCCGAGGTCCCGCCCCCTCCAGCCTCCGCAGGGCTCAAGGTCTCCCGAGGCTGGCTCCGCAGCTGTGATGGGTCTGCGCCTCCACCGGAGGCCCGGGACCTTGTCTCGATCCTCGGGGATCGATCCCTTGGACGGCAGAGGGAACTTCAAGAGACTCCGAAAGGACGGCGGGGAAGGCCAGAAAATGTTAGCAGTCCCCGCCGGGCCCCAAGTCCCTCCGGAGGTGCGCGAGGGAGAAAAGATTCCTGTTGAGATGAAATAAGTCTGAAGTTGACCTGCACCTTGGCTCTTGCCCCTTGCCGAGGTCGTCGGGTCGCTGTACTGCCCACCCCAGCTCAGGTCGGGCGCTCTCTGCTGCACCCAGCCACCCTCGCTGCCAGGTTTTGTGTCTTTATGGCGCTCCCCCGTGGGAAATGCTTTGGGCTGGGGGAACTTTCGTAGCTTGATAATTCCTTTCCTTCTTAGTTACCTAGCCAAGGGGACCCAGTCATCTCCAACGTCTCCCCAGCAGCAGAGCGCAGCCACTTGTCCCCAATCTTCCTAACGTTGAGAAGTGATCCCTGGCCAGGTCCGGGTGTTCACATCGACAGAGCCCACTACCGGACTATGACAGGAGAAAGCAACTCGCTACAGCCCTAGATACCGGGAACTCACGGTGCTTTCAAGGGAGATCCCCTGGAACCACTTCTAGCCATTCCGGGACACCTAGGTGTAGAAGGGGAAGGGTGTAAGAATGCGAGCACCTGCTGCACAGAAGGGACAGCCGGAGGGTCGCAAGCTGTCTGGAACAGCTACTGTGACTCTGAGCTCCGACGTCTCCCCGGTGCTGATGGGGACAGTCTCCCAGGGGACCAAGATGAGAGGCTCTACCCGCAGAAACTTGTCCCATAACCCCGCGTTGTTCTGGGTGCCAACATCGACTTCCCAGGGACGCAGACACCATTGGGTCCTCCGATGCTCAGGCCACCGGGGAAACCAATTTGAGCGCCAACCGCAAATATCAGCTCGGCTAGGTACCTGGGGACCCGCCCCGGTTGAAACTGGGTGGCTGGTCCCCAGGCGTTTGAAGGGTTGGGATTCCAAAAGATCCACCTTCCGTGCTCCCCTCAAGCTGCCCCTCCTTTGGCTCCCTCCCGGGCCAGATTTTCCTCCTCCAAGTCTGGGTCTCAGCCTGAGATCTATGCTTAGAGTGGAGGCACTTTGCAAACAGCGGGGGCAGAGGCTCTACGTGAACCAACCGCGCCACCTGCCGGCCAGATTCGGGAGCGCGCGGACCCGGAGCAAAGCAGAACGGACAAAGACCTCAGCCAGCCACACAGGTTGTCCAAGCCCTGCTAGTAATTTATTTACCGATTTGGCCAGGTCCTCCCATACTACGGTACGGAAAGTCCTGTCTCGCCTCCTTCCACCTAGACTACGAAAGAAGAACTCGGAAAACGTTTCATGGAGGAACTTCACATTCAAAGGATTTCATGAGTAGCTTGTCCCCTAAAATGGGAATATGGAGTAAAAATCCAAGCAGCACGGCGAGGTGTGGGGCGGGTAGAAAACCGAGCGTGGCTCCAGGCGCTTTCTGAATGTTGTCATGGAGAACCGATCGCTTTTCCTGTCCGGGGCTGGAGAACTGTGCTTGCAAACTCAGACCCGGACCAATCACACCAGCAACTTTTGCAGAAGGCGAGAGTGCGGCGATGGGCAGTAGCTGAGTTGGTTGTCCAGAGGGACAGCAGTGAAGGCTCCTGGCATTTTGACTCTGCGGTTTGGAAAAACCTATTGGAATGTCACCCACAGGGGAAGTGAATTTCCGTTATTGTAGCTACTGATTTTACATCAGTGAAGCGCGGGGGGAGGAATTATGCACGCGGGAATATATGTGTATGCATAAATTATTAATAATAACCGCGCTAAGTTCCCTTAAGAAAAGTCTCGATTTTTTTCATGTGTCTTTCTGGCTTTTACAGAAAAATAAATAGATAAAGATCTAGGTCCCTATCGTTTGGCACACAGATTGAGAAAGGAAAAAAGCAACCCGGATTCTTGGAAAACATTTTTAAACAATAGGTGCCGGTTGTGTCTCAGCAGGCGAGTGAGTACTGTGTATTTTCTATATTTGAAATAGAAAACTACCTGCCCATCTCGCTGAAAGCAGCGACATTTCGAAAGCACGCATCCCATCCCATGCGCACACTGAATATTAACCATCTTTTCTGGCTCCAGATGCCTGAAAAAGCAGAGCTGAAGTAAGGACACAGCCTTCCCTTGCCTACCTCCCCTTTCTTTCACTTCTCAGGCCTCAGGGCAATCCAGCTTTGAGGAGAACCAAGAAACTAAAGTCTAACTGGGGGAAAGCCTGCCTTGTAACCTCCTCAGTGAGATCACTGGGCGTCTGTCCAGTGACCCCCAAAGACAACACTCTCCTGGCCACTGGGACGACATCTAGGCCAAGCGAATAACAATTCCTAAGTGCAGAAATGAAAACATAGCACTGGCCCTGGTGACCATCAATGCAGAACTGCCCTGTGCAGTGTATACTCTAAGACCCTGGGGGGTTCTAGTTTTCCCCTCTTTATAACAAACCAGTGGAGTCACATAAACACAAGGGCTAGAGTTGCAGCTACCACCCAAACCACTTGCCGCTAAAATAAAATAATTCACACGGTGTGGCATAGACCTTTAGTCCCAGCACTACAGAGGCAGTGACAAGCAGATCCCTTGTGAGTTCCAGGGCAGTCTGATCTGAATCGTCATTTCTACCCACGCTATATAGTATGACCATGTATCAATACATACAAACGTTAAATAAACATAAAATTAAATAGCTGGTTTTCTTTAGGTGAAAGGACCCTACCCATAAGAATTCATGTATAATTTGGGAATACTAAGAGACATGTCAAAATATGTGTGCTAATAAGCATACTGAGAAGGATAATTTAGATAACCTTTTGTCTTTTTGGTATTTTTGCCTACCACAAAGATTTGAACTTACATATTAGACTGAATGCTCAGTTGAATTAAAGCTAGACTTTAACATATTTTTAACATTAAAAGTGTGTGTAAAGCATCTATTCGAAGGTACCTGCAGAGTCCAGAAAAAAAAAAAAGTTTCAGATATCCTGACAAATTGTGAGCCACATGACATTTGAGGACCGGAAGGAGGAGGAGGCTGGGAACCAAACTCTTGTTCTATGAAAGCACAGAGGGGAACTCTGAACCCCTGCGGTATTTCTTCTGCCTCCATCTCTGTCTTTATACCTATAAACTAATAACTGTAGCTATGTTCGAATTGAGAAATTACCAAGACCTTGAATGTTTCTTTCCACAAGGACCTGAGCACTCAGACCTTTCTTTGGTGTTACAGGAGAATGGGGAAAGGGCGTGACTCCTTTACTTCCTGGACTGGGAAGCGGGTGGGGAAATGACCTTGAGTTTCTTCCCTTCTCTCCTTGTCGACTGAGGACAGTTTGCTTACCTTTGTCTCTCAGATTCTGGATGATTCGCCAGGATCTGAGACTGGGATCATACCTCCGAGAGCAATAGTTTCAAAAACCAACCAAGCAAAGCAAGAAGAACGGGTGCTCAGGGCCACCAATAGCTCTCGCCTCCTCCAGAAGAACCTTTCTGTTCTAAACCACCACTGCACATATTCCTGGAGCACCCCAGGAAGCCGGATGAGAGTTTTCATTCGCAGACGTCAAGGTGGGATAGTATCTTATGCAAATGAAAAACGAGGCTCTTATTAGTCCTTTAGGCTGGAGTGGGAAAGGTGACAGCAAAGTGCAGGGCTGGCTGGATCAGGAAAGGGAGACTAGGCCACAGCAAGAGACCTTTGGAAGAAGACAAAGGCTGGCTGGATGCTACTCACTTCAAACCAAGATTTCACTGGTCCCGGCCATGTTCCGACACCTTGTTGATAAGGGGTCATCAGTTCCTTCTATGGCTTAGGAATGTCACATCACCTTTCGCGTGGTAATGTGACAGACCAAAGAAATGGTCACAAATGTCTCCCTCTGCATCCCAGAAGGATGGTGATGAGAGCAAGGACACAGGCAGGGACCCTCTGAACAACCCTACCCCAGATCTAGAGCCTTCCAACTAAGTTTCAGACAGTGAGGGAGGGAGGCAAAATTCAGACCGGACACTTTGTATCTGTTGTGGGCTACACTGTGAATGCCAGAATCACATAAGAATTACTTTATTTTTTTTAAACATGCCCAAATGAAGGGTAAAACACTCCTTATTCTGCATAATATTTATGACACCATTTCCCTCACTCAACTGCAAAACTGTGAGTCAATCTATACTCACAGTTATTAAATATCCTATAAAGTGATTTACTTATTTATATATTTTATGTATATGAGTGCTCTATTTGCATGTATGCCTGCATGCCAGAAGAGGATGTCAGACAGAAGAGGGCGTAGGAGCTCATTATAGTTGGTCATGTGCCACCATGTGCTTGCTGGGAACTGAACTCAGGACCTCTAGAACAGCAGCCAATACCATTAAGTGATAAGGATGGATATCTCTCCACCCACACCCCATCCCCATGTCTTAGTACTGTAATAATAGAGGTAGGGTTACTAAAAGACTTTTGGGAATTATCATTGTTTTCTGAAAATAAACTAATGGTCAGATATGTGAAAAACATGAGGTCACTTTGATAGAGAAATAATTCTGTTTAGAATACTAGTTTATGAGCTTACAACTGTCACCCTCTCCCCTTCGACCCCTTTTTCCCTTTTGGAAAAACAGTGCCTAGTGGCAATTCTGTAATATTGACCACTACCATGCTGCTTCATAATGAAGATATAAGTTTAGACCCAACCACCCCCACCATGACCCCCATCAGCCTAAAGCATGCATTTACTATGCTCTAAACTTTTATTTATTGCAAACTTTGCAAAGAGTCTCTGGCTGTTCTGAAGAGGTTGAAAAGGCCATAATCTATGTCTTGTTATATATCGTGTAAATGTTTTTCTAGGCTTTTGGATAATGGAACAAGGGTAGTTCGGGAGGAAATATTGCTGTCAGAGCTGTATTTCTGTTTTTATTTCTTCGCCCTAACCAGGTATGCTTGTTGGTAAGGAAGAAGAGCTTCTATCTTGCAAAGACAATGTTTCTTGTGAGATAGAGGCAGGTGGATCTCTGTGAATTTGAGGCCAGTCTGGTTTACAAAGTGGGTTCCAGGGCAGCCAGGACTATACCAAGAGACCTTGTCTCCAACCAACCAACCAACCAACAAGCTTCTAAATCAGCTAGTCAAAAGAACTAGAGATAACTAAGACTCCAAAAAGTATGGTGTGGGGCCCTTGTTTTTGTAAATTCTACACCACTTGAATTCCTACTGAAAATTAATGAGGGACTTAATGATTTGGGGAAAAGGCTCCCCAAATCAACTCCTCTCTGGAAGTAATGAAAAAAGGCAAATTATCAGCATTGGTGTGCTTGAAACTGGTGTTGTTTAGAGGCTTGCTGGACACGTGCTTAAAAGCAACAAAGAATTCACAGAAGCCTTTGGACCAGCATAAGCCCTACCATTTTAAGCTACTCTCAAGAGCCCTCTTACCCATGGATAGGTGGGATCCCATTGATGATGTGTATGTCCGCACAAATAAATTGGCTTAATTCAGGCACTGGATGAGTGATTTGAAGTAGGGAGGTAAAGAGGAACAGTAGTCATGGGCCATTGGACTCCAACTCACATTTAAAGTGTTATCAGCTCAACCATTTCATTTTCTTCTTTGTATTCAACTCCTCAAAATGTGTTCATCCCAGCCTTGGCTTCTGTGGGATGGTGAGGATGTTTAAAATTAAGTATGGAAATTGAAGACTAGTATCCTTGTGAATTTTCTGATTCATAATTTTAGAAAGAACTCCCTTACCTGTCTCTAAGTTTACTGAAGCCTGTTTGACCTGTGGGGGATAAATCTTTGCTCTGTGGACAATATTTCTCTACTATAATGGATGCAGAGTTTACTGCAGGAGATACAATCCTCAGGTCTGTATTTATAGCTAACAGGTGGAGGAATATACATGCAACCATTCCCACTTTCTATCTCCTTCATTTCTTGAAACTCCGAATTACAAGGAATGTGAACACTCACACCCAGGTGAGAGAAAGTGAGATTCTAACGTACACTCCACTTAAGAGCAGGGTCTGGTGACTGCCGCTTCAACCTGCCTATTTATATTATGTTAGACACCTATCAGAGGTAATTGCACAGCAGCAGGAAATTAATCAAGTCCGTTCCACTAAATGGTCAGTTTACTACAGCTCAGTAAAGCGGGCTTCATTTCCTCCGTGTGTCTCATTAGAATTTCACCTGAAACGTTTATGGTTCTCACTTGGATTTTGGCGATTTAAAAAAAAAAAAAATGCATTGATAAACGGCTAGCTGCAGCCCCACTCCTACCCCCCCCCCCCGCCGCCGCTTCCCCCATCCCACCCCTCACCCCCCACGCAGGGTAAGTTAGTCTCTGAACTGCAGAGCTGAATGCGCAGCCCAGGTTGAAAGCAAGTGCCAAGAGCTGCAGAGGCGATGAGAAAATTGAGGCTGCATTGTGTCTTCCCACTGGCAGCTTTCTTCGGTGATGCGTTTCTGTGTCACTTTACATGATGCTGGTGTGTGTTTGACATCCATCTGCTCCTAAACTGGGGCCCTTATTATTCTAAAGATGCCGTAAGATGGACCGGCTTTAAAGCTCTTTCACATGTGTCCTCCGTGTGGTTAATGATCACAGAGTTTCGGGCTCTCGATCTGGAGAGGCCTGTGATTTAGAAGCGTCCCTTGACTGTCTCTCTTGCTTTAATCTGCTCAGCTCTGTCTTTGCCCACCTACACACAGCTGTCCATCTCCCAGAAACCTTTCTGCTGTCAGTCAAGTGACAGACGCCTATAGAAGCTTTGTGTGCCAAGGCCTCCTGAGGCCCAGCACCATATTTAGATGGGAAAGGGAAGGGGATGGGGGAGGGAACACAAGGGATTCTTCCAAGGCCAGGGTTTGAGGGAGGGTGTGTGGGTGTGGGTGTGGGTATACTACCCGTGGGAGGGCTTTGGTGCAAAGCTTCTTCAGAAACAATTTTCTCAAACACACAAGAAAATTCAAGCATCTATACCAGCCCCTAACATCTGCAGCCCAGCACTGTAATGCAAAATCTCCGTGGGAAGTTAGGCATCCCAGGGCTGATGGAGGCAAAGGATAAAGCTCCCTTCTGAACACTAAGAGAGCTCCTGCTCAGAATAGCCCCAGTTTCTCTCCTAGTATGCGTGGTAGAGGTATCTAGAGCTCTCTTTCTCGGAGCTGAATCTCCCTGACTCTTAGCTGATCTGTAAGTACCCTTATTGTCTCTTCCTTCACTTGGGAGCACTGGCTTGGAGCATTGGCTTTGCTAGTTGGATTTGCCAGGGGACAGTTCTGCTTCTGATTTTATATGGATTTCATCCTCTGAGATTTGATGTCTTCATATAGGGAGGAGGTTGCATCTGGTGACAAGACTCCACAGTACTGAGATGTCTCTATTTATACAGCAGATGACATCCCCTTTACAGCTTTGTAACTGAAAAAAAAAAAAAAAAAAAAAAAATGGGATAGGTCAGACTAGGATTCCTAGGAAGATAGCCTGAATTGAAACACTGACTTTATTCAAACTACTTTATTTTTTTATTTGATGTCACTCATGCTATTCTCATATAGCTATTCTGGTCTGTTTTGTTTTGAGACAGAGTCACAGTATGCGGCCGTGGTTTGTCTAGAACTCAGTATGTAGACCAGGCTGACCTCCAACTGGTGGTACATCCTCTTGCCTCTGTCTCCTGAGTGCTGGGGTTACAGATATGGCCACCATGCCTAGATGAATTATGGTCTTTTAGCTTGAGTCCACATTCCTAAATCACCAGAAATCCAGACATTTTCCTAACAATAAGTAGATTGTTAGGAAACCCAGAATAAAGATAGTTTTTATGTAGGTGGAAGATGGATGGTTTCTACCTACCTGGATATGAGTTATATTTGCTTTTCATTTAAGGTAATACGAAGGTATACACCACCCTGA
Organism: Mus pahari; assembly: GCF_900095145.1. NCBI lineage: Eukaryota > Metazoa > Chordata > Mammalia > Rodentia > Muridae > Mus > Mus pahari. The sequence goes on from NC_034594.1 coordinate 55,965,643, forward strand.
TATAATTATAATTTAATTCAATAATATATTTTTAAAAACGGCTGTTTCCATTAACTGTACTCGTTTTAATTTTTCTATCTCTAATTTTGTTTTGTTTAGTTTTATCACAGATAATGGAGGTAAAAAGACACGAGAGAGATGGGCTATTCGAATATAGTTTCTCTCTGGTAGCAACCCTCTGTGTGGCTGTGTGTCTAGGAATACTGCGTCTGCTCACAACTGGGTCTCTCATCAGGCAAAAGGCAGGCAGCCCGTGACTCAGGAGCAACAGTGTAACCAATAAGCCTGAGCCAACAGCTTTATAACCCCTGGGATGTTAGCACAGATGCTTGGCAAATCCCTGGGGAATGTTTGGCAAATGTTTGAATCACCACTGCTCTAAACTTGTTGAGTGCAAAGCTAATAATTACCAAGTCACAATAATTTTGTGACTCTTATTTTTCCCCCTAAGCTTATAGTTGATCTTTAAAAACAGTGTTTTTATTTTCTTAAACTTAGTATAAAAATGTGGGGGGGGGATGCTAAGAAATGTAATAGATGTTGGGAATCTATATGTGCTCATATATATAATAATAAAGTGGCAGACAGCAAAGGCTTTAAATGTTTAAAACTGAAGTCATATCGAGCAGTCTCTTCGAAGATAATTCACCTATTTATTATTCTGTAATGTTTTGATCTTCATGTTCTGATAAAACACACATGTATAATTTAAATCTAATATCACTTGGAGTTCAACTTTTTTTTTTGACAGTTGATTAATTTTCAAAATGATGAAACTGGAGAGAGCATATTGAGTAGGGCTCAGAATGAATATTTCAAAGCTCTGGCAACACCCCCAATAAATTACACTCCGCTCTGGGTAGAAGCAGGCTTTTGGGAAAGACTCGTCTCAGGAAACTAACACGAAGGCTAGTGGTGATTTCAGAATTCAGTTGGCGTTGGTTTGGTGTATTTCAATACCCAGCGAACCCAGAGATTATTTGTACAAACATTATACCCATGTGTGTACACACAGACGTGAATTCCCACAAACCCTGAAATACTGTTTGTAAGCCACAGAACTTCATTAGCTGCAAAGAATATTCCTTCCTTGCACCACCTGTAGCAGTCAAACCCAGAATAAACATAGTTTGTTTTGTTTTGTTTTTTTAATGTGGGAGGAAGACGGATGGTTAATTGTTAAAGAAAAAATAAACTCTTTGAAAATCAGCACCTGTAAAAAAAAATTGCCTTATATCATAAGAGTATTAGTTTTTCTCTTTCATTCTGTCATGCTGTTTTTCCCTCTGATTCTTTCTTCATATTGTGAAACATACATTTTTTTCCATGTTCATTTAATACATCCATTTTAGAAAATAACCATAAAAAATAAATTTCCAAAGGTGTACCTGTGAATCCCTACTGTGTGTGTGTGTGTGTGTTGGGGTGGGGGTTCCATACTGCTTGTTGGGGGAGGGCATCCCTACTCTGCAGGGAACCCGTTCCTATTGTTTGAACGTAGAGCTCCCTACTTCGTGTGTGTTCCCTATTCCCTGTTCTTGAGCTTGTTACAGGCATAGGGAGTGTAGCCCCGCCCCCGCCCCATACGGGAAGCTTTGGTTCTTTCCTGCAATTGCATAAACTTCGCGCCTCCTTCTGGGTCTATTCATTAAAGGCATTTGGGAAATAGATGTAAACATCCACACAGCCGCTTTCTGTCTGCTACACCAAATGACCAGCCGTGTGTCCTGCCATTTTGGACAAATGTGCCCACCTCTCTAAACAGACGACTCCCTGATCTCATTTCCCATTGCCCGGACAGCAAACCTGTGACTTCAGGAGCTTGCCAACTGCCGCCTCACACCACCAGCATTTGTTTCTTCTTCTAGCTGTTTCTAGCTGTCTCCTTTACCCAGCAAACAGAAGAAAGAAATAAAATCTCCAGTGAACACAAAGAGCCTAGCTGCTTATCAGCCAGTCAGCTGAAAAGTTGAAGAGCTTAGGCGAATCAAAGTGGTGGTTAAAATGAAGTGTGGAAAAACTAGTCCTTCAAATTTTTTGCCTTCTCCTCTCTCCATATTTGGCCTTTCTCAAGTAGTACAAAAATCAGGCCACATCTAAATTTTACTCTTTCATGGTTCACCTATAGATTTATAAATCCTTTTTTTTTTTTTTTTTTTTTTGGTTTTTCAAAACAGGGTTTCTCTGTGTTGCCCTGGCTGTCCTGGAACTCGCTCTGTAGACCAGAGCTGGCTTCAAACTCAGAAATCCACCTGCCTCTGCCTCCCAGGTGCTGGGATTAAAGGCGAGCACCACCACTGCCCCGCTCACGTACAGATTTAATCTCAGCAGTTTTGTTCGGCTGTGAACGAATGATGGCCTGAGGCATGTGATTTACAGCTCTCTGGAGGCCCACGTTTGAATCAGGTGCTTTAGACGGAAGCAGAGGAATCAGTCATTTCAAAAGCTTAGTCAAGGGCAACATCAGCCCAGCCTCTCCTTGCCTGGTCCTCACGCTGACACACAGGAGGGAAGCTGATCTCTTCACGCATCTCAGGATCTGAGGAATGAGGAGGCAAGAACGTCCATCCTTTCATTTGTTAAATTGGACTGATAGATAACCATGGCGACCTCAGGCTTCTCTCAGAAGTGTCACCCTTTCCATTCAGTCACAGCAGAGCCGCTGATATAAATACTAGGTTGTCTCCTAAGAGTGCAGGGCCTTAAACTCTGCTGGACAGATGAGGAAACAGGCCATTGCAGTCAATCACTGTTTTTGTCAGTATTTGTCTGCGTGTGTGTTTGTGAATGTTAGTGTTTGTGTGGTGTGTATGTGGTGTGTGTATGTGATGTACATTCATGTGTGTGGCAGGTGACTGTGCCATTGAATGCACGACAGGTGGAGGAGACCGTTCACTGTTCTACTTTATCCTTCTCAGCTCCATTCCTTTGAGACAGGGCCTTTCATTGATTCCAGTGCTAGGCCAGTGGCCAGCAAACATTGGGGGACTTCCTGTCTCTACCCACACTGCCCTGAGATCATAGGCATGTGCATGGCCACTTACTTCCTCAGCAACTTAGAAACATCCAACAACCCCTTATAGTCTTATATGTGACTATATAGTCAGAATACACCAGATCCCTCCAAACCCTCATTCTTCCTGAGAGTTTGTACTGCTCTACCCTTTTGCCGACAGCTCACACTTTTTTTTGTTGTTGTTG
>NC_034594.1:55968863-55991782 GCF_900095145.1 Mus pahari
GAACTCAGAAATCCGCCTGCCTCTGCCTCCCGAGTGCTGGGATTAAAGGCGTGCGCCACCACACCCGGCTGACAGCTCACACTTTTACCAATGCATCTTTTACAGCATCTTTGACTAATGTTCAATTTTTTTCATGAGTCAGATTGTTTTAGAATCTATCCATATTGAGGCAAATTACAGAATTTAGTTTTTAAAGACCAGCACACATGTGCACGTGCACTCACACACAAACATGCGCCTACATTATCTGTTTCATTTTGGATAGATACCTATGTCGATATTACTTGGCTATTGCTAATAGAATTGCAGACATCTTTTTCACAAACTGATTTAATACCTCGAGGATAAATAATAATAAATAGGATCTCTGGCAATTTTTGTTTGGTTTATAAGAAACCTCCCTCCAGCCTTTTGTAATGGCTATACCAATTTGCATCTCTATTACCATTGTGCAAATGCTTTCTTTTCACATTAGCCCTGGTGGTAATCTTAAATGCAGATGTACTCTGAACCTGTGCAGAATCTTCTTCCTGTGTTCCTTCTCTAACGGATGTCGGCTTTAAGAGACAAATTTAATTTTTATTATATCTAATTATGCATGTGTGTCTGTGTGGGGATGTGCACACTTGAGTGCAAGGTGCTCTAAGAGGCCAGAGGTGATGAATCCCCTGGAGCAGGAGTAACAGGTTGTGATGAACCCCCTGATGTGGGTTCTGAGAGCCACACTCTGATATTCTGGAAGAGTGGTACATGGCCCTAACTACTGAGTCATCTCTCCAGCCTTCATTAACCTTTACACCTCCAAATGTAAATACTGACCTTCATCTACTGCAGGATGTGCAAGTGTGTGTGTGTGTGTGTGTGTGTGTGTGTGTGTGTGGTGTGTATTGCTCAATGGGCAAGGTATGAATCTTGATTTATTTCTCATACCTGGCATTCATATTAGATGCCAGTGTCAGCAAAATGTTCCTTCTAAGCACAGATGATGTAAAATGCCAAGAAGAGAAAGTGGGTTCTGCCTATAACATAACAAAGTAGAGCACAGGATTCAAAGAGTTTAACATGGGTGCTGTGAAACCATATTAAACAACAAAGTAATATATTAGAACCCCTGGGCTGTGGGTTGTTTGATATTAGACATCTCCTTAAGCCTCAGCTTCCAACAGAACATCCAATGGTCCTTTAGACCCAGAAATAACACAGTTCTAGCACTAGCTCTTTCTACACTTGGTTCTTGAGGAAAAAAATGCTCATAATCAGTTGTTTCCAAATAATCATCAACTCCTCACGAAGTAAAAAAGCAAATGGTTTGCATGCAACTTGATGTTCTGTAGGCAAGTACTTTATTTTCTACAAAAAAATTTCTAAGAAGAATAGATGAATCATATTTTGCATTTTAGAGAAAGGGTCTGTTTTCCAAAAGTACTTGTTTAAAAAAAAAATCTCAAACCTACTCGAGAAATATAGAAACCACTTGTTGTGTATGTATACTGCTTACAACGTTAGCCTTTAATGTGTGCATGAACGTAAGCTGGAGAATTCATAACTCTCACAGCTAGAGAGGGTCTTCAGAAATAAAACAGCCCACTTAGTTCTGCATCATCCAAATAGCAGGGCAACGCACCCACCAACAGATGGACGCATATTTATTCAGTCAACTCATTGCTGTCTTTTGGTGAGAAAATATATCTGCAGGTTACAACACTGGGTTAGAAAAAATAAAAGTAAAATCTCAGAATCATGGGTTTCATGAAAAGAATTTTAAATTTTAATACTTTGATAACCTATTCAAATCTTGTATAGTGATAAATTAAACTAAATTATTGGTGGAAAAACAAATCATGCAAAAATAATTTGGGGTTATTGTAAATCTGAGACATGAATAGAATTGCCATCAGTCTCGGGCTCCTTTCATGGTTATCTATTCTAACTGAGTTAAGTAAGCTGATGTGATCCAATTCAACTCAAGGCTGTTTGTGCAATGCTGTTCAGAGATATTCTACAATATTATGCTTCTGTTCTTAATTTGCATTATACTGACAAATAAGTTCGGAAAAAGATGCTCTTTGTTTTGGGGAAATTACTCTAAAAATGAGAAGATAATATTTATCAAAGGAAGCCAGATGCAACATGACTGAGGGTTTTCAGAGATTACTTTGGGAGGGTCCTGAATTTAAACGACTCTCTTTTTAAAAAGAATAAAATAGTCTATCAGATTATCCCTTCACACACAGAGCAGAGGGAAGGGGGAAAAATGAGGTAATTATTTCCATAATTCAGGCACTTAAAACTTTCCTTTCAAATATCAAAATGATTGATATGATAATTTTGAATGAATAGTCAAATTACTCTTTCACAGTTTGCCTTCTCATTACAAGAGTAGATACAACCTAAGAGTGGATGTGACGTTTGTAAATGTGGACTACTAAGCTCACAGCTTCCAGGACCTTTCAGAATTTATCCAATTATCCATAATCACTTACCCTTTGGCAACACGGGTGGTAACACTTTATCATCTTCTTCTTCCAGGCACCAATGTGGAGCTTTCCCTCCGAGACCTGAAGCATGGCTGTACAAGAGACTTCAAGGCAGAACAGTAAGCCTGAGTGTGCAACTCACGTCAACTCTGGTGGTACACACCGAGGTATACTGTAAAGAACAGTCCAATCTTGGACTGGAGAGTTGAATGCGGTAGTAATTTTTATAGTATCTTTAACTCATTTCACAAAATTGGCGAATGTCAAGATATTACACACTTCTGTGAAACTGTAAAAGTAAAAATATGGATGTTAAAATGGAAATTCAATGATTGATTTTGATGTGAATCTGACGATGGCTTGTATCATCTTTCCTTTTATATAATCACATATTTATATTTTATTAAATTTGAAACATAGACTAGAGAGGAGAACAAAACACTTAGTCCTAAATCATCAACTCGGGTATAGGAAACAAAAGAAATGTCTCTTCTTACCTTCATTCCCCCCCCCTCCTGTCATACCTCCTTTCCCTCTTCACCCCTCTTTCTTCCATATTCCCTTCCATAAAAATAATGTGCATAAAACTAAATGCACTTTTTGTGTCCAAAAATGTATGAGGGGCTGTGGAGTTTGCTTAGTGGGTAAGGGATGCTTACTATCAAGCCTGATGGAAGGAGAGAACCAACTAAGTTGCCTTTTACCTCCATAGTTATAATGTGCACATATATGTACACCTGTACACAGACACACACACACACATACACACACATGATATTTTTAAACACTTAAAATTGATGGGGATATTTGTATTTTGTCACAAATAGGAAAGGACAAAATTTTAATAACAATGAGATATCAAAAGAATGGGATCCTTTCTTCTTTTTCACTAAGACAAACAGATGGACTTTCAAATGAGACTTTCCTACCCAAAGGATAGGGGAGAAAAAGATTGAACATTGAGGTAGTCACCCACAGGTTCTAAAACAGGAGGCTCCATTCTATGGTGGTGAGCTTCAAGCCAGCCCATCCCTATTAGGAAAACCAAACATCTTACAGGTGTGGTTGTGAAATTGTGACTGGTCCTTACCTCACCCTGAGAACAAAAGAGATATGAAAAAAAAATTGCAACTGACATGGTATCTCCCTATCTCAAAATAGAAAGATCAGACTACAGACATGATCCAGAGTTGAGTCCCAACAGGTTGTGACACAACAGTTGGAGAGCAAGTAGGGAAGGAGGGGGGCTGTCAGGCATCAGAACTGTTTCCCCAAGTTCAAGTCAGGTCATGGTTCAGAGTCGATTTCTGTCACTGCAGGCACTGAGTGCCAAGTTGTTAACTGGTACTATTTCTGCTCAAATGTGTAGATCATTTAACTCTCTAGTGTGTCTTGATTTTAAAGAGATGGATGGCAAAGTCTTATCTTAACAGACAAGAGGGCTGTATCCAGTTTAACACACTTCTTGGATGATTAAGGAGCCATGGAAAGCAACTTTCTGTGCCTTTGGTATACAGCTTGGCAGACCATCATTTGTTTGGTTGGTCACTCATGGAGAAAGACCTGAATTTTAAACTTACTCATCTGGCACAATGGAATAAAAGCCCGAGCTAAAATTCCACAAGAGAGTAAAGTGCTGGGTTTGACTTTTAAGAATCAATCACATACATCCATGATAAAGGAACTATAACTCTATGTCAACTTATGTAGGATAAAAGATGTGATTTTGTTTGTTTGATTGGTTGGTTTTGTTTTCCAAGACAGAGTTTCTCTGTGTAGTCCTGGATGTTCTAGAACTCCTCTGTAGACCAGGTTGACCTTTAACTGAAAAATCTGCCTGCCTCTGCCTCCCAAGTGCTGGAATTAAAGGCATGTGCCACCACTACCCAGGAAGATGTGATGCCTATTGAATCGTACATCTTAACATGTGTCAAGATTGAGTAAAGAAGATTGTAAAATGAATGTTGATTTAGACTAAATCTTCCAAATTCTAATATCCCCCTGAGGAGAAAAAGGAGTTGTTCCACCTCTGGTAGGCTGCATCTATCACATCTGGAGTGGCTATCCACTTCTGGATGCCACATTTTTACAGGGACATTGATAAATGACCATACTCTGGGGAAAGGCGCCAGCGATGTTGAGCCTTGAGGCCATGTCTTCTGAAGGAAATGGACTCCATTTAATAGAGATGCTGAGAAGAGCAGATCGTGACACCCCTCCTCAGTCTGAAGGGAGGGGCAGACAGCGTTCTTTGCTATTTTCCTCCAGGGTCAGAACTCAGCTCAGTGAGTAGCTTCATGAGGAGGTAGACTTCTTGTCAATATAAGAAATGCTAGCTACAGAATTCTTCATCTATCCTTCTACTAAGTGGAACAGAGTAACCACCTATCAGCACATATTTAGAAAGGAATTTCTGTGTTGATGGAACCATTGAATTTCTTAACTTCTATGAGTATTTATGAAGTGATGACTGAAATCAGCAATTTGCTGGCAAATCGTAGAAGAATTTTGGAATTGTCACTAAGAATGCAAAAGGCAGCACCGATTAGAGATTTGGAGAAGATGACCATTGTCCAAGACTATGGAGCTGTTAGAATATACATGGAACCAAATATATAATGTCCAATAGCTTAGTAGTCATATCTAACTAGAAAAATACACTAGATGATTTTATATATATGTATGTATATGTACGTATGTAGGTATGTCTGTATATAGGTATATATTTACATATAAATGGTGTACTTATATATGTACATACAGGTACATGCATACATGCATGTATATATTTATGTGTCTATATGCATGTTTGTCTATATTTATGTATGTGTATATATGCACGTATATCCATGTCTATGTATGTATCATGTATTTATGTGTCTATGTATATATAATATATATGTATATGTGTCTGAGTATATAAATGTATGTGTGTATGTATGCATGTGAGTTGGAAATTGAACCCAAGGCCTCGTTCATGGTAGGAAAGTATTCTATTACTAAGTGACAGCCATAGACTTAAGAATATACTTTATTTAACCCTATGCACCTGTGACAATACCATCTCAACACAGTCTTACAGCAACAGAATTACTAATGGAATGCCTTGCGATCTTTGTTTTTTTTATGAAGTCTTTGAAGTCATTTGCATACATTATGCTTAAAGCACATCTCAACCCAGGTTCTTCCTATTTTAAGTGTTCAGTTGCTACATGGTAAGTGGCTACCATTCTGGATGGCACAGACTGGAAACCCAAGTCTCCAAACATGGAGAGTTAACACAAAAGGGGGTTATGAGCGAAACGGGGCTGAGCCACAAAGGTTACCCAGAAATTCTGGAGACAGAGCCAAAATAATGAGGGTAGCACCACGGAGAGCTTCTATTCTGGCGGCCACTAGAGTGAAAGCAGCCAGGAATACAGGTGGAATTTGACCAAACAGAGCATAGACTCCAGTGGAGGCTGAACTGCACCTGCCCCCACTCCTGGTTGCTCTGGCAACCAGACTCCCTCCCCATGCTAATGACATTCTAATGAAAGCATCCACATGCAAATGAATTAAGCAGTAATTACAGGCAGATCCTCACTTGTTCTACTAGTTAAGAGGGTGGTGGCTGAGAGAGGAGTTGGGGAGAGGTTGGTACCTCTCAGAGAGGACTGCAGAAGCAAAGGCTGAGTTACCAAAGAGAAACGGTTGTCTGGAGTTTCTACAACAGGCAATGGTGTCAAGTAGATATACAGTCAGGTTGTGCTTCCTACTTTGCTTTTTCTGATCTTATTATTACCACTCAGTGACTGAGATCAGCCCATGGAAAGAGGGGGAGTCACTGCAGAGAGGAAAAGTGGAGACCTGAAGCCAAGAGTATCCCTGTCCCTCCCCCTCCCACCTCAAAATAAATTACTTATGAACTGCTGCAGCTCCCAACTCATCCATGGGGAGCTACAGTGAAACTCTGGGAAAATTCAGAGAAAAGATAAAAAGAAGAAAGCCTATCTTTTATTCCTGCTTTGGCTTCGCTCTTAATTGCTTTCTGTAGTTTTCCCCAAGTAGACCACAGTCGTGCTGTAATTAACAGTGAATGAGTTGAATACAGAGATGCAGGAACTTGATAACCCTGGCAACAGGGTATGGAAGTATGTGGAACATGCTGAGGCGTGTACCTCGTAGGAACTCTTATCTTTCCGGAAGCTTGCGCACTCTCCCAGGAACAAGTGAAATGAATATGATATATACATAAAGAAAACATAGCTGATAATACATCCAGAAGTTATTCCTTTATCAGTTAGGTGTGATGACTTATGCTTATAATCTCGGGTACTTGGGAGGCTGAGGCAGGAGTATTTTACATTGAAGCCAGCTTTGTTAGTATAGAAAAGACCCACTCTCAAATAAAATTCCATGGCTGAAGATGTAGGTCAGTAGTGGATGCTCATCTAGCATTCTCGAGGTCCTGAGTTCAAGCCCCAGCACGACCAATAAAGAAATGAATAAATAAATTACTTAAGTCAGTTCAAACAGTAAAGCATGCATGGAAGGAAACATCAATCATTTGGAGTCCCAGTTTTATGAACATTGTATATCAATATATGGCCTTCCAACAGGAGTACATAAGGAAAATAGTTCTTTACTCTTCTTGGGAGTAACAGCCTAGTTATCTTGCTTGCTTTGCCCTGGGATGGCTCCCAGTTACACAGAAGCCCAGGAAAGAAAGCTTTATTGTGAGCTCATAGTCCAAGCAGGGAAATAAAATAACTTGCCCAAGAGATGAACTGGCAGAGCCAAGAACTGAATCCAGATAGCTTGGCTCCAACATCTTTAGATGTGTATTCTATGAAATCAAGGAGAGAGAGCTTCGTGGCAATCAATCTACCTTCCTTGGTGGTTAACTAACCAACTCCACCCTTGCTACCTGGTGGAACAACTGATAGAGTGGCATTGTGTAATATGGCAATCATATGTAGAACAAATTGTAGAATATCAAGTAGGCACGTGGGACATGGAAAGGAGGCGTTCACACGGGTCTGTCAATGAACCCAGAGCGGTGCCACTGGAAGGTTTGGGTGTGAGGGAACTGAAATTAGCAGAGCGGAAGTGTAGGAAGTGCAAAAAGCTGGTGGAATCTGCTAGGTATAATCTGTCAATCAAGCAGATGCATATAATATGGTAGAACACTGTCTAAAGGAAATACTTGATGAACAGATTTTTTTCAAATCATAGACTCCAGGGAACCCCTGCGGTACAGGGAAAGTATGAAAGAGAAAATACAGGTAACACCGAATAAATCTAGCCTTTGCTAAAATAAACCAGAGGACATAAATGAGGAGGTGACAGTGCTAGTTAGATAGGACGGTTTTAGCATGGACACCAGTGGTGTTTGGAGCTAAGTAATTGCGGTGGAAGCCGCTTGGCGTCTGGTGTGTGGGAAAGAGGTCCAGGAACACCCTGGACTTTCACCAGCGGGGCGCCGGTAGCGTCCCTTCCCAATGTGATAATGGCTCCAGATATTGCCCCATGTCCTCGGGGATGAGTGTGGGTGGTGGAGTGAGAACAGTAACACCAACGATGACAAACAGTGGTTTAAGGAAATGCAAGTTCAGCAGACCGAGGAAGCCATGGGGCGAGCAGGTCATAGACCACAGAAACCCACAGCATTGCATCGTTGGGATTCCGGAGACAGACATCAGAGCTGGGGATGAAAAGGGGAATGTTGTAGATGAGACTTCAGAGCTAAGGTAGGGGTGGCGGTGAGTTTAGGACTGAAAACTAAAGCAGAGAACTCTAGATTAACCAAAACTCAGATGAAAACACAGGAGAGACCTGAAGCTGGATTGGCCCCGTGATCGCCTCAAAGCTGAAAGCCTGCAGCTGGAGAAGAAGCCAACGGACAGTAACAGTGGAGGCTTCTGACAGGAGAAGATGCTCTTCGTGGTTTAGAAAGAAAGGTGGCATTAAGATTTCTGGGTGGTGGTGGCACACACCTTTAATCCCAGCACTAGGGAAGCAGAAGCAGGTTGATCTCTGAGTTCAAGACCAGCCTGGTCTACAGAGTGAGTTCTAGGACAGCCAAGGCAACACAGAGAAATTCTGCCTTAAAAAAAGAACAACGACAAAAATTCTGTGGTTTTGTTTTGGTTTCTGTGTCAACCAGTGGTGGTACAGGGAGGTTCCAGTGTCCTGTTTTCATCTCTCAAGCCTAGATAAGCCTTACTTTGCAAACTCCCTTCTAGAAACTTTTAAAAGCAAGACAGAACAGAAAAATAGAAACAAGGATTTACTTCTTTGTGAAATTAGGCAATGAATTCAGAAAAAAATGTGAGAAAAGACTTCACTGTGATACACACACACACACACACACACACACACATTTTTCCATGTATTTATGTGAATGGGTATCTTGCCTGCTTATGTATTTGTGTTCCATGTGCATGCCTGGTATGTAACCACAGAGATCACAAAAAGGCATTTGATCCCCTGGAACTAGAGTTATAGATGGTTGTGAGCTACCATGTAGGTTCTGGGGATCAAACCCTTATCCTCTGGAAGAGCAACCAGTGCTCTTAACCACTGAGCCATCTCTCCAGCCTCATTAATATATTTTGATGATTAACTCACAGACACACATATCATATTTCTTCTTTTTTTTTTTTCAAAAAACTGAAATTATGTAGTCATATTGAAGCAAGGCATGAGCTGAAAGTGAAATGTACATTTTTGGTATTCTCTCAAAGGCAGACGGCAAAAATCACAATATGCGCCATTCTTAAGAACACTGTCTGTGGGCGTGAGACTGAATGAACCTGGTCTTTTGCCAGTTGCCTGAGTCAGTTGTTTACACACTGGAGCCAGAGGGTTGGAGCCATCATAAGTAAACGCAGCTGCAGGAGGACAACGTAGACAGTAGTCAAGCAAAGGAGACTGCAGGTCTATGAAATCATCTACTTTCTTTAGTTTGTCCCAAGTGTCATCTCACACCATCGGAGAGAAAGGACTTCTTGTTCACTCAAGCCCCTAGCTGTGGACATGACTTTCAGTTTTCTGCCAACACTTCTGTTTGTGCATTTAAAACTCAGCAGAGTCAGAGCTGCTTGTCGTATACACATTTCAGATTGTTGTGAATTTGCTCTAAGTCCTACTGAGTTGACACTTGGAATTTTTAAATGGTATCTAGAACCCTTCTCTCTCTAATCAAGGAAATCTCCTCATTCATCTCTGCACTTGTCTGTCACCAGCAAATGCAATGTCTGCCTAAATCAGACATTTGGGGTAAGCAAACTTTGTGTAGGAGCATGAAAATCCATAACAAATACAGAATGCCAATCTGGGGTTCTTTTAAACTGATTTTTATCAGCCTTTATTTCTATAGTTGCAGACATTTGAATGATAAGATGGTACGGTGCTTTATCTATAACCTTTCCCATTCACCTTTGAGTTGCTCTGTAGAAAAGAACTTACTAAAAGCAGTTTACTAAAAAAAAAAAAAAAAAAAAAAATCACTATTTATGCAAGGAGTATAAGATACTCGGTGTGAAGCACTTAACTTGAATGAAACAGTTGTCACTATAATTGATATAAGTCATTAACTTTTCAAATGTAGAGCCTTCTTGTGATGCTTCTTCCACTTTTCTGCAAAAGAGCAGGGCACTCAGATATATTCACACACACATACACACTCACATAAACACAAACATACACACACACACATACACACACATACATACAACACACACACACACACACACACACACACACACACACACACACACTTACTTTTGAGTATCATGCTCTGTATTGAGGGTGATACACGTACCAGGGACTAAGACAGCAAAGTCTGTGACCTTCTAAAGACAAGCTCCAGTGTGGGTGGCAAGTAGCCAAACAAATGAACAAATTGTGTAGTGTAACACATGGAAGAGTCACTGCTGCCCCTGGAATGGGGTATCAGAGAAGGCTTTTAGGATGAGATGGTGGATGGCTGTCTGGAATACGATCTCCAGTGTGTCCTCACTGCTTACGTATGGCGTGGCTGAGTTTCCTTGCCACATGTTTTTATGTTGAGTTAATACTTTAAAGCTGGCGAGATGGCTCAGGAGGTGAAGTGTGTGCGCTGCAAGCATGAGAACCTGAGTCTGGTTCCCTAAGACCTACATCAACAGTCGGGCCTGGCAGAGGTTGCCATTTGCCGGCAATCCCAACACAAGGAACTGCGAGACTGGAGATTCTTTGAAGGACGCTGGCTGTCAGCATGGCTGAATCAGTGAGCCCCAGGTTCAGTGAGAGGCCCTGCAGCAAAACGGAGAGCTCAAGATGGAGAGAAATTAAGGAAGACACTTTGACAACAACCTCTGACCTATATGCAAATGCACACACATGAACACACAGAGGAACATGTACACTCACATATATCATGCACACAAAAGAAAAGTAAAGTGTCCCCCATAAACTTCTATAATTTAGGATAGGTGTCCCCAAATGCCTGTTTAAAAGGGAATAAGTTTGTCTTAATAAACACAAATTAACATTTTAACATAAGCTTTCTTAGTCTTCACTCTAGTTAATTAAATTATAATTTAATTCTAATACATCAATTTTGCTTATAGGAAAGGCACACCGAGACAATTCTTATTATTCTTAGGTAATATTTTTTGTTGGATTTAGAATTTAAGAATTGACGTAGAGATGTTATTTTTCTTTTAAAGGAGCTTAATATCTGATTTGTTCCTAATCATTACATATAATCATAGACTTTGCTTTGTCATGTTATCTCCTCCAGTTCATATTTGGGCCCATCATTCATGAAAACCAACTGTGAACTTTCCATCAAACAGAGAAAGGACTTGTCCTTGCTCACAGTTCCTTTCTCTCTGGTGTTAGCAGACAGGATCAATGTGAATTCAGTGCTCAAACAAATAAAAGTTGTTTCAAGATGAAGTAAACATTAAAATTATTGCAAAATATACTGCTCAGACAGGCTGATACTGAGGAAAGGGGACACTTGCTTGTCTGTGGTATAAATCGATTCATTTTATTGTGGAAGATCCACAAAATTCTAGAAGAAACGAGATCAATTAAGACCTAAGCGGGAAGAAGCAATTCACAGCGTCAAATACAGAAGATGTTGGAATAGATTTGAAAACAGCTTTGTGCCTAGATAACAAAGCTTTCTCCAGATAATCTTGAAGTGTTAGCTTTAGGACATAACTGGCATTTTTGTGGAGTGTTTCCCAAACACTACAATGTATTCAGTTAGAAAGAATTCCAATTATTTTACACGCAGTCCTTCCTTTAGAGACGTGTTCCTTCCTTGTAGATTTTTCTGGATTCCTATAAGTTAAAAAGCAACATAGTCAGAGGTTCTTCCAGTGGCCTGTTTGTTCTATAAAGAAGCCTGGGACACAAAGTATTGGCATGACCTTTGGTGGATTAACCTGGAAAATTATTCTGAAAAGCATAGGAACCCTAGGCTATTCACACCCTCAACTCCACACACACACAACTGTTCAGTTGTATGGATTTACAATATTGTCCAAGCCAAAACTATCTATCCTTCGCTGCCTCTAAATTGTCTTCAGTTTTTCTATAGGGCCTTTGAAAACATTGAAAAACAACAAACTTAGGAGGTGTCAAGAGTCTAATAAGTTATCAACATTTTTGCTGAACCCCCTAAGGGCCAAAGAAGAGCTGCTGCTCAGGGAGGCTGAGGTAGGAGGGCTTGTGATTTTGACAGATGAGAAAAGAAACAAATAGCATGCAGGGGTTAAAGCAACAAAATATGATACAAGTCCAATTACAACAGTACAAGTTCAATTATAATTCATGCTAATGTTAAATGAGTCTGTGTGTATACATACTCCATGTGGTACTTTGAAATCAAAGGAATACACTTGGATGCAAATGGCAGGTTAAGATTACACAGTGTGTGAAAACATAAGAATATACTTTCTTTTGCTCATATAACCCAATCTCTCTGTGTCTCTGTGTCTCTGTTTCTGTCTCTGCCTGTCTCCCTGTCTCCCTGTCTCTCTGTGTCTGTCTGTCTGTCTTTCTCTCTTTCTCGTCTCTCCCATCTTAAAAGAAAGGTCAATAAAGAAAACCAAAGGGGAGTGGATGGCGGCCTTGGTTCTCTGTAATCCCCAGCAGCTGTCTCCGTAACAGCTTCTGAACCACCAAGTGCCCCAGAGTGGCCCCATACTGTCTGAACCACCAAGTGCCCCAGAGTGGCCCCATATTGTCTGAACCACCAAGTGCCCCAGAGTGGCCCCATATTGTCTGAACCACCAAGTGCCCCAGAGTGGCCCCGTATTGTTCTGACCTCTTGGAGCAGTTCCCTCTGCTAACCCAATTTATGAGAGCCAGCAACATCTGGTGGTTTGGTACCTTCATCCAGCTCTGATGGCCCCTCCAATCAGCAGATGAATGTGTCCTGACTGCCTGTTAGTATGGATGATAATGAAGCCTGCCTTAGCAAATGTTGGAGCTGGGGGCAGACAGACACATTCTGGGGCCTTGCCATTGCAGCGTGGCAGAGTGGGCAACAAAGGAGAGGTGGCCGGATCCAATAAAGTGCTTACGCCAGAAGGCCTGACACGCTGCAGGCGGTCCGTGACATCTTGTGGCTTTTGGCTGTTGTTGGGTGTGATGCGTGTCACCATCATGATGGATGGCTTTCAGATCTCCCCATTATATCATATCTGTAAGAAATTCCCTCTTCCTCAAATGCCTTTTTGTCCGCTTACCCTTTGGCTGCAGATGGCACCTGCCCACGCATTCCCATTGTGTGAAGCCTACAGAGAACTCCACCATTCTTCAGAGGTCCTGCTCACGGTTGAATTGCCAGCATTCAATTAAGACTTGAAATTATGGCTTTAGGCAGTTTAACCTCTTTCAACAGATGAGTGGGGGCTACACTGGCCACTTGGGAATTTCCTGGGGTGTCTCAGATAGATTTTCTTCCTTGAGGTCTGAAAGGACTGAATTGCCAGGCAAAACAAAGGCAACTGTTTCCTTTTACACACTTTGGTTAAATTATTTTCTATAATAATAATAATAAAAAAAATCCTCCTGGTTAGTAAAGTCATATGAATACATGGATTCCTCAGAAAAACACAAAATTCTCTCAACTGCAAATGTGGCTTCAATATAGTAATTCATACAACATACAGAGGTTAAACATGCATAATTGACAGTTGGCACACAAACATGCTGGAAGACAGTTGGTGTGCGCTATAGTAATTTATACAACATACAGAGGTTAAACATGCATAATTGACAGTTGACAGCTTCTTTCTCTATGAATTTAGTCCAGTGCCATAGATTTTTGCATCTCTGATCTGTGAAACCCTGCCCTTTACTTGGGGAAAGCTACGAAGAAGAGTAATGGAGCAAAAGTGGACTGGCATTACACAGACTTTCTTTTTTTTTATTCTTTTTAAAATCAGTATTCCAAGTGTTCTGTTAACAAAAGAAGCAGCAATAGTTGTGAGCGAAGTGTTGGGTTTGTTTTTTAGGTTATAGAAAAAGCCAAGGCGATACCAGGATCTTCCAAGGTTCAGGGGATGTCGCTCAATCCCTGCAACACATAGGAAACACAGACTACTGAAGTGGGGTCTTCTAAGCCAAAATGTAATCCTGGGTGGACAGAGGTGACACCACTCAGGGAGACTGAAGATCATACAAATACCTGCAAAGTTCAGATCAGTTTTTAATAATCAGTCACAGACTCCCGGTAACAAACAAACTGGGCTTAACAGAAGGGAGCCAGTCATCTGCTTTGATGGCTATCAGTGGAATGTTAGAAGTCCCAGGAGGGAGAATTTGTGTGCACAGACAGATAAAGGAGAAGGCTCTTTCAGGAAAGTCAGCATCAGGAGAGACCCTGAGATTACAAAGAAGATAAGAAAGTTAAGGACAAGAACCTGAAGATGCACCCGAGGAAGATCACAGAGAAGCCGGTGGTGGCAGACATCATAAACACAGGCTCTGGCCCCTTGCTCAACAAGGGCTGATGGGTTTCGAAGTTTGACCAGGTGACATGACCTTATCTCCCACAAGTATGCAAACGAACCTAGACTAATATCCACTAAGAACTGACCCTGCTGTGGGCTTCTTTGTGTACCCAGAATATATAGAGGTTTTGAGGGGTGGGTACCCAAGGAATTAATAGTTTAAAACGTCTGTTCCATTTTCTGCTATGTATTTATTCTCTCAAAGCATATTAAGTGGTTTGATTATGTGAATCCCTGAACATTACCTTAAAATATAGATCCCTAGGCCCATTCCAGAGAAGTCTTGATTAGGCTACGCAAAAACCTTCTCTTTCTTGAAATCTATATAATTCTTAGTTTTTGGCATTTGGAGACTCTATGGGAAAAAAAGCAAAGAGCTTTTTACATGCTGTATCAAGCCAGGGGAAGCAAGCCAGTAAGGAACATCCCTCCATGGCCTCTGCATCAGCTCCTGCTTCTTGACCTGCTTGAGTTCCAGTCCTGACTTCCTTGAACAGCAGTACGGAAGTGTAAACTTAATAAACCCTTTCCTCCCCAACTGCTTCTTGGTCATGATGTTGTGCAGGAATAGAAACCCTGACTAAGACGCATGCTTTTGTGTGTGTCCGTGTGTGTGTGTCTGTGTGTGTGTGTGTGTGTCTGTGTCTGTGTCTGTGTCTGTGTCTGTGTCTGTGTCTGTGTGTGTGTGTGTGTGTCTGTGTCTGTGTGTCTGTGTGTGTTTATATTTATAGACCATACTTCTATATGCAGAGGTCAGCAAAGCAGAAGTGAGTATTTCATGCACACTGGGCAGTGGGTATATAGCACATCTTTAAATACTTGCATGACAACTTGGGCTGTAGGATCTTACATAGGTCAGTTATCCTAAAAATTCAAGGTAGTTTAATAACAGATAAAGGAAATTTTGAGGAAAGACATGGCTGTCCTTTAAACTTTAAAGGGTAGCCAACACATTACACGTTACTAAGTGACTTCATAACATAGCTCTGTGGATTTTGCCAGAAGGTGTGGGCCCATGCTGGCTTCTGAAGACATGATAGGGTCGGTCTTGTGTATTTTTTTGGTGGGGGGGGGTTTCGAGACAGGGTTTCTCTGTGTAGCCCTGGCTGTCCTGGAACTCAGTTTGTAAACCAGGCTGGCCTCGAACTCAGAAATCCGCCTGCCTCTGCCTCCCAAGTGCTGGGATTAAAGGCGTGCACCACCACCGCCCGGCTTGTATATTTCTTTTAATGAACCTTGAAACACAGCTCACTGCCACGGCAAAACAACAGCAACCTTGGAGAATTATTTTATTTTCTCACAGAAAGCTACCTTAAGTCATACGCAAATTCAGCAGGTGGTTTCTTCCCTATCAGTTATAAATCATGTAGAATTTTGTGAATTCACAGGTACTTGAATCAACAAGACTGGAAAAGAGAACATTATTGAGGGGGCATTCCTGTATAGCAGGTCCCTTATTTAAAAACAAACAAACAAAAAAACCATTCAAGCAAATTACTTTCTTTCCTTGTAAAGGCTATGATTTTTAAAAATCAAATTATTTCCCAAGTAAAAGCTATTTATAGTTTGTTTCTGGAAAGTCCCCACACCATGAAAATGTAGGAGAATAGTTTGTAGAGTGGCCAAGCCAATTCTGGGCACCAGACCCCAAAGGGTTATAAAAGTGAAACAGTACAATGAAGAAGCATTTTATTCCTATGAAAGGTTTGGGCTTAAGCCTGTCTGCTAAATTATCAGTCACACAAATTCAGAGGAATTTTCAGTACCTCACTGGGAGGCGTCCTCAGTATTGTTATCATAAGTATATGGCTGTTGCCCATGTGATCTGATTATTTTTGAGTAAAAACCTTCGGGTTGAAATGCCCTCATAAACTCTAAAGGTGAGTGGAGGGAGATGGGAGGGGCTAGGGATTCTTTCCTGGGGGTGTGGAATGGGGAGCTGTGTCATCTCTACATTTCATATTTTAGATGCAAGCAGCACTTCCCATCCAGCTGTCCCCTGGTACGGCAGGGAACATGGCTTGTGGTTGAGGAAGACTATTTTCTTTTCTTCTTCTTCTTCTTCTTCTTCTTCTTCTTCTTCTTCTTCTTCTTCTTCTTCTTCTTCTTCTTCTTCTTCTTCTTCTTCTTCTTCTTTTTANTTCTTCTTCTTCTTCTTCTTCTTCTTCTTCTTCTTCTTCTTCTTCTTCTTCTTCTTCTTCTTTTTAAGATTTATTTATTTATTATATTTATTTATTTATTTATTTATTTATTTATTATATGTAGCTGTCTTCAGACACTCCAGAAGAGGGCATCAGATCTTGTTACGGATGGTTATGAGCCACCATGTGGTTGCGGGGATTTGAACTCCGGACCTTTGGAAGAGCAGTAGGGTGCTCTTACCCACTGAGCCATCTCACCAGCCTGAGGAAGACTGTTTTAATGTGCCAATCAAAGAAATGAAATCCCATTTAACTAGTGCTGGTATACGCTAGCTTGTCTAGAAACAAAGGGGGCATAGAAGATATCATAGGCAAAATGAGTGCTAAACTCTTCACTTACTATGTTCATTCTTACTCTAAACTCTTTTTTCCTTCCCCCTTTTCTTTACTCTTCCACCCTTCCCCTCTCCTCCCCTCCCTTGCTCTCCCTTCTTATCCTCTCTCTTTTCCTCCCCTTGTCTCCCCTCCCCTCGTCTCCCCTCCTCTCTGCTTTCCTCTCTCCTTTCCTTTACTGTTCTTTCCAGAAGCTGATGAAGGGCGCTCACTTCCTTCTCAGTCCACACCCACCCACCCTTCCAGTGAGCGTTGGACATCACACTGGGAGGTGACTTCTTTTCTCCCAACAAATGTGTTTGTCCCATAAAAATTGGAGCTAAGGAGTTATAAACCCCAGTGTTTCTCCAGGAGCTGTTACCATTGTTGTCTTGCAATATCTGCATTTGACTGTCAGGTAAATTGTCCAGAAACTCTATTAAAACACACAAAGATCTTGGGTCAAAACAAATGCCAGTCAGTAATGAGGTTCTACAATATTATAGAAATATACCTCCAGCATATATAGCATATCATAATACCAAAATGTGAGAAATGTCAGAATAGACAGGTACAGATTTCTTGGGCACATTGGCTTTGTAAGAACAGATTGCCACTAATTTGTGCCATTTTTAAGTATTTGAAATAAAAAAAAAAAAACTTCTATTCTAAAAGTAGCAAAGGACATATATGTCAATGTACATATCAAAGCCTAAAGTCTAAATACTATGAGGAAAAACATTACTTAGTTGTTTTAAATTGAAAAAAATCATCAATTTTAGAAAATTTATCTTTCATACTACCATTTGATCAAACTCGATCGTGGCTTCTAAGTCTGTTTTCTCTTAGGAGTCTGAATGAATGGAATTGCGGGCTTTCCATTCAAGATTCTCTCCTTTCTGCATGGAGGTGGGAACTTCTGCTCCCTGTTCTCAGATGTTTCTGGTTGTGGTGTTCTCCCTTCCTCCCCCCCCCCCCCCCCCCCGGCATCTTGTTAGCATAGCATAGCATGGTAGAGGAGAGTGGGCTTTGCTCACTTAGATGGATGAATGTCCCGTAGTGTTAGAGATAGGGTACTTTGAAAATAAAGAGAGAATTACTTCAAACTGAGCAAGTTCAGCAAGGCACTGTAAAAGACAACGTCTAAGGAGACCAAAAACTATTTTTCCCTTAAGGAATCAGCTCTCCTTATTTAGTAGAGTGCTCTTAGTATTCACTTCAGACAGTGCCCTAACTCTAACCATGGCTTCTCTGAGTGACATCCACCAGGGGACTCAAGTGATAAATATTGAACAAAGGGAACTCCCCTTACAGCCTCTTCTTTTTTCCATATGCATTAAATTAATGACTTCATTTTAACAGGCAAAGCTCCTCTCTGAAATGCAGCCTCAAGGATTTCACACTTTTGAAAACTATCTGCAACTATGTTGATCTACAGAGAAACATTGTAAAAAGTTAAAAGTTTCCAGGGTTAACTCTGCTACGAAAGGCAAAAACCATAAAAGACCAACTGTTCCCTGTGCCCTTGTCCTTCAGTGCTTGTCAGCATGGCCCCATATTTGGTCATTTCAATGGAATGGCATAGAGATTTTTGCTTACTGCAAAGGAGAAAATAAAGACATTTTACAGGCTTTGTGGAGAATTTGATTTCCCAGAGACTACCCTCCCTCCCCTTTTCTTCTTATTCTTTTTTGGGTAGAATTCTTTCTGCATTGAAGACATTCTGTTCTGGTGAATTCTGCACTTCTTATTCCTGGCAATTACATTCACATCTTTGATCTTGGATGAGATCTCTTGTGCATATTTTGTTCTATTTATGTCTTTGATCTGGTTTCTTCTGATTTTTTTTTTTTGAGGTTGTGTTTTTATTCGAAAGACATTCACCCTAAAATATTTAAAGGGGAAAACAAGGTGACATTTACTTTATCCATATGACATTGTCTTTTGAGGCATATGGATAAATGAGAGCGTCTTTATACGTCTCAGCTCCATCTTCCAATATCCCATAGTTTGTGATTTTTAGCTGTCATAACAGCTCACAATTGGATAGATGGCAATGCGGTTGATCCAACTCGGCTCTTGGGTTTTGTAATCTTGTTATTCCATTTGTCTTAAAACAGTCGATTTTCCAGCAACCTGACAGTGATGCAGCTATTGAACATGAAGTAAATTCACAGAGCGCTTGCTTATGGAAGGCTTAAGTGGTCTTATTTATTTGCTATTATCACTATCATTTATTTACTATGGAATAATTTGCTTGCTTATGTAACACAGTATTTACATTCAGGTTTCAAGAACTCGCCCAGGTAGCTTGAAAGATGATATGTGCTGCTAAGGGGAGATTAAAAAAAATAAGAGAACAGCTAGCGGTCGCTGAAGTGATGGCAAAGAGCTATGAATAAGGGGGCCGCACGGGACCTAGGAATGTACATGACAAAAATTGGTCACCATGGCAACATTTGAGCAGTGGGAGACAGGGAGCTGAAGTGTGCAACAGAACCACAGTGGCCTGATTGAAAAGAACTGCCTATAATTTAGCTTGACTGACTTGTTATGTAATATGTTTTCTGGGCTATGCAAATGACTGTAGAAATGTGAAAATTCAAAATAGTTTACAAATCCAGACTGTAATAAAAATGGGGGAGGAAAAGGAGGGAGACATATTCCTTTAAGGGTTCAGATTGTAATTCTGCTTTTTAGCAAACTAGAGTGTTTCTGTGACTGATGACCTTAGATGGTGTTAGCACAGGTATTTTTGTGTAAAGCCCTGACTGGAAACAACATTTTTTTTCTTTTTCTTTTTTTGTATTTCAGAGACAAGAGACATGTTTATACAAATTGCTAAATATTGCTTTTTAAAGGCAAGTAAAACTAGAATTAGGGGCAGAGAGAAAATATAGCACAGCGGTAAGAAATTGTAAAGTTGAACAGCTTCATGCTGAGACGCTTTACATAAAACAGAGTCCTGGGAAGCTTTCCGTGGAATTTGTTTTCAGTTCACTGTTGTTTTTTTGAGGCATCTGGACAACTGTTTTCTTTCTCAGTTGTGGTCGGTTCTGCACACAGTCACCTAGAAAGAAGGAGCTCAATAGTATGGTTTGACCAAATGGCACTCGATTATGTTTGCTTTCACATATATTTGCCCCTAATGGACACATATTACCTGAGTGGCATCAGGAGAGCCAGAATACAATCTATTAAAAGTGGTAGGAGAACACTGACACCCTGGTCCATAAATCTGAACCGGAATCTCTTCTGCAGATTTAGCAAGCAGTACATAAGGCTTGCCGATATCCCAGGAAGCAAAATTAGAATGAATCACATAGCTTAATGGCAACATTCCTGCTAAGCTGTGCATATAATAGTGACAATAATAAAATTAGTAGTAATTATAGAAATGATTACTGCTTAAATTTACTGAGTACCCTCTGGATGCCAGATACTCTTGTGCCTCATTTACACCTCACAAAATTGCTGCAAGATAAAAACAACCACCCTCCCCTCCCATTTAGCAGATAGGGGACTAGAAAGGCTAATGTCATTTGCCTATGGTCATGCAAATAGTAAACTGTAGCACCCTGATCAGAATGCAGAGCCATCTATCTCCTGAGCATCATTCTGCAGACAAGGTTTCTGTTCTGTTGCAGGCCAGATAATTTTAAATGACTTTGCTTTGCTATTCTTGTGGCCAACATCTTCTCTGCACACATCCTTTTTTTCTTTTCTTTTCTTTTCTTTTCTTTTCTTTTCTTTTCTTTTCTTTTCTTTTCTTTTCTTTTCTTTTCTTTTTTTCTTTGGAGCTGATAACACTTCATCACAGTCCTAGTTTCTACTCTTGTACCCAGACACTGGAAAAACATGTTCTCTGCTTTTATTTCTTAAAATTACTTATGATATTGTTACCTTTGCATCTCCAAGTGCCCTCAGTCCAAGGTTCACATCTTAAAAGCTTGGTTTGAAATGGAACAATCTTCAGAAAAGGGGCTTCGTGAGAACGATGGGATCCAGCTCTGACTTCATCAGCGGATCAAACTACTGGTAAGTTTATAATCTGCTGGAGGTGATGGATGGAGGTAATAATACATTAGGAGATGGATGGAAATTCAGGAGTTGGGATGTACTTGAGAGGCAGTGGGTTGTTGGAGGCACACCCTTGAGGTCCATGACTTGTCCTTGGCTTCTTATTTGTTTTAAAGATTTATTTATTTATTTATTTATTTATTTACTTACTTACTTACTTAATGTATATGAGTACGGTGTAGCTGAACAGATGGTTATGAACCTTCATGTAGTTTTTGGGAATTGTATTTTAGGACCTCTGCTCCCTCCAAAAGAAGGTGTCAGATCTCATTACAGGTGGTTGTGAGCCATCATGTGGTTACTGGGTTTTGAACTCAGGACCTTCAGAAGAGCAGTCAGTGCTCTTACCCACTGAGCCACCTTCTCAGCTCTTCTTGTTTGTTTTTATAACTGCTGCTTCCCAGCTGCTAGAAGTTAAGTGGCTCAATTTCCCTATGCAGTCTCCACCATGAGGCTCTGCTCTATCTCAGGTCTGGAAACAACAGAGGCAAGTTACCACAGACCAAGATCTTTGCAACTCTGAGGCAAAGTAAACCTTTCATTTCTTCAGTTGATTTTCTCAGGAATTCTGTTACAGGAATGGAAACAATGTATTCTGACGGAATGCCTTGCGAAGGCTCTCTTGACAATTTGTCGATTAGTCTTTGCTTCTAATTCATTCGGCTAAACTTCCTAGATTAGGAAGAAGAATGTGTAAATGTTAAATGTCCTCATTGTGTTAATGCCCTAAAAGGATCAAGCAGCTAAAGGAAGTCCCCAGCCAGAATTTTCCAGGATTCTGAATTCAGTCTGGTTGGAAAAGCTGCTTGGTGTGATGGTCAAGGCATCCTCTCTACTCCCTGTGTATAGCGTTGGTTATTACTGTTATGCTTGAGAGATTCACCTAAGCTGTTTTGTGTAACAGTCACTTTCTCAGAATAGCAAGCCTTGAGATGAAAGAGAGACTTTAGAAGTTGGACTAAATATATTTTTCACTATGAGATGGTCATGAGCCTGTGGGGCCAGGAATGGATTGTTGCATTTTAAATGAGAAATGGCCCTATTAGCGCTCTTAGCCCTATTTAAACATTTGATCTCCAGGAAGTGCTATTGTTTAGGAAGTGGGTGATGGAAATTTTAGGAGGTGGAGTCTGGAGAAAGTATGTCATTAGGGGGTTTGGGGATTTTATTGATTTGTTCCTTGTCCAGTAGGGCACCCTGTGTTTCCTATGTGCAATAGAAGATGTAGTCTCTCAGCTTCCTGAGTTAGCTGCTTACTGCCATTTTCCCAAATAATCTCTTTCTTTTATACGTTGCTTTTGGTCATGGTATTTTATCACAGCAACAAAATTGACTCATACTATGAGACATACAATATGCAAATTTCAATGCACGACTGCAGAGATCTAAAAACATCATTGGAACTGGTTTGTTTGTTTGTTTGTTTTGTGGGTTTTTTTGCTTGTTTTGTTTTCCATTAGTAAGCAGCATAGAACATTTTCAGGGGCTATAGTGTCACCAACAATTTGTGTGCCAATGGCTTTAAATTCAGCCATTCTGGAAGCTTCGGGTGGAGTATTTTGGTATTGTGTCACCTGATAATGAGAGTGAGTACCTTTTTATATGTTTGTTGTCTGTGTAGATACACTCTTGTGGAACCTTAGCAAGCAGCTCATCTATTTCTCTCCATGACCATCTGCCTTTATTGTGTTGTTTGGGCCAAGAATATTGATTTAAATTGATAAATCTAGTTATTTTTTTTTGTTTTTTCTTTTTTATTATTATTTTCTTTATTTACATTTCAAATGCTATCCCGAAAGTTTCCCATACCCCTCCCCCCACCTCTGTTCCCCTACCCACCCACTCCC
>NC_034594.1:55999373-56026745 GCF_900095145.1 Mus pahari
TGCCGCCAGGCGAACACCCCTCCTTGGGCGGGACAGGCGCCGGACGACCGGGACCAGACCCGGGTCCCTCCTCCGATAAATCTAGTTATTAGTGCTAAATCATATACAGGGAAAATTTTTTACTCTTTGGAAATCTTCCATCTTCATTTGTATTGGTACTTGAGTATCAAGATATAGTCTTGTCAGTTTTAGGACAGGTCTAAAATACAATGGCTGAAAAGAGATAGAAAGCTTACAGTCTCCTTGTGTAGTCTCTAAACACCCAAGATATCAAGCACTTCAGCTGTGCCGGACTGATGTACCTCTTCATTGCACATCTGAAATCCTTAAGGTCATGCTCTTTCCCTGAAGACAGTGTCCCCCTGTTCCAGACTCAGGCTTGATGTGAGAGGGAAGAAGCCAGGGGCATGCTGCTTGACC
This sequence comes from Mus pahari, assembly GCF_900095145.1. NCBI lineage: Eukaryota > Metazoa > Chordata > Mammalia > Rodentia > Muridae > Mus > Mus pahari. Next base: position 55,999,794 of record NC_034594.1, read on the forward strand.
TATGTGGAGAGGTGCACTTAACCCCATACCTCATTAATGAAGTCCTTGCCTTTTAGCTGAGCCTCGCTTACTAAAGAGGATGAGAAAATATACTCTCAAAGTAGTGTATACTTTGCCCAGCTAGACTTTTCTAGTGAAGTGGAAGAGGTGCTGAAGAGGAAGAGAGATGCTGCTGATGGACCATGGTCTTCACCAGCTCTCGAAATGACTGTGTCTCCACACCCTCAACTTAAGGATGAGGTAGTACTATTATTATTTATTAATTAGTATTATTATGTGTTTACCTTCAGTGTGTTTCTTACAGGTTACAATTCTGGGATCTCAACAGTGTTTGCCTCCACTTTGAGGAAGCAGTCCCCAACTAGGAGAGCATTTCCATCAGCTTTTCTCTATTGCATTAATCCCCTGCGTGTGTGGAAACAAAACATGTTTAAGTTACCAAGTCATGCTGCGTTCATTACTTTTCTCATTGTCGCACCATTGCAGCTCCATCCCATGCCCAGTTCTTCGGTGAGTAGTTGGGGGCAGGGGTCGGGCAGATACAGGGACAATGCAGGGGACTGCGATGAAGTGATGGTGCTGAGCAGGCCTAGGATGGAAAGGGCATGGCTGGATCCTGGGAATTGGACAGGATTGGTTACATATTCTACACCATCTTTCCAATTGATAAGACAATTGGTTAATTGACAATGTGGTATGAAAGGAATGTAGGTGCTCTATAAGGATGGAAGAAGAAAGAAAAAGAACAAGTGATGTAGAGTCTATGATAGCTAGAGAATAGGTAGCAATGCTGAGGCTGTAACTGGTATCACAAGGATCCTGCAATGAGCAATCAGTCTCTTACTCTTCCTAAAGTCAAAGACTCTGATCTATTCACACTGATCTATTCACTCTGATCTATTCACTCTGATCTATTCACACCATTGGGTTTTGCAGTTTTGTTGCTGATGCTACTGCTTTGATGTCCCCATATAATACGACAGTTGAAAAAAAATAAGTACACAAGATACTTGATTGCACTCCAATTTAATTTGAAAATTTCGAGATTAGAAGATGGTTCTGGAAAGTCTATGTCTCATATTTAATTCTAGAAAATCACAAATTCATTAGTATAAAAATAGGATAAAAGTAACAGGAATGGATGAACATATTTTGTTTTGTTGTTTTGTTTTGTTTTGTTTTTTTCCTGTGATGATTTGGTTCACATTGGGTATTTCAAGGAAAAGATTGTGAAGTCATTTAGATAAAAAAAGCCATTAAGATCCCACTTTTGGGATAGGAGGAAGGATTGTGGCCCCAAAGGGAATAGGAACTCCACAGGAAGACCAACAGAGTCAACTAACCTGGACCCTTGGGGCTTTCAGAGTTTGAACCACCAACCAAAGAGCATACATGGGCTGGACCTAGGCCTTCCACACATATGTAGTAGCTTGGTCTTCATGTGTGTCTCAAGCAACTGGAGTGGGGGTGGGGCTATCCCAAAAGCTGTTGCCTGTATATGAGATATGTTCTAGCTGGGCTGCTTTGGCCTCATTGGGAGAGGAAGCACCAAGCCACAGAGAGACTTGATGTGCCAGGGTGAAGGAATACTCAGGGGACCCTTACCTGCTCAGAGGAGAAGGGGAGGGGGGTGGGGAGAAGGATTGTAGGAGGGTGTGACTAGGAGAGCAGCAGTAAGCAGGATGTAAAGTAAATAAGTAAAAATTAAATAAAAAAATGAATTAAATCAAAGCAAATCATTCTAGTATATCACAGCCTAGATGCACCAATTTGGTACTTTTATGCTGAGAGCAAGAGCTCCTTGTTTGATATATTTAAATAATTATATTTGTAAAAAATATTAGCACTCTCATGATTCCTAGTTTTACTCATTGAGCAACTTTGTCTGGTTAAATACCATCACATTGAAAAGCTGGTTACTCCTCAGAAGTTTGTGCTTTTGTTTTAAATTTGTAACTGCATATGATATGACAAAATTGGCAAAACATACTAAATAGCTGATGTTTACTGGAATAACAATTCAGTTTTTCAATGAAAAAAAAAAAGGTCCCTCCTGTGCATATACACTAATTATATTTGCATCTTTCTGTACCCTTACTGAATGTGTTCTCAAAATAGTGCCTTCTGCTATGCCTATTATTTGATGATGATGATTCTAGACAGATAACTAAGGCATTGCCTTCTTTCTTTGTTCCCTAATTTCCACTGTCTCCCAGTACTTCTGCAATGAATGCTTAATAGGAGAAAAAGCACTATGCTAGCCATTGTGAGGTTTTACCTGGTCCAAGGAAATGCTCTTTTGCCCTTTAGCAATTTAGGAACTAAGTGGGGTGACAGCCATCCCAATTCCCAACCCATATGCCAAGGGAGAGAGCTGTCATATGGCTATATAATGAGGCTCACTCCGGAGGGCCTCTCCTCTGCAAGTGAGGAGTACCGTGGCCTGCTCCTGCTTTAGATGTATTAGATTTGCTATCTGGAAATGTTGTGCCATCTGGAAGCTTGGGTGGGGGTGGACCAAGGAGACCATCAGTGGATTTCCAGGCAGCTGGGCAGCAATGCTGTTCGGTCATAAGGAGTACCGTAACAAAGACCCGACTACATGTAGAATTTGGGATGGAAAAGGGACCTTCTGAATATGGGATGAAACCCATGGAATAAAAGACACAGTAGGAGTGAAGAAACACACTTCTGCTAATTAGCTGTGTGGAGTCAAGGGTCAAAGCAGAGTTGCTGATGCTGGATCTGAGTGGGTGATTAACAGTGAGCAATCACAGTTAGCTTTTGTCAATTCACCACAAACTTACACATACCTAGAAAGAAGAAGTCTCTCTGGAGGAATTGCTTTCCTTTGGATTGGCCTGAGGAACAGGATTGCTACATGATGACAGAGGGCCCCAGCTCATTGCAGGAGGTACTAAATCATGATAGGTGGTCTAGGTAAGAAAGGTCACTGAGCAAATCAGTATTCGGTATTCCTCCATAGTCTCTGCTTCAATTCTTGTCCTGGCTTCCCTTGATGACAAACTGTAATCCATAAACCAATTAAATCCTTTCCTCCCCCCAGAATTGCTTCTCGTCTGGGTTTTATCACAGCAACCGAACATCAGAAAAGAAAGCTAGGAGAGTGGTGGTGGTGGTGGTGGGGGGTGAGGTCTGTGAGAGAGAGTGAACTTGACATATGATCAGACACTTGTAACAAGTGACGAGAGTAAACCATAGAAGTGATCAGACAGAAGAATCCAAAAGTGCAAAGGCTTGAGCAAAGCAAGCAAAGAGTCCTGGGCCTGGAACAAAGTGCTAACAAGAGACAACAGCAAATGGCTGGAAGACTGACAAAGGTGGGGCTAAAGCATGCTGGGATATGTAGTTTTTAGGAAGCATTTTAGCTTTCTTTAAAAAAAAAAAAAAAAAAAAAAAAAGAATCCATGGGGTAGCAACAGAACATTCCAAGATGCAGACTATACTCATAGATTCAAATAATAAGCGAAAGAGCAAGTCAAGTTGGGAGCGGGTTTAACAAGGTCTCAGGCGTGGGCAGGAGCTTAGTTAAAGGCTTTCAACAGCTTTGGGAGGATGATCTGTGTGTCACTTACAGTGGCCAACACAGCCACACAACACTCAATGTGGCTGCACCACTCCTACGCTGAAGCATCGACAGGTGTTGTGTTATCATCAGTTTCCTGCAATGAAATCCAGTGCGGGAGTAAGGAGGGGTATGGGGTCCTCATCTTATGAGTCACCAACTCCAGTGAATGAAGTTTGGGGCCTCTCTCATGGATACCCTTAAAAGGAGGAAGAAGGATAGTAAAGTGCCTCTGGGGGGAAAGAGGCAGAGACATAGGACTGCTGGGAGGGCGCAGTTGTGAAGAAACTTTGAGGAGTAGAAGATGGATCGAATGCGCACAATGGGAACGAGCAGAAGCCATGCACAGCGTGAAGAAAAGCTGAGGGGGTAGTTGGCAGAGAAAGGAGTAAGATCAGGAGATTTTTTTTTGACGTCATTAGAGCATCACCAATCGGCGAGAGACTGAATAAACAGATGTGAAGACAGGGCAAGAGATATAGCTCAGGTTGTAGGTTTGGCGCGGCTTGCCTGAAGCCTTGGGTGCGGTCCCCAGCACCATATAAACCAGGCGAGTGCTGAATGCCTGTAATCCTATCACTTGGAAGGTGGAGTTAAGAGAATCAGAAGTTCAAAGTCATTCTTAGTTTATCTAGTGAGTTCAAGGCCAGCTTAGGATACAGGGGACTCTGTTTCAACAACAATGGACACAAACACAAGAAAGGTCGGTAGCAGCCCCTGCTTAGTTAAGAGCTCGTGGCTTTTAATTCTTCAAAGGTACTATCACATCTCAATTCTTCTTTTGAATATATTTATGAGATGATAATTTCATTACAACCCTCTTCCCTTCCCCTTTCTCTCTCTAAGCTTCCCATAAACCCTTCCCCGATCTCCTTCAAATTCATGGCTTCTACTAATTGTTATTGTATGCGTATATGCATGTGTAGATACACACATATTCCTAAATATAACCTGCTCTGCCTATATATTGTTGCCTGTGTGTATGTTTTCAGGGCTGACTTGGGCACTGGACAACCAATTGCTGGGCTCTCTCCTAGGGAGGACCACCTCTCCCACTGGCAGCATGTTCTAATCTCCATTCCTTTGTGGAAACAGCCCGCTATCTTAAGTTGATGTTATTTTCCCAGGACATTTGCTTATTACAAACACAAAGACATCTTACTTTGTCTTTTAAAGGAATTATTACAAGGGAGGAAAATGTCTAAACATTTTCTATTTCAATCACAGATAAGAATCCCAGTGGTAAATATTTTAGGCTGTGTAGGACATACATCTTTGTGGCTGCTACCCAGATCTGCTACTATAATGCAAAAGTAGCCACAGTGTTCAAGTAAACATGGCTGTATCCCAAAAATCTTTATTTACAAAAACAGGCAGTAGGCTAGATTTGGCCTTTGCATCATGGTTGGCTAATTCTAGCTTTTGATTACCATCTGTCTTTGTTGAAGACTTGTTTTTTTTTTTTTTTTAACTATTTATTGTTGATTTGATAGAATCCATTTTTTTGTTTCAATTATATATATAAAACATGTAAGTCTAATTAACATAAAATTTTCTTAAAATTTAAAATCAACAGGTTAAATATTTTCTTTCTTTGGTCCTTGTTTTATTTTCTTTTTCTATTTCTAATTTCAGTCCTTGGTGGATGGGTAGGCTGGATGTAGGCGATGTTAAAGATTTTAATTGTCTATTTTCTTCTCCCTGAAGAGAATAAAAATCAGCATTCTTGTATCATTTTCATGGTCCAGTGGCTCTGCCATTACTAGTTTGCCATGGCCAATGCAGTGAAAAAGTGAAAATTAATTTTCTTTGGTTTGAATCAAAGTGTTCCTGTGCCTCCACACAGTGCTAAAGCAAAGCTGTAAAGTTAATGGCATATTGTAATCTGCAGGATGCTCTTTTGTTTAAAAAAAAATTGAATCATCCTCTATGGTTTGGGAACTTTATAAGTGACTATACCAACTAGATGGAAATGGAGCAACATGGCTCTGTCTTACTGAGAGGAGAAATCTCTACTGGAGTACCCTTTTCCCTGTCAGCTTAATACTCAGGTAAACAAAGGCTCTTGCTTCTAAATCTTTAATTGAGAGACAAATTTTTATGAGAGCAGCATTTACTTGGTGCCTGCCATAGGAATGGTTAAAATCCTGACAGCCCACCGGTGTCCTCCAGTTTGGGTGACAGCTGCCATCATTAGTGAGACCCTCCACAGAGCCAGAGTGAACTTTATTGGTAAACTGTTCTACTGAGTCCCTAGTGTTTCACATCCATTTCACACTTGCATCTGCTGCCATATTTTTTTTTATTTGGATATTTTCTTTATTTACATTTCAAATGTTATCCCCTTTCCTGGTTTCCCTCCCTCCCCTGCTGCCATATTTTAAAGCTATACTTCATCAACTTTGACAAAGGCAAAGACCTGGCGCCATATGCTGTACTGCACTGGAGAGAGGACAATGTCTACTGGCTTTCTGTCCTAGAAATTAAGGCTACATTTTCAGCTTCAATCTTTTAAAATTTTAGTAGCAAACAAACAAATAAGCAAGCAAAAATAACACCACCACCAAAAAAAAAAAAAAAAAAATCAAATACTTTCCTTTTTTGTATAATCTGCATTTAGGAGACAGAAATGACCTCAAGTTATGGGCTCCAATGCAGCAGAAGGCAGACAGAATGCTTCTCACAAGCTTCACCAAGGGAGACGGGTGGCAAGCATCTTTCAGGCGTTCCCAAGCTCGCCCCAATTTGTGGAGACAGCTCTGGTACCATGGCATTTCCTGATGACAACAACTCCCGGTGCAGCTGTACCAACGCTGCCGCTGATATATCCATTAAAAAGAGAAGCTTGTAAAATCCAGATTTGAAATTCAATAAGGAATTCATAGGAAAATCTTGCTTTCAGGCCATCTCCTGGCTAAATGAATAAATGAATAGGGAAACTATTGCATACAAAAAAAAAATGTCAAAAGCAACCAAAGGAAGCTTTGCTCACTAATGTTTGAAAATAGCCCCGTCTGGAAAGGTATGCTTTTAGACTAAGAAAGCAGAAAAAAACTAATTAGACAAGAAGTAACCGTGAACAAACATGTTAGCAGAACCAATAACTGGAACTGATCTGCTATTTCTCTAATTGTGCCAGCTGGACAGCTATGATGCGCTTAGCAGAGCATAATTACTCATTTCTATTCCATACCCCAACCCTTTTCTTTCCTCTCCCTTTTGCAGAAATACCCAGGTATATGCCACTTAATAAAATAATAATAATGTTCTGTAAAGGTAAAAAATGAGTGGGAAAAGCTGAGATCCTATGTACGATGACGTTTTGTGAATGATCAGGAGGTTGAGCAAGCACAATCCTCCAGTTGTGTTAATAAGAATTTGAGCAATCAAGGAAACGCGCTATGATCTTAATTTAAAGGCTATTATGTGCTCGCTGAACTAAGGTCTGCTTCATTACAAATAAGGACAATTTACATCACTATGTTAGCATGGGTTTCATATTCATGGTCTTTCTCACTTGGAGAGGTATGATTAATTTCAGCTCAAAGCACTGTGTCCCCTATGATGTAAAGTTGTGCAATCCAGTTGTCCGGTGCTGTTTGGAGAAGTTATAACAGACTACGGGTTGGGACTATAAAAGGAATAGAGATGAGAAAGTTTTCCTAGTTAATTCAAAAGAGGAACAATTCCTGGCTCAATTGATTTGTACACCCCCCCCTCCCACTCCTCAAATGACAGCTAAACAAAGATTTGTAAGCATGTAATAGCCTGGAGAGGCCGGTGTTTAAAGTCCAAGTTTAGCTGTGTGTAACCAAAGAAAGCTTATCATTTCTGACATGCTGCTGTGGGAAACAGGCCCCTTTAGGGTACTTGTCACTGGGAAAAGTGACATGTTAAAGGAAATATGAACACAGGGACTGAAAGGCACACCAGAAAATACTGGAAGGAAAAATCCTGGTAAAGTAAGGATTTATTGAAAGATTTGCTTACACAGAACTTAAAAGTTTTGTTGTTGTTGTTGTTGTTTAGTTTGGTTGCTTTGTGATTTTGTGTTTTTGTAGACAAGGTTTCTCTGTCCTGCTGTCCTGGAACTCACTCTGTAGACCAGGCTGGCCTCGAACTCACAGAGATCCACCTGCCTCTGTCTCATTAACTGTTGGGATTAAGGCATGGTCCACCACTGCCAGGCAACAACGATGTGTTTTGCTAGGAGGAAAAGGTTTCCTCAATTTATTTTGAGCAGAATGAAAGAACTCATAATAGTAAATAAATACATTTCCTCCTAGATGTAAAGAATTTATGAGAAAAGTGACATTTTAAGCGACAAAGGGTCTTAGGTCCATTGCTGTGTTTGCTTTTATTTTCCTTCCTTTTCCTTTTTTCTTTTTCTAGGCAAGGTCTCATATCTCTGGGTGGCCTGATACGTGCTATCAACTTGTGACTTTGAATTTCTGATCTCCTGTCTCCACCTCCTGTGTACTGGGATTATAGGCATGCACCGCCGTAGTGTAATGGTACTAGCTAGCCACAGTAGGGATAGCTCGGGCTTTGCACGTTCTAAGTAAGCATTCAGAAACTGAGCTACATCCCTGGCTTTTCAGAAACTGAGCTACATCCCTGGCTTCTGGATTCATTTTTGCTTTAATCTTTGTGAGTTCCATGGTTCTACTTTACTCGACAGTGGGAAGACTGAAACTGTGTGGGATTATGGGTCCTTGGGTTCTACCAGCTCTGGAAAAAGGGGGTTCCTTTTGCTTCCATGATGTTGTAGGAAGAGAATCCTTATACCATCTATCATTGCCACCAACAATACACTTAAACACCGCAGGGTTTAGCTAAGCTCAGTGTAATTTAACGTATGGTTTTACTGCTCAGCCTCTGTGGCCCAGCCTACTGGAAGATGTGTATCTTTAGAGAACCTCCCTTCTAGTTCCAGGGGACATCCAATGTGTGTTTCCTTCATCTGCAGGTTATGTAGATGCAAAATTAACCCAAGGTATCTACTTGAGGTCATAGCAAGTCTGACTCAAATGGTTTGAATGGGAGTGGGATAGAACCCACTTTTCACATCCTTAATTTGTGTTCTGACTTTGGATCGGGTACTGCCTATCTCTCGAGCTTCATGGCCCCCATGAGCTCATGAGGAATATAGTATTTAATTATCTCATTACCTTTATTCTGCGGGATGCAAGAAGTAGAAACAGTCTTCTCCAGGAATTAGTGCCCCCTGCAACCTATCCCAAGAGGTCAGCCTTAAGCACATATGAGCAACATGAAGATCTCAGTAAAACATAGGAAGGAGGGAGAAGGACATGAGAAGACATGGAGAAGAGTGAGGGAAGGGATGATGTAAATAAAGTACCCAGTACCCATAGATCAAACTCTCAAAATTAAATAAACCGTATTTGTACAGTTCCCCTTTACATGTAGACATCCGATGTCACCACGATCATCTGTTGAAAGGACATTCTGTCCTTTCCTTATTGGGTGGTCCTGACTCCCTTGTGAAAATCGATTTTACATGCACACGAGGGCTGGCCTGCACTGCATTCCACCGATCCATACATTCAACTGTTTGTCAGTATCATACAGTCTTGATGACAGCGTCTATGTGACAAAGTAGGAGTCAGGAAGTAGGACTCCTGCAGCACTGTTCTTCATAAGATGGTTTTATTGATTGGGCCTCCAAGATTCTAAACATTGTTAGGATGAAATGCTCTGATTTTATACAAAACATTACTGGGGGTTTGACAGCAATTAACATTGAATCTGAAGATCACCTTGGGTAGAACTGACACCTTAGTGATATTGTCTCCTACTTCATGAACATGGGCTGTCCTGATATACATGCAGATAATGAAGTGGCTACAATAGCAATCAAATTAGTGTGTCCTTTACCTCACATTTTGTGGGGTAAGACACCTGAAATCTACTTTTCACAATCCCAATTTCACTTAGCATGGTGGCTTCCAATTTCATTCATTTTTTGTGACAAGTAGCATGATCATATTCTGCAAAGCTGAATAACGATCCATTGTATACATGTGCTACACTTCATCCTTTCTTCTGTTTGTTGCTTCTGTATCCTGATATTTATGATAGATGCTGCACTGAGCATGGATGTGTGGCATCTGTCAGGTAGTGGCTTCCCTTTAGGTAGATACCTCAAGGGATTACTGACTCATACAGTAGTTCCATTTTTTTAAAAAATTATTTTATATACTTTTAGTTTCAACCTATTTGTGTTCTTCCGTCTACTGAGATTCTTGCAGGCAGCCTACAGTCAGACTATTCTCCCCCTGTGGTCTGTTTTCTCTACTATGGGGTATTTTCATTGTTTCATGTTCTACACAATTTCATTTTACAGTTAGTTCACCTTTGTAGGGAAATATTTTAATTCTCTAATTCTTCTTGTATACATTCTATACATATTTATCATGGTTACCGTGGAGATAATACTTTCTATTCTAAGGTTATAACACTCTACCTGGAATTTTGACCATATTGCCTTTGATAGTATGCAAAGTCTCTGGTTCATTACAAAAACATCATCTGTTGACATCAAAAACTGTATTTCTATACATTATGTGTCCAAAACTGTAATAATTTGGCATCTGTTTCTTCAGTAGAGAAATAACTATGGTGTTTTAAGTTTTACCAATAGAAATACTAGGACTCCTGTGAAGGTTATTTGTTTTTGACTGAAATTTGCCCAAAATTAACCAACAATATACTCATGAAGCCTTTTCTAGTGTAATTATTTTCAGAATATGGGAAGGTATCACTCACATTCCTTTTCCACCTTCCCTTTCTCACTCTGTGTGTGTGTGTGTGTGTGTGTGTGTGTGTGTGTGTGTGTGTGTGTGTGTGTGCGTCTACACATGTCAATGTGCATTGTCCCAAACCAGGGACTTCTGCTCTATTTACCATTCATCCCCATTCCCTGTCCACACCACTGGAGTAAAGGTGCATGTGCAGCTCTGTTCAGCTTTTAAGTAGGTGATGGGGATTCCAACTCTGGTCCTTCTGCTTTCATAGCAAGCACTGTTAGCCCTGAGCCATCTCAGCAGCCTTCACCTCTGTTTTTCCCTTGTTTATGGTGCTAGGAATCAAGCCAGTGCTTCTTAAGTGCTAGGCAAGCACTGCATCTGCGACTGAGCTGAATGCCCCAGCCCATTTTGCATATTTTCAGAATTATTAATTCCAGAGACTCAAAGACTTTTCTTACCCCCTTGTCTCACTTCTCTCTTACTGTGATAATATTTGACCCTCTGTTCTGCCCTCTGTAGTTTTCATATTAAGTCAAAGAATGTGAACAGTGTGTAATACTGTTTTGTATAGATAAACACATATATAAAATTAGCTATCATTAAAAGTCACAAATATCTTCTGTAGCTTCCTTGTATTGTAAGGACATTTATGATTTTTTATTACTTTGGATTTAATTTTATGAATATATCTCTTGTATTTATAGTATACATTAAAATAAATTAGTATTTATATGCAGTTTCTGGGTTTCACTTTTCAAACCATTTTCCCATGAAAATTGCTATAGTCATCTTACCTGCAGAGTTTTTCTAAAGAATGTATCTATAGGACGTGTGTATTTTTAATTTGACATGATTTTGCCTAATTTCCCTTCTTGCGTTTCCAAGAAGCCTGTAAATATTTTTATTTTCCCATATTCCAACGGCAATGTGAGATGTGAGGATTGTTTTTTTTTAAGATGAAATCAAGATCTCACAGCTTCATTAACAAGTCCCCAGCTGAGCTAGGAGGGTCCTCTCCCGGGGTTGTGTATGGAGTGTAACAGGATGAAGGGAAAGAGACCTGTCCACAAACATCATTTTCAGTAACACTTAATAGCAGAGGCCCTGGAGTTGTCCTGTGTCAATGACGTTTCTGCTTATGTCTATATTTCCAGCATGGTGACAGATTCAATCTAATGGTTAGTACTCACTACCAGTTTGGCAGGATCTAGGCTCGCCTGGAAGAAGGGACCTCCGGGCATGGCTGAGGGGGGGTTATTTTTATTATGCTGAGAGAAGTGGGATAAGCTGCTCACTCTAGGTGTCTCCAGTTCCTACACGGGGAATCCTGGACTGTAGGAAATGGAGACAGAGAGCTGAGCACTAGCACTATCTCTGGCTGCTTTGTAGCCACCCCCCTGTAGCCAAGGCAGGACTCCCAGCAGGAGGATAAGAACACCAACCCACCCACAAAACCTTCAACCCAAAATTTGTCCTGCCTATAAGAAGTGCAGGGACAAAGATGGAGCAGCGACTGAGGGAATGGATCACCAATAACTGGCCCAACTTGAGACCCATTCTGTGGGCAAGAATCAGTTCCTGTCACTATTAATAATACTCTGTTATGCTTGTAGACAGGAGCCTAGCATAAATGTCCTCCACCCAGCATCTGACTGAAGCAAATGCAGAGACCATAGCCGAACACTAGAGGGAGTTTGGAGGGTCTTACGGAAGAGTTGGGGGAAGGATTGAGGGACCCAGGGGGGATAGAGACTCTGCAAGACCAACAGAGTCACTACCCTGGACCCTTGGGGGCTCTCAGAGACGGAACCACCAACTAGAGAGCATACATAGGCTGGACCTAGCCCTCCACCCCATATGTAGCAAATGTGCAGCTTGGTGGTCTTCCTATGGGTCCTTCAACAACTGGAGCACAGCTGTCCCTGACTATGTTGCCTGTCTGTGCGTCCTGTCCCCCTAACTGGACTGCCTTGTATGGCCTCAGCGGAAAAGGAAGTGCTTGGACCTTCAGTGAGTTGATGTGCCACGGTCGGTTGGTACACAGGGTTGGGGGGGGGGTGCCCTCTCTTCTCAGAGGAGAAGGGGAGAGGGTCTGAAGAGAGGGTAAGACTGGGAGGAGGGGTGCTGTGATCAGGATGTAAAGTGAATAAATAAGTTACTTGAAGAAAAATATTTAAAATATGCATTTCTATGGAGATTTTGTGTACCTGCAAACCTGTGTATCACACGAGTGCCTGTGATCCTTGGATGTCAGAAAAGAACATTTGATCCCCTGAAACTAGAGTTTCAAACGGTTGTGGGCTGCCAACAAAACCAGGTTCTTTGGAAGAGCATCCTGTGCTCTTCATCACCAAGCTTTCTCTGCATCTCCTCTTCCTTCTTGATTGCAGGTGCTCCCTTGATTGCATTATGAGTTCCCCACCATGAAGAACATGGAGTTATGGGTCAAAATAAAGCCCTCTTTCTCTTATGTTTTTGGGTCAGGGTTGTTTGTTTCCGTTGTGGTTAGGTGTTACTCTGGAGCCCTGGCTAGTCTGGAGCTCACTATGTAGACTGGACTGATCTTAAACTCAGAGATCCACCTACTTCTGCCTTCAGAGCAGTGGGATTAAAGGTCTGTACAATGGCTGGAGGATTGGTTCAGTGGATAAGTGCACCGACTGCTTTTCCAGAGGACCTGGGTTTAATTCACTCACATGGTAGCTCACAATCATCTGTAACTCCAGCTTCAGGGACAAACACCGTTTTTAGGCCCCATGGGCACTACACACACATGGTTCACAGACATACAAGCACATAAAACACCCATATACATAAAAATTTTAAAAAACGAAAAGGAAGTTCATTTTCCATGTCTATATGAAAAAGTGGTGTGTACAATGATACCCAGTCTTGGTCTGAGTATTTTATTATAGTGATTTTTTAAAAAAAGATGCTAGGACAGTGAGCTACCCATAAAGTATGACCACATGACTGAAGACCTGAGTCTTTGAATTTTATATGAGCACTGTTCATGGCTATTATGTCTGGAGGCATGGCCCTAGGCCATATGTTCAAATACCAGCTCAATCATTCGGTATTTGACCTTATGCAAGTCATAAGGAATCACAGCATTACAAAAACAGAGAATTTGACAAAATGATTTACTGAGATGAAAGAAGGGGTTAAAATGGTGTTGGGAAGGACTATATGAACACTTGTTCTTCTTTTACTAATGGACATATATATTTCCATGCTTAGTTGGCTATTTCCATTTTTGTTGTGTTTCTTTGTATAAAACATTTTCCCATTTTATTATCTTGTCATTTAAAAAAAATCTTTCTGATTCATTTCAAATGACATTAATCATGAGGAGTACTGTAGCACAATGCAGTGTATTTGAGATTCTCAGAGAGAACAAATGAAAAATAAAGAATACTAAAACTACAGAATAAATACACTTAATACTGAAAATATTTAATGTGTCTAATAAAATTTGCAAAAGAAGAGAATGTAAAGAGACAAAAAATGAGAATTTTTTTTAGGATTGAAAACAATATTTTTGGGAACTAGAGATATAACTTATTATTGATGCCTGAGTACAATTTCTAGGACCAATCAATCAATCAATCAATCAAACAAAACCCAAGATATTTCTTGAGACAAGACATGACCATCCTGAACATGGCCAAACAATCCAGCCCAAATCAGCCAGCCCCAGATTCAATCATAGAAAATTTCTCAGAAAGTAATGGTGGAAAACTGGAGAAGAAGATGCCTGCCTCTGGCTAACAAATACATAGGTGAGCACTCTACACACATAGGAATAGGTAGAGAAAACACACACACACACACACACACACACACACACACACAGAGGTAATTTTTTTTCAAATAAGACATAAATTTAGAAATAAAATGACTAAAATTTGAAAAGAAAGGGCTGGAGAGATGATGGCTCAAGCCACTAAGGGCTAAGCTCACAACCCAAACTAGTGAAATTTAGAAAAGAAAACAAAACCCCCAGGATAAAGATATGCCTTGCATATCAAGCAGGAAGAATTGACATAAGGCCACACCTGGACATCTTATTGGTGTGGACTTGAAACATCTTTCACAGTATCATGCTTCAGACGTGTGTTCCCCAGCTGCTAATGCTATTTTGGGAGGCCCAGAGGCTTGAGGCGTCAACACCTGTCTGGTTGAAGCAGGTCACTGAAAGTGAGCCTTTGAAGGAGAACTCTAGCTCTCCTTGTACACCACCTGCTTCCCGACTGTTGTGAGATACATAACCTCAATCACACACTCTGGCTGTTATGCACTGAGCTGGACCACACAGGTTTCCTCATCTTTATGAATTGACACTGTCTTAAGTCATGAGCCCAGAGTAAATCTTTTCTCATTAAGTTGTTTTTTGATGCATTTTGAACAAAGAGATGCAAAATTAACTAAGCCTTTATTGTGGGAGGGAGAGGGAATCCAAACTCTAATGTCATTGGTTTTTGCTTTCTAAGTCTTTATTAGCTTAGTCTATTTTTTTTCTTGGTGAAAGATATAGTTTGATAATTATTTGAGGGAGCTATCTCAGTGGCTAAAGCACTTGCTGAACAGGAGTGAGGATGGAAGGTTTAGAACCCTAACATCCGTGTGAGAGTCGATGGGTATGGATGCTTACTTACAATTTCAGACTTGGCAGGTGCAGGCCTGGGGTACCACAGCAGGACAGGCATATGGGTAAGCTCATGTTCAACTGGAAGACTCTGCCTCGATGGATGATGTGGAAGAGCAACTGAGGATTCCTGGCATCAAATCTAACCTTCATGTAAGTGTATCCCAACAGCCACACATTTACAGCAAACACGAAAGCATAGAAAAAGATAATTCTGTATGGATTCTTGTGGCAATTTTTTTTTTGATAACAGTCTAGCAGAATATTAATTCTAAATGGTCCATTCCTCCCCTTATTATTAGAGTTGTTAATGCATGGTCTTGTGGCCTTGAATAGAGCTCATCAGAAGTCCATTGCCAATGAACCAGACATTCATTGAAGGTAAAATATATCCAAGTTATAACTAATTTAAAATATTATATTTTAATGTATGATGATAATAACAAAAGGTGACTAAGAATAAAATCCACAGACTAGTAAGATCTTTGTGAAGGAACTTATAAAACATCCTCAGAAAGATCTATGTACCATCATAGTCCATGTCCATGGATATTCATATATGTATATGTGACCATAGGTACCCTTGTGTATGCATTATAAAGGTATGTAGTTGGTGCATTTCTTCCTATGCCAATCAATATCTCAGCATTCTCTTTTTAAAAAAAAAAATGTGGCAAGCTCATCTTATAATTAGAATGGAATCAGGAAAGGCCAGAAATAAGGCAATTTTGAAAGACAGTAAGAAAGTGAAGACTTTTCCTCCCTGGTAAACATATGGAAAATCATGTAATGAAGAGAGTGTGACGTTGGTAAGAAGCTAGAATAGGAAACGCATGGACCAGAATAAGAAACTCCTGTTAATTTATGGTCTGTTCTAGCGGTTAACTTTCTTTCTCCATTTAAAAGTTAGCTTTGCGAGTTCGCTCGGCGTGCCTTCCGATTCTCTGGCTCAGGGTCTCGGCCTCCACCCTCCTTTAGAAACTGCATCTTCAGCCACTACTATCACTTTCCAGCAAGAATCCAACAGGCCACACAGGTGGTCATTTCTGTTCCTGTTTCCTTGGAACAGAAACAGCAGTCTCTGTGGAGTATTTGAATCACTGGGGCAAGATGGAACCTGAGTTGATGAAGCCATCTTGAATAGCAGTCATTGAGATTGCCGTCAACTCTCTTTGGAGTTTCTGCCCAATGAAATGAGAGAGCAGGAATTCTATGTTAAAAAAAAAAATTGTAAAAACCTCTAATTTGAGTCCCCAAACTGGAGTCTATTGAATTCTAAGCAAACTCAGTAAGTCGCTCTCTTGGTGTCTTTGCATAGGAAACTGAGTTCTGAAGAGAGTTCTTGTTTACTCCCAGTTCCTGCCTGCCCCAGACTGGCCTATAAACCCAAGCACCCATTCTTCCATGGAAAGACTGTGTGCGGTGCTCTCTAAGTTCTGCGGCATCAAATCAAGGGACTCGGATGAGGACGCTTTGTGTTTGTAGGTTTGTGTTAGCATTGCATTTTAGAGAGTTCCACCAGCAGATTTTGAATGTGAGAAATCCTAGCCTGTCATCAAATCCAACTATAACCCGTTAAATATGATAGACCGTAAATGAGCTCCAGAAGTTTAGACTGACGCTTCCTCTGTTCCTTAGAGCAGCTTTTAATACACGACCATTGTACAATGGGGTTTCGTTTTGGGTGCTTGTGTGTGTCCACGCATGCGTATGGAGAAGTCAGAGATTGACATCAGATGTCTCGCTCTATAAGTCCCAGTCTTATTTTTATTTTTATTTAATTTTTAGACAGGATCTCTCACTGACCCTTGAGCTCACTGATTCAGCTGCATGAGCTGACCAGTGAACTCCGGGGACCCATGTGACCTCACTCCGGTGTTGTGGTAATGGACATGGACCTGGCTTTTACATGGGCAGTGATCAGAACTCATGTTCTCAGGCTTGCAAGGCAAGCACTTTACCCACTGAACTAGTTATGCAGCCTCAATTCATCTTCTTAGTCTTCTCATCTGCAACATGATCTTAATAATAATTATGCCATAGATTTCTGTGTTATATGATATATTTAATAATAATAATAATAATAATAATAATAACCGGAAAAGTAGCACCTCTGGGTAGCTGCTTGGCAAATTTCTCTCTCTTTCTAGGTGACTGACTTTCTCCTATATGCCAGGTTTGAAATTAACCATGCTGAGGGGGAAATTAGTATTATAAACTGTAGAATATGATTCATCAATAAATCCAGTGCTGCAGATATTTGTCCGGAAGCAGCAAAAGGCACCAGGGGCCTCTAATTCCAAAGTATTTTGACCCGAGGTCTAGTCATCTTTCTTGAAGATGTCTAAATGTCCATGGGAAAGCCACCACAGGCAGACCACATCCCTACACTGCCAAAGGACACATCCATTTTTGGTAAATGGTATTTCCAAGGAGCCTAATTCAAGGAACATTGTGAATCGATGTCAGAATATAAAGATCAACTGAGCACACTGCCGGTTTGAACCCTCTCCAGGGAACTTCGAGAATCAGTAGATTTGTAGATTTCATATGACACATGACCTAACGGTGCAGACCCCCCCCCCAAAAAAAAAAAAAATCAGGAGAAGTAGAGTTGGGCTGCAGGAGCCTTGTCATAGGGGTACTTACAGTGGGAGCTCCGGGTGAGCTGAGGACACTTCACGTTGCTAGGAGACGAGAATTTCCCTTTCATGGTGAAGGATGCTAATGAAGATGGGACAAAGGCAAAGTAACTTAGAGTTTAGGAGCTTGGCAGCCTCTGCCCAGGCTAAGTGAACCTGCCTCAGTTTTCTTACCTGTAAAGTAGATTTTAATAGCAGTACCTGCCCATATGGAGCTGTTATAAGAATTAAACATTTTAATATTTCAATGGCTTAGCACAGGGTCTAGCCTCTAGTCTAAACACGGTGTCTCGGTTTACCAATGAAATAGCCAAGGGCTCAAGGGCCTGGCCTGACCCACAGAAGTCTACACTTTTGGAAATCCATGTAAAGCTTTCAGCCTGCGATGGCAAAGGGAGCTAGCTTCTCTTCGCATCTTCAAAACAGATGGGCTTAATTTCTTCCCCTGCTAAGATTGTGAGACTATTTCTAGATACATATGAAAACAGCCAACCACAGAATGGCCTTAAATTCATGTTGCTCGCTCAGTGATTTATGCAAGTTAAATGCTCATAGCTGGAAGAGAAAGCAAATTTAGATTAAATTCTGTATTGTCAAAAAAAAAAAAAAAGCCGGAAGTCCTTCCTGTATGTCTGGTCCGGTGTGATGAGAGCTGAGAGAGAAGTACTCCATCTGGGGAGATGAACTATCTTCACAGCAGGTCCAGGTCACTGCTGAGTACGTTACGTTTTCCAATTAGGGGTCATCAAAGAATGTTTTTTTGTTTTGTTTTTTTTATTCTCTGATTTAAAATGTTCCATGCTCTGTACCGAATGTAATCTGGCAGAAGTCAAGTTAGAAGAGCTACCTTGTCTGCGTAATCTGCTCTCACCCAAGCACTGATTTGAAACAACACCTAAAGAGGAAGAGAAAATAAATCTGCCATGTATGTGTGAGCTGTGTGGCTCAGAGAGAGAGAGAGAGAGAGAGAGAGAGAGAGAGAAACTAAAAGTCACATAATTGTCAGCCAAAGCAACAGAACTGTTCAAAGAGCTTCTCACCAGCACCAAATTACAGTCTGTCCAAACAGAGCAAATTCAATTAGACTGCTGATAAATTAAACCTCCACCACGAGCAAGATTGCTCTGCCCTAAAGGAAGTGCTGCTCTGAGGAAATCATCAGCTTCAATAATATGACAGCTGGATCTAGCACCAAACTTACACAGCTATATAGAAATGGCATCGTCTTCTCTCTCCCCTGCTCTCACCTCCTCAGAGAGAGTGAAATTGGCACCAGCGGGTTGGTTTTGAATCATGGCTGGTGGCAGCCCTGGCTCTGTAGAGGGTGTTGGTGTATCTATCATTTCCAAACAGTGTTTACGAGTTTGTCATGAGAAATTTCAGGAGGTCACATTGGTAGTGGGATATTAGGGGATGTGTTCTAAGGTTTTCAAGCTGAAAAATGGCAGCCAAGCCTGCTGCTCTTTAGAGGCTTGAAATGCTCTCAATAGACTCCAGTTCCTCCGGGCTAGCCTAGGACAGGGGTGGGCAAAAGTTCCTGTAAAGGGAAAGATAGTCACTAATTCAGGCATTAAGCATTGTGTAGGGGTTGGTGTAGGGGAGGGGATTTTGGTCCCTTTTGCAGCCACTGGAGCACATGAAAACCATCATATACAATGTATAAACGAATGGCCATGACTATGTACCCACGAAAGTATTTAAAGAAAGAAGCAGCCTGCTGTGACTGCTTTGGGTAAGCAATTTTAAGATGGAGCAACAGTGTAAAATCAACAAAAGAAGGACTACTTATTTAGAGAAGATCAGAGGGGAAGCATCACTTTTCATTTCTTAGAAACAAATGCTGACCCAGCGGCAGGACAGTGGACATTAGTGTGCCTGGAAATCCTAGGTTTCTAACCTAGGATTAACCAGGGAAGACAGCTCTCACTTGAGGGAAAAGAGTCACATGTGCTCAGATATGTAGACAACCAGAAAATATGGCACCGAAGACCTCAAAAGTCTTAAGGAATTACTTCAGTCCTATGATGATTATGTTGTAGCTAACACAAGGCAGGGAAGGCATTATAAGCAACAATCACAAATACAAAAGTGTAAAATGTAGAAGTCATTCATATTATAATAAATGACATACTACAATAGCCACTTAAATTCCTTTATATAAAATAATATAAATTCTTTAAGAGAGAAAAATTAATAATACCCTGAATTTAAAGCAACTATAGTATATACTCTTTCCTTTGAGTCATCTGTGGTGCTTTGAATATGTTTGGTCCAGGGAGTAGCTCTATTAGGAGGTGTGGCCTTGTAGGATAGGCATGGATTTGTTGGAGGAAGTGTGTTACTGTGGGGGTGGGCTTTGAGAGTCCCCTCCTGGTTGCCTTCTGATCAAGATGTAAAACTTTCAGTTCCTTCTTCAGCACTGTCTGCCTGGACACTGCTGTTCTTCTCACCATGATGATAATAGTCCGAACCTTTAAAACTGTAAGCCAGCCCCAATTAAATGTTGTCCTTGGTCTCTTCACAAAAATGGAACCCCAAACTAAGGCACCATTCATTACTTCTGACTCTTACAATCTGCCCTCCAGACACAATCGGCCTTCGGAACATCTGAACTTCCAAAGACTGTGGTAGTATGCACAGACCTGTACAGGTTCAAGTCAGATGGTATCTGAGCACTGAGAGAAGGAAGTGAACCTAACAAAGTAGCCATCTGCAACTGATAGCTCCTTGCAAAAGAAAAATTAGGAGTCTTCCACTAGCCGACTTCCGATGAAGATGTAGAACTCTCAGCTCTGCCCGCACCATGCCTGCCTAGATTTTGCCCTGCTCCCACCTTGATGATAATGGACTGAACCTCTGAACCTGATTCAGATTAGCTGCATTTAAAAGGAACAAGAGGAAACTAAAGCTGGCAGAAAGGGTGGAAACAGACTTCAGCCAGTTAAAGAGAAGACGACAATCAAGTGCAAAGGAAAAGGACTTGAGCATTTTGGACACAGTGGGTGTTGTGGTCCTTCATCACAAAGGGAATGTTGCTGTTGCTGTCTCCAGTGCAGGCTTGGCCTTGAAACATCCAGTGAGAGTTGGGAGGGCTGCTCTTTAAGGATGTGGCTGCTGGGCTGAAAATACTGGAGCTCATAACCCCTACTCCACAGCTTCTTTGTGGTACATAAAAATCTTGCTGTATGCCTTCCAGTTTCCATCTGTGCCTGGAGCTGATCCTGTGCCACAGTGCTCCATGCACAAATCCTACTGGGAGAGAGCTGGTCTCCCAGGAGTGCTGACACACCTCTGAGCACAGGTAAGACCACCACTTCTGCACGAATTCCTGGCCCAAGAGGGACCTGCCCAGAGCCATCAGGATACAGGAACCAAGGAACAGCTGGGGACAGGATCCTTCCAGTTTCTGTCTGTGACCTGGAGCTGACCCTGTGCCACAGCTCTCCATACCCAAATCCCACCAGGAGAGAACTACTCTCCTAGGACTGCTGAACACACAGGCTTATAGGAGGGACAAGCCACAGCAAGACCAGCTAACACCAGAGATAACCAGATAGCTTGAGGCAAGGGCAAGAACATAAGCAACAGAAACCAAGGCTACTTGGCATCATCAGAACCCACTTTTCCCACCACAGCAAGCCCTGGATACCCCAACACACCGGAGAAGCAAGACTATGATTTAAGAATCACACCTCATGATGGTGATAGAGGACTTTAAGAAGGAACTATATTCCCTTAAAGAGATACAGGAGAGGGCTGGAGAGATGGTTCAGTGGTTAAGAGCACAGACGGAGATTCTAGAGATCTTGAGTTCAATTCCCAGCAACCTCATGGTGGCTCTCAACCATCTGTAATGTGATCTGATGCCACCTTCTTGTGTGTCTGAAGACAGCTACAGTGTACTCATATATACATAAAAATAAATAAATAATTCTAAAAAATATTCTTTAAAAGAAATACAGGAGAATACAGGTAAACAGGTAGAAACCTTGATAGAGAAAACACAAAAATCCCCTAAGAATTAAAGAAAAACACAATCAAACAGGTGAAGGAATTGAACAAAACCATCCAGGATCTAATCGAAATAGAAACAATAAAGAAATCACAAAGGGAGACAACCCTGGAGATAGAAAACCTAGGAAAGAGATCAGGAGTCATAGATGTAAGCATCACCAACAGAATACAAGAGACAGAAAAGAGAATCTCAGGTGCAAAAGACACCATAGAAAACATTGACACAACAGTCAAAGAAAATGCAAAATGCAAAAGGCTCCTAACCTAAAACATCCAGGAAATCCAGGACACAATGAGAAGACCAAACCTAAGGATAATAGGTATAGAAGAGAGTGAAGATTCCCAACATAAAGAGCCAGTAAATATCTTCAACAAAATTGTAGAAGAAAACTTCCCTAACCTAAAGAAAGAGATGCCCATGAACATACAAGAAGCCTACAGAACTCCAAATAGACTGAACCAGAAAAGAAATTCCTCCCATCATATAATAATCAAAACACCAAATTCACTAAGCAGAGAAAGAATATTAAAAGCAGTAAGGGAAAAAGGTCAAGTAACATATAAAGGCAGACCTATCAGAATTAAACTAGACTTCTTAACAGAGACTATTAAAGCTAGAAGATCCTGGGCAGATCTCATACAGACCCAATACTCTTCAAACTATTCCACAAAATAGAAACAGAAGGAACACTGCCCAGTTCCTTCTATGAAACCACAGTTATGCTGATACCAAAATCACACAAAGACCCAAAGAAAAACAACTTCAGACCAATTTTCCTTATGAATATTGATGCAAAAATACTCAATAAAATTCTTACAAACCGAATCTAAGAATGTCAAAACAATCATTTACCACAATCAAGTAGGTTTCATCATAGGGATGCAGGAATGGTTCAATATACAGAAATCAATCAACCTAATCCACTACATAACAAAACTCAAAGAAAAAAACACATGATCATTTCATTAGATGTTGAAAAAGCATTTGACAAAATTCAGCATCCATTCATGTTAAAAGTCCTGGAAAGATCAGGAATTCAAGGCCCAAACCTAAACGTAGTAAAAGCAGTATACAGCATACCAGTAACCAACATCAAACTGAATGGAGAGAAACTTGAAGGAATCCCACTAAAATTAGGGACTAGACAAGGCTGCCCACTCTCTCCCTATCTATTCAATATAGTACTTGAAGTTCTAACTAGAGACAAGAAAAGGAGGTCAAAGGAATACAAACTGGAAAGGAAGAAGTCAAAATATCACAATTTGCAGTTGATACGATCATATACTTAAGTGACCCACAAAATTCCACCAGAGAATTCCTAAAGCTATTAGAACTTAAGCAAAGTGGCTGGATATAAAATTAACTCAAACAAATCAGTAGCTGTCCTCACTCAAAGGATAAACAGGCTGAGAAAGAAATTAGGGAAATGACACCCTTCACAATAGTCACAAACAATACAAAATATCTTGGTGTGACTCTAACCCAACAAGTGAAAGATCTGCATGACAAGAACTTCAAGTCTCTGAAGAAAGAAATCAAAGAAGACCTCAGAAGATGGATAGGTCTCCCATGTTCATGGATTAGCAGGACTAATATGGTTAAAATGTCCATCTTGCCAAAACTAGTCTATAGACTCAATGCAATCCCCATCAAAATTTTACCTGAATTCTTGATAGAGTTAGAAAAAGCAATTGTCAAATTCATTTGGAATAACAAAAACCCAGAATAGCAAAATCTATTCTCAACAATAAAACAACATCTGCGGGAATCAGCATCCTTGACCTCAAGCTGTACTATAGAGCAATTGTGATTAAAAACAAAACAAAACAAAACAAAAAAACAACTGCATAGTATTGGTACAGTGACAGGCAGGTAGACCAATGGAATAGAATTGAAGACCCAGAAATTAATCCATACACCTATGGTCACTTGATTGTTTACAAAGAAGCTAAAACCTTCCAGTGGAAAAAAGACAGCATTTTCAACAAATGGTGCTGGTTCAACAGGTTGTCAATATGTAGAAGGATGCTAATTGATCCATTCTTATCTCCCTGTACAAAGGTCAAGTCCAAGTGGATCAAGGACCTCCACATAAAACCAGATACATGAATCTTATAGAAGAGAAAGTGGGGAAAAGCCACGAACACATGGGCACAGGGGAAATGTTCTTGAACAGAACACCAATGACTTGTGCTCTAAGATCGACAATTGGGACTTCATAAAATTGCAAACCTTCTGTAAGGCAAAGGACACTGTCAATAGGACAAAATGGCAACCAACAGATTGGGAAAATATCTTTACCAATCCTACATGTAATAGAGGGCTAATATCCAATATATACAAAGAACTCAGGAAGTTAGACTCCAGAGAACAATATAACCCTACTAAAAATGGGGAACAGGGACTGGAGAGATGGCTCAAAAGTTAAGAGCACTGACTGCTCTTCCAGAAGTCTTTAGTTTAATTATTAGCAACCACATGGTGGCTCACAACCATCTGTAATGGGGTCTGATGCCTTCTTCTGGTGTGTCTGGAGACAGTGACAATTTACTTATATATATATATATATATATATATATATATATATATATATATATATATATATATATATATAACTCTTAAAAAAAAAAAACAGGAACAGAGCTAAACAGAGAATTCTTAACTGAGGAAACTCAAATGGCCTAGAAGCACCTAACAAAATGTTCAACATCCTTAGTCATCAGGGAAATGCAAATCAAAACAACCCTGAGATTCTACTTCACACCAGTCAGAATGGCTAAGATCAAAAACACAGGTGACAGCAGATGCTGGTGAGGATGTAGAGAAAGAGGAACATTCCTCCATTGTTTGTGGGATTGCAGGCTGGTACAACCACTCTGGAAATCAGTCTGGAAGTTCCTCAGAACATAATACTACCTGAGAATCCAGCTATACCATTCTTGGGCATATACCCAGAAGATGATCCAATATGTAATAAATACACATACTCCACTATGTTCATAGCAGCCATGTTTATAATAGCCAGAAGCTGGAAAGAACCCAGATGTCCCTCAACAGAGTAATGTATACAGAAAATGTGGTACATTTATACAATGGAGTACTACTCAGCTATTAAAAACAATGCAGGCAAAAGATGGATGTAGAAAATAGCATTCTGAGTGCAGTAACTCACTCACAAGAGAACACATATGGTATGTGCACATATGCAAAGAACATGGAATACCCATGATACAACTCACAGACCACACGAAATCCAAGAGGAAGGAAGACCAAATAATGGATGCTTCAGTCCTACTTAGAAGGGACAACAAAATATTCAAGGGAAGAAGAGGGTGGGAGGAAGAGAGGAGGGGGAGGGGAACAAAAGGGCAAGAAGCAGGTATAGAAGGAGATGAAGGAGATGTACAGAGGGTCAGGAAATTGAACAGAAGTGTGCACCAATGGAGAATGGGGAACTGGGGGTAGCAACAAGAAAGTCCCAGATGCCAGAAAAACAAGAGCCTCTCAGGACTTCACAGATATGACATTAGCTGAAACAAAAAAGAGGGAGAATCTGTTGAGACCATATCCAGAGGTTAGGAATGGCCTCCGGTTGAGGGATGGGACCACCCACCCATCTCCAAAATTTTAACCCAGAATTGATCCTTCCTAAAGGAAATACAGGAACAAAGATTGGAGCAGAGATGGAAGAAAAAGTTATCCAGAGACTGCCCCACCTGGGGATCTATCCCACATGCAGACGCCAAACCCAGACACTATTGCTGATGCCAAGAAGTGCTTGCTGTCAGGAGCCTGATACAGCTGTCTCCTGAGAGATGCTGCCAGATCCTGACCAATACAGATGCAGATGCTCGCAGCCGACCATCAGACTGAGCACAGGGACCCCAATGGAGTAGTTAGGAGAAGGATTGGAGGAGCTGAAGGGGCCTTATCTGGCATCAATGGGTGGGGAGGCCCTTGGCCCTGTGAAGGCTTGGTGTCCCAGTGTAGAGGAATGCTAAGGCAGTGAGGCTGGAGTGGGTGGGTGGGTAGGGGAGCACCCTCATAGAAGTGGGGTAAGGAGGGATGGGAGAGGGAGTTTGCAGAGGGAAAATAATCAAGGGAAGAAGAGGGTGGGAGGAAGAGAGGAGGGGGAGGGGAACAAAAGGGGAAGAAGCAGGTATAGGAGGAGATGAAGGAGATGTACAGAGGGTCAGGAAGTTGAACAGAAGTGTGCAGCAATGGAGAATGGGGAACTGGGGGTAGCAACCAGAAAGTCCCAGATGCCAGGAAAGCAAGACTACATTTGAAATACAAATAAATAAAATATCCTTTTTTTTTTAAAAAAAAAAAAAGAAAGAAAAATTAGTTTTCTCCAACGGAATCTCATTGGTTATATTAATCACACTTTGTGGCAGGTCCCATGTCTTGTAGTAGTTAGCCAACACAAAACAAACTGAATGTCATTTTTGTAGACTATGCCCTGACTTCAGTGGCTTTCTTCAGATATTAGCTCCTACTTCTATGTTCCCACAAATAGTGCCAGAACCAAACATACAAAACATGAGCCTGTAGTGAAAGTTCATATCCACATAACCACCCTCCCACATACAAATGTGCTTGTCTCACATGTGCACATGTGCGCATGAGCACACACACACACACACACACACACACACACACACACACACACATGCTTTGGAATCTAGATATTGTTAGCAATCATTGAAATAATCAGAACAGAAAATACTTATAAGGAAACATCCATTATCTACAGGCCAATGAGAGAATGATGGATTAGTCAATACTACATCAGGATAACTGACTAGCCACCTAGGAGAAAAACTCATAAAGAGCTCTGCCTCACAACACATTCCAAATAACCTACAGAAGGATTGAATACCCAGCCAAAATGAAAACATCACAAGAGAAGATAAGAAAATATCTGTTCAAGTTTGAGGTAGAGGGGAGGGGGCTTTCCCATGTAAGACAAGCAATGCTTTATTTTTTCATTTAGAAGTTGAGAGATTTGAATACATATATGCATACACACACACATATATACATACATATTTATACATATACATATATATGAAGGTGCTGAAGTAAAAATAATCAAATAAAAATATTCTGATGAATTTGGAATGTGAAAAATTTAAAGACAAAAGTCTACAAAAATAAAACAAGCCAAATCATTCATTAGTCAAACATATTTTGCATAGATGTTACCTCTGAATGTAGAACCAACACATTCCTATATACAATTGAACTCTGATTTTATAAAACTACTACTACTACTACTACTACTACTA
>NC_034594.1:56026805-56028649 GCF_900095145.1 Mus pahari
GAGAGAGAGAGAGAGAGAGAGAGAGAGAGAGAGAGAGAGAGAGAGAGAAGCAGACACAGCCACATAGATACACACACACACAATCTACAGCACATGACACAAATATGTTTCTTTCCCTTTAACTGACCATGCAAGTACCTTTATGAAGCCTCACAGACTGTGAAAAAAAATAATCCAAGTTCCCAGAATTTGATATAGAAAGGTTTTCTATAAAAAACAAACAAACAAAAACCTTAAAGTGTCCTGAATCCTTTTTTATTTTTTTCATCATAAACAACTTGGCAGGAATTGGTAGAATACCATTTTCTGGACAGAGGCTTTTCGTGAAAAGCATGCAATAATTATGGGTATAGAAATAGGTATAGAAATCTGGATACGCAGAATACAAGACAGGACAAGAGCCCTAGGGGTTATTGATGCTCTATCCAGCAGCAATCTGGAACTATACCAGATGGGGTATAGCAAGCAAACCCAACTGAGTCTCTCTTTAGAGAAATAAAGGTGCTTAGCGCATTTGATGTACAGAGAGCGGGCTTTAGTCTCCTGCATTTGGCTTTATAAAACTGCCTTGAAAACCCTTGGGTCTAGAGAGGTTATGGAGCTGGTATTACTTGGTGCCCATAAGCATCCAGGAAATAAACCTTCAATCTTGGTAACAATCTAAGACATTTCTGTGAGACCTTGTAGAATTTCTTATACATACATAAGACACACACACACACACACTCACACAAGCTATTGTCTACACCCATAGCAACATCTCTGGAAGTCTTTGCAATAAGGTGTGGCTTGGTTCACTCCACATAGTGAAGTCATCTATAATCTCCATTTCATTCATGGTAGATTGTCTATATTGTCTAACTTTTCTGTAATGACCTTATAAAATTTATGGAATAGAAAAACAATAAAAAGTACTTTGGAATTAAATTTAATTTACAGGCAAATTAATTTTATACATGAACAATAATGCTTCTGAAGCAATTGGGTAATGAGCATACCCAAGCTTTAAAATTATCCATACTCTGACTCTGTCATTGTACCTTGGGGAATTGGCCCTAAAACATTGTTCTCCACGCACAAAAATCTCTCTGCAGAAAGCCTTTTGTCAAAGCTGTATTTACAACAGTTCAGAATTGAGATCAACATTTATGTAAGTTTGAAAGTGCTGTTTCTTAAAATATTATGGAATACAGCGTAAAGTATGCAAGTGTTTGTAATAATGAGGGAAAACACTTGTAGAAAAGATAACTGCAATTACAGGTAAGTATTATCTTCGTGATGAAATGTAAGTAAACTGTATACTTAATTCTTTTACAGTTTTAAACATTTATTTTGTGTGTCAATTTGTGATGCAGTACACATATAGAGATCAGAGGACAACTTAGAGGAGCTGGTGATTTCTTCTACCATGTGTATACAGAGAATGGAAGTCAGGTTGTCTTGACAACAAGTATCTTCACCCATTGAGCCATCTTACAGACCTCAAACTATCTGTTTAAAGAATAAAAATATAAAGGAGTAGAAGCACCAGGGATGTAACTTAATTGATGGGACGCTTGCTTCACTGGCAATGGGCCTTGGGTTTGATCCCCTCATAGCCTGTTATGATGTCATAAGTGTGTGATGACAACCCTCAAGACATAAAGGCATCAATGTCAGACTGTTTTTGGCAACATAAAGGTTCTAGGCAAGATGGGATATATAAAAGTCTAAGGGAAGCCGGGCGGTGGTGGCGCACACCTTTAATCCCAGCACTCGGGAGGCAGAGACAGGTGGATTTCTGAGTTCGAGGCCAGCCTGGTCTACAAAGTGAGTTCCAGGACAGCCAGGGCTATACAGAGAAA
>NC_034594.1:56028734-56030706 GCF_900095145.1 Mus pahari
GGAGAAGGAGAAGGAGAAGGAGAAGGAGAAGGAGAAGGAGAAGGAGAAGGAGAAGGAGAAGGAGAAGGAGAAGGAGAAGGAGAAGGAGAGGAAGGGGAAGGGGAAGAAGGGGAAAAAGGGAAGGAGGGGAACGGGAAGGGAAGGGAAGGGGAAGCATCAGCATCTGCAGCAATAAGTACCACCCCTGTCACTATTTTACAGTGAATAAAGAAGTTTTTCCACACTCGTGGAGAGAATAGATAAGGCTTGAGATAGTTAATATGTGCAGACCAAGTATAAGTGTCTGTACACAGAGAGATAGGTCATATACAAGCCACCAGCCCTTGCAATTGTTCTAGTTTCTTGTCCATTGCTGTGTCAAACACTATAACTTAAAGCTACTTGTGGAGGGAAAGATCTATTTGGCTTACAGGTTACAGACCATCAAGCAAAGCCAAGATAGAAGCTGCAGCAGAGACCTTGGAAGAGCAGCTCTCATAGCCTCGATCCCTATGGCTAATTCAGCATGATTTCTTACACCATGCAGGTCTAACTGGGGGTAGGGAGGGGGTCCGACTGTGGGTAATGAGGGGTGTAGCATAGCCAAGAGTGGGGCACATCAATCATTCATCAAGAAAATACTTGCAAACTTGCCCAAAGGGCCAATCTGCGGGGGGGGGGGGGGAATTCTTCAGCTGAGATTCCCTCTTACCAGGTGACTTTGGTTTGGTAACAAATTGACAAAAGTAGTCAACACAATTGACCCCTGGTCTGCTTGGTGCACAAATGGATCACTATTCAATTATAACTTTTTTCCTTCTTGTTTGCTCCCTAAGTCTTTTGCTATTAAGATCAAACATAGTATAACTTTTAAAGTCCCACAGTCTTTAAAAAATTCAAACACTTTAAAAGTTCAACATCTTTTTAAAAATATCTTGCCTTCTCACTGTGGGATCCTATAAAATAAAAATAAAGTTAAAGACTTTTTTCCCCCCCAGGAGGGAAGACCAAGGACACAGTGATAATCAGATCAAAGCAAAGCAAATTCCAATAGTGTCAATAGTATCTGACATTTGGGATTCACTTGCTACTTTCTGGACCCCAAAGGGCCTGGGCAGTCAAATTCTCCAGCTCTGCCACCAAAATGTACAGAGCTCATGCTGTAGGTTTAGCTTCCACAGTCCTGGCAGCTCTTCTATCCAGGGTCTCCACTGCATCTTAGGATCCACTGTCGCCAACAACTTTTCCTGGCCTTCTCAGGGACTCCAACCCTGCCACATGGTGCCAAGCCTCTGCTTCTCTCCAGGAGACCTTCCATCCTGGAGTCTCTACTACAACCGAGGCTGCCACGTTACCAGTGACTTTTCCTGGCCTCACACAGTACCAAAAACTCAGCTGCTCTCCATGACCCTTTCATGTCTTCAAAATCAGCACCACGTGGGAGACCCCAACCCTTGATATCAAGTCCGATCTCATTACAGACGGTTGTGAAGCCACCATGTGGTTGTTGGGAATTGAACTCAGGACCTCTGGAAGAGCAGTTAGTGCTTTTAACCTCTGAGTCATCTCTCCTGCCCTACTTCTAGTACTCTTTTTTTTTCTTGTTCTGTATGTTTATTGTTTTGATTATTATATATTGTGTATATTGTGGGAATTTTCGTTTCTTGTCCAGTCTACTTGGTATTCTGTATAATTTTTATACTTCACTAGGCACCTCCTTCTTTTTTTTCTCATTATTCTTTTTTTAAAATTTTCTTTATTTACATTTCAAATGTTATCCCGAAAGTGCCCTATACCCCCACCACCACCCCTGCTCCCCTACCCATCCACTCCCACTACTTGGCCCTGGCCTTCCCCTGTGCTGGGTCATATAAAGTTTGCAAGACCAAGGGGCTTCTATTCCCAATGATGGCCGATTAGGCCATCTTCTGCTACATATGCAGCTAGAGACACGAGCTCAGGGGGTACTGGTTAGTTCATATTGTTGTTGCAC
>NC_034594.1:56034576-56044158 GCF_900095145.1 Mus pahari
CTCTCTCTCTCCCTCTCCTGCCCCCTCTCCTCCCCCTCCCCCTCTCCCTGTCTCTCTGTCTCTCTCTGTCTGTCTCTGTCTCTGTCTCTGTCTCTCTCTGTATATCTCTGTCTCTGTCTCTCTCGTTCTGTGATCCACACCAGTCTGGAGCATAGAGCAGGGCTTCACCTTATGGGACACTGCACAGCTCTGATTCAAAGTTTTTCCCCTCTATCCACACGTATTGTTTGAGGTCAGATCTCAGACTACAACCCTGTGATACCTGCTCTGTCTCCCCAGGCATTTTGTGTATATATGGGAAGAGGGGGTCTCAGAGATTTTTGAGCACCAGATCAATGGGTATCTTTTGAAAGTGGCTTCTTGCCAGGGCTCTAAACCTTTTCTCTGTTGAGAAAAGGTTTACCCAGCAGGGTTTCTACCCCTCTGCTGGCTCGGTCTCCTCCTTAAAATGATCAGAAACTGCAAGGGTCTTATACATTTTTCTCCTTGTCTCAGCCATGGTTCTTCTGAGTCAGAAGCCAGTGTCTGAGGAGAGCATCCCCCATCTGGGGGTGGAGCCCCCGGGAACGGACTCTGGATTCCGTTGCTGTGTTTTCTGAAGATTTTCTCCCTTTACTTCCTCTCTCCCTTCCTTGCTCCATGTCTGCCTTTTCTGTGTCTCACTGACTACTGCTCTCTACCATCAGCCATGGCGAAGGATGATTGCTTTCCCAGAACCCCAGTTCACCTCCTGAGATTCTAGCGGTCCAGGAGTGTCATCTGCTGTCTTCTCCAGATCTAGTGAGTATTTTCTACTTGTTCTGCTTTTCTAGAGAATCCTGCCCAACACAAACAGACACTGTGATATCCTTATAAATAACCACATAGAGCAGCGGTTCTCAACCTGGGGTGGCAACTTTCAGGGAAACACTTCCGATGGTCTGAGGAACCCTCAACCATAAATTTATTTTCATTACTATTTCATAGCTGTAATTTTGCTACGGAGAATTGTCTCAGTTCCTAAGATCATCGGTACTATATGTTCTCTGATGGTCGTGACCCACAGGTTGAGAACCACGGATATAGAGCGATCCTATGAATATATATGACTTATTTCTGCCTGGGTATCTCCGCTAGTAGTGTCTGGAAACTCTCAAACATCTCAAACAAGCAACCAACTTTTCAAAGCATGAGCCCTATTAAGGAACGCATCATATCCAAGACTTAACAGTGGTTAGTTTATACATGACAGAGTTATTTCTCATAGCTCTTGCTACTGGGTATGCTGTCAGGACTGCTATCCAAGAAGGACACAGTCTAACCTTTTACTCATTGCTGCATCCTCTGTAGAGGATGAGTCCTGCATCCTCAAGTGGCAGCAGGGAGGAAAGAGCAAGAGAGTCCTACATTCCATTTATGTGAGTAAAGACACATCTTTTTTTTTCTCAAATAAACATTTATTTATAGACACTGATATTGACATTTCATATTTAGTACATATATCAACACACAAGAAAAACTATAGTCCCCCTTATCTTATAGTCCCCCTTTTCTACACTGGAATTTTATCTGGCTGAACTTATATGGTTCTTGTGCACACTGCCACATTCTATGTGATTTCACATCTACAAATGCCTCATTTGTGTATGGAAAACATCATTTCCTTGGAGTTCACAGTAAAGATACTTCTTAATCACTTGCCAGAAGGCAAGACACTGGGAATTAGGTTTGACATGTTGTTGTTGTTGTTGATGATGTTGCTAATATTTTTACTTAGCCTACAGGATAATGGGTTCCATTATGACATTTTGATACACAAATAGTATCATACCTTGATGTACTAAATGTCTTACTGTTCTCCCCACATCATTCCATTTCTGTCCTCACCCCAAATCGCCCCCTTTCTGCATTCATGGCATATGTACATAGACATATTTAAATCTAGATTCTCAATGAGGAGAGTTGCATTTTTGTCTCTCTTCTCTTCTAGCATCATCCTCTTCCTCTTCTCTTTAGGTCTTTTCCTTCCTTCATAGTATCCTTTCTGTTTTCATTGTATATGAATATATACACATATATAGTGTGTGTATACCTACACATTTTTCTATTCATATTTAAATCAAATTCTTCATACAATAGAAAGCATGATACTTGTCTCCATAGGTCTGGCTTATTTCAATCATGATCTCAAGTTCCATGCACTTCCTTCCAAATAACATAATTTTGATTTGTCAAAGCTGAGTAAAATGCCATTCAAATAGCCGAGACCTGGAACCAGTCTAGGGCATCAAGGTATGAACAGGTGAACACTTATTTTGGAGGAAGTATCATCATGCAAATTGTAGTATATTTCTACCAGCTTCTTAAAGTGGTAATAGCTTTTCTTAGTGTGTGCATGTGGGTGTGTGTGAGTGTGGGAACACATGTGCCATACAGGAAGTCATAAGATGACCTTCCGGTCTTGGTTCTTTCCTTTCATCATGGATTCTGGAGATCAAGGTCAGCCCATCCACCAGGTTTGCAGAGCATTCCTTAATCCACCAATTTATCGCACCAACCCACCAATGGTAACACTTCTTACAATTATAATACTTTATTAAGCCTGGATATTCATGTCAATACAATCTTCTGATCTTACATGAGTTTCTCTGTTTCTCTCAATATTGACTTGAGTTTGTGTTGGGTCCCGCCCGCCAGCCTCTAAGCATTGTATTGCACCCCTTGCAGACACACTAAGAGTTGCTGATGTCCCAGAACACAGCATCCTCGGACCTCCCACTGTCAACGCCCACTCGTCGCCCGGACCAACCACCAATGTCGTCACGCCTACTCGATTGGACCCGCCTTCTGGACACAGCTCCGCTGAGGATCGGACCGTGCGCCATTGAGAGATTGAGACATGCGCCATTGGGACTGAGAGACACACTCAGCAGAGACAATGGGACATGTGGGAGAGGGTTGGGTTGTCCCATGTGTTATTAATAAATAGTATTCTTTCTTATAGCTCATCTCTATTTTCAGGAAGTTTAGCTCTGCAGTACGAACCCACCCCAAGGTGTTTTCTGCCCACGCAGACACGGTGCCAGTATGTGTGTGACGCAGAGAAACATTACAAGTTTGTGTGTGTCTGTATTCATGTCTATGTATTTTTATTGCATGCAAGCTTGTATGTCTACTACCACACCAATGGGAGATTCATTTGAAACCATCAGCGATGTAGTTTTGAATAGCTACATGGTGTTTTACAAAAGAGGTTTTCAAATGAGCCACTAAGTTCCTTTAATCACTTGTCTTCCATGTTGTTGTAATTTATCACTAAGGACCTCGTTGTTTGTAAGCCAGCAGCAGTCAAACAGTTATCTAACTTTAAGTAAAGGACTTACACTTCTCTTTGAAATCTAGGCTGTGAACCTCATTTCATGTTGTTATCATGAAACTTAAGGAAATACTATGTAAAATAAGCCATACAATTTGCCATGAAGATGCTCAAGAAATGGATGCTGTTACCATAGAGATGATAACCCGGGGTGTTGGTGGTAGATGAATCTTAACAACTGCAAGAAAGCGTGAAAGAATTATAAAGCAAATTAACAATAATGAATGGAGAAAAGGCTTTTCTGATATAAACACTTTCACTAGACATCAAATACCAATTTTATCCCAGACAGGAAAGAGTTTAAAACAGATAGCTTATACCTCCACCAAGAGAGCATAATGTTAACAAGCAGTCGGGGGCATTTTTCC
This sequence comes from Mus pahari, assembly GCF_900095145.1. Classification (NCBI taxonomy): domain Eukaryota; kingdom Metazoa; phylum Chordata; class Mammalia; order Rodentia; family Muridae; genus Mus; species Mus pahari. The sequence goes on from NC_034594.1 coordinate 56,038,300, forward strand.
CCAAATCTACATATTACACAGAAATTACAAGTCTTATTATATTTTTTAGTTAATTAGGAATCAGATATAATCAGTGATGTTATATACTAAACAATAGTACTAAAAAAAAAAAAAAAAAACAAAAACAAAAAAAAAACAAAAAACCAAAAAACGGTTTCAACCAAAGCTGAGAGAAATGGCTGTCTCGGAAGTCAGGTTTCTATGTTCATCTTGGCAACCACATTTTAAGAGGACATGGAGGAATGATGTCCCTTCAGACCTGGAGCGTCTAATAAACATAGCTCTGTTCTCAATGAGTCAGGAAGTTTGTGCACCACACCCTGAAAAAGATAGCTCTGGCCACCCTCCACCACAGCACCTGCTTCCTTCCTCTCAGTGAGGGCCACACCCTTTGCGCAGGAAAGCATTGCAGGTGTTTGATCAGAATCCTTCTTTCCAGAGTCTCTCATGTCTATCAGACCACAGTCACATGATGTTGACTGGGTGGTGGCTTTAAACATATGTTTTTAACTCTGTGCTTGCTAAAACATAGAGTCATTTTCAGGATATTGGGATGAAGGATAGAGTATTTTCTCAGATGAGGTCAGCTCCTCAAAATTACTGCATATTGAGAAGAACACAACAACAACAACAACAACAACAACAACAACAACAACAAAGCCATGCACTTTGGCAGTATGCAACATTCCAGATGTTCCCAGTGAAACAATTCCAGGAGTCTTAGTGAATATAAACCATGGCCTAGTTAGGAGCCCAGGTATCTGCACGTGGAACTTATTTCCTTCCCTCTATTTTGAGCAATTTAAGAAGCTCATTACATGCCTCAGATATGGAGAAATGAAGAGATTTCTAGAAGTAAACTTTCAAATGTTCCAGTCTGGGCTGGGTCAGATCCCATCAGGCCTTGCTGGAGCCTGAGCTGTACAGTATTGGGTAAGACTTAAGAAATCCTGAACCCGTGGGATGTTTAAGTGAATGTAGTCATCACTAGTAGAAAGAACTTCCAAAGAGTGCGGGGTATCTGCTTTTGTCGTGATGGCTTACGTGGCCTTTCTCAACCTTAGCACCATTGGAAGTTTGGATCTCATAGTCTTCTCTGTGACACATTGTATACCACAGGATATGTATGGGCACCCCTAGTTTCTACCCTCTAATCCATAATAGCATAACTCCCATATTGTGACAACTACAAGTGTCTCCATACTCTGCCAGGTGCCCCCTTGTGGAATGAAGTAAAATCACACTACTAAGAAAAACCTGCTCCATTCCAATTCTGTGGATGTAAATTTGTTCACTATGGGAATTTCTGTTGAGTACTGGGTATGTACCAGGGTTTGGGGGGAAAGAGGATTCATCTTTAGCCTTATTTTACTGTCTTCTCCTAGGCATGCCTGAATGTACACGGATGTTAAACTATTCTCCAACAATGACCTTGAATTCTGAAAACCCAGTTTGACCACACAGAGTTTGAACTGTTATTTCTTCCAAGAAGAATTAGCTATATATTAGGCAAACAAGCATTTCTTTACAAGCCTCTCAGTTTCTACTTCAAAAAATGACTACTGTGTCCAGACTTGACCCCTCAGAGCAAATGCCAACAGACCCATGAAATTTGTTTTCTCTCTTAGTAATGGGCTCCTGCATCCTGTCTCCATGGCATCTGTAAGTTCAAAGGTATTTATTTCACAGCAAATATTAAGGCCTGAACAGCTTAATCTCGACAGAAGGCAGAATCTCTAGGGAAAATGCAGAGTTTAAACAAAAATATGTCACTAATGCCATTACCCAGAACTTCTGGATTTGTTTTTCTAGATCCAGTCCCTCATATGATTGTTATATTTAGAATATCAGGTCAAACAATCATTTTTAAATAAAGATTACCTTTCACTTCCACTATCTAAATTGGATTGTTAAGGTGGTGGTGGTCTAAATGCCACAACCTCACAGGGAAAAACATTTCTATAGATTCTTTTCCCATAGAAGCGTCAGAGATCTAGGACACACATGATACTAAGATTTAGGGAAGGACTTTAGTAGAATGGGAAACAAAGTGACATCTCTGTACAGTAGTCTCTCACATTTTCTATGTCATGGGCTGTTTTCATAAAAGAGTCTCTTTGAGCCACCCCATATATAACAGCTGTATGAAAACATTACCAGGAGAAATGGGAGGTGGCTCTAGGTTGTAATGAGGTACTGAATTAAGAAGGGAGAGCGTAGAAAACTCAGCAGGATGCAGTGCATCTCCTTGATTTCGAGATGATCTTTTATGTCACTTCCTTTTTATTTCATTAAGGTTGAAAGATGAGATTCTCTGAGTCTGAGTTTCCTTGTTGTGTTGATTTAGGCTGGACAAAGTCAAATCGTCTAAGGCACCTTCAGCACTCGTTCTATGTGTGTCTAAGGCAAGCTACGCTCACCCTACTGGGCATTTCTAATCTCACACACACGTACTCGGTGTACATGTACCACGGGTTTCTACCTACCAGAAAATGACAAGCTAACCCTAGGGAGGCACTAAAGAGAGGCCAACACTGGCCAGACAGAATTTTAGAGAAGTAAGCTTCCAATGACTTAAGAAATTAAGCATTGGAAGGGATTAAAGTAAGGGGGAGCGTCGTGTTTTCTTGCCTTGATGCTATGATACAATACACTGACAAAAGCAACTTAAAGGAGGAGAATTTTATGCTAGTTTGCAGTTCAGGGGTAGAGTCCACCGTAGCAAGTCACATCACATCTGCAGTCAGGAAGTGGAGAACAATGAATGCATGCTAGCTAGCACTTTTGTTTGCTTTCTCCATTTTATACATTCCAGGATCTTCTGTCCAAGAACTGGTCCCGCCAACAACTAAGATGGGACATCTCATATCAGTCAACATGATCAATATCACCCTGCAGGCATGAGCAGAGGTCTCCCCAAGTGACTTCACAGGTGGTAAGAATGACTCTAGGTCAATGATAGTAAAACTTTTTTTGGAAATCTTGGTTTATGTTTTGTCTGCTCAGAGAATTCTTAGTTGAAACTGCTATTTTGTGCATACACGTAGGAACTGTTTTGTTGTTGCTGTTTCCTTGTTTGCTTGTTTGTTTGCAAGTGAGCGGAGTGTCTCATGCATGCCAGGCAAGCCTTCTACACTGAACTCCATGCCCCCTTTTACTTTCTGCTTTGAAACAAGGTGTTGCAAAATTAACTAGACCAGCCTTGAATTTGGATTCCTCCTACCTCTGTCTCCTAAGTAGTTGGGATCACAGGCTTGTACCCTCCCCCTCCCCTAGGCCAGTATTATTTAGTATTGAGTTTAAATACTTTTTCAGGAAAGGAAAGAAGTAGATCTTTCTTGTTTTCAGACAGGAGAGCAAGCACTGACTGAATTAGGAGAAAAAGTTAATGGTATTCTAGTTTTCCCCATTGATATAAATGAGTCTTATTTGAATGTAGACTTCATGAAGAGACTTTTAATAATTTATTCATTAATATTATTTTTCATGTCCAGGAAATGGTGTTAGTAAACATGGATGCTTCTTTTCAGCAGAATTAAAGCACATACAGAAGGTTAAAAAAAAGGAAAAGAAAAAAGTATTACTCTAATGAGGGGAGAGAGAAGCATCCTCATAGATACCTATTGGACGAATCCATTTATTTTGCAATAAAAATTACATATACTTTAATTTTTGAGGTTTTATTATTGAACTTCTGAGTCTTGCAGTCACTATCAATTTTTCCTTTGTTTATAATCTGTTGAAATGTCACACAGATTGGCACTGTAAAGTTCTTTTAGTTTCCTTCATTAGGGTATATGTGATTTAAAGAGTATAAACTTAACCAAGAGAAAGGAATTTGGATACACTTAATGCACACCTGCAACATAGTTGCTATAGATCCCCTAACCTGTGTTCAGGGCATCCTTTGAACACCCTCAGAATCCTTCTCAACTCAAACAGCCATGACCACTCAATTAGCCTGGGGACCAGAGAAGAAATCTATTTCCCATTATGGGGCACAGAATTTATATGATTAGGTAACAAGAAATCATAGATAACTGAATGGAAAAGATTTCTGAGTACTCACCAAGCAAGTGGTCTAAAGGGTCTGAACTGAAAAATGCCTTCGACATAAATTTTACAAATGAGAAAGCTAAGTTTCACAAGGCTGTTCCCTGACAAACTCGGATATAATTGACTACAACCATAAATAGCACGTTTCAATGGCATCACTGTGAACACCATCCCACCCATCAATCAGGAGCATGCATCTGCATTTTAAAATATGCCCATAATTACTTATTATTCGAGTTTACTGTTGGAGAAGCACTCGTGGTCCTATATACTCTAAATAATGGCATCTCCTTTATATATTGTTAGATGATTTGCCTGATGTAGACCGCAAGATTCTAGCATGACATTTCCCTCTGTTCTCATTACTGGCTATTCACAGCATCCATAGATGTGACAGAAGCCCCAACTACGATGCCCTGGATCACTGCCAGGCCTCAGCCACCACAACCTAAGTTAGATGCATGCTAAAATGGAGACTAGGATTCCAAAGTAATTGCTTTGCAGGACACAGAAACAAAGGCAACACAACACAAGGTGGACAGGGAAAGCTTTCATGAACCTTGAAATTGAATTTGAAGTCAATGATATAGCTGGGAAATGACAGCATTGAGTGACTCTGGGTCACTCACTGCAGAGAAAGGGGCCTTATTTCAAAGAAATTGCCCTGTCTTGCAAGATAAAAAGGAGATGTGGACACACAAAGAGAAGACCAGCTGTTGCAGAGTGCCGTGGAGGGAGAGCTGGGTACCCAATCATCAGCGGTGGAGAAGATGTGGAAGATCGTGGATTTCTTCCATCACCAGGCCAGAAGTGTTCTCTCTTTTGATGAAATGTTGAAAAATAGGCTGGCTCCAAATAGCCACCTGGACCCAGTGGAACCATTTGCGGGAATGGAAAAAAAGCAAGGATGTAACATGACTTTGTTCTCTTGCAGCTGGATGATATGGCAGAAACACATTTGGATCCATTTTGGGTCACACGGCTTCCCGTAGATAGAGGGTCGACCCAGAAACACCACTTAGTACTTATTGGATCAGATGGCTAGATTCTCATCTTCCTTGTTTCCAGAGATGTGGAGATATTTGAGCAAGAGTTTTCTCTCCTGCTTATTACTAGAACTTTCAGTTTCAGGTTTCACATCTATGATATTTGAGTTACTTTTCTTGTGTAAAGTGCAAGACATGAACTGAAATTTGAATTTGTACAAAAGTAGCCATCTGCTTTAGCAGCATTTGATTAGAGCACTGCTCTGTCCCCTTCACTTGTTCTTTTACCTTTGAAATGAATCAGTTAACACACACACACACACACACACACACACACACACACACACACTTTTTGGTTTTTCTCCTTTGGCCCAGTGATTTACCTGTTTATCCTTTTGCTGTTATCATATTGGTTTGATAATGGTAGACATATAGGAAGTCCTTACGAAATTATTTGTATGTGAGTGTTAGTGTGTGGGTAAGTTTATGTGTGGGGTGAGTGAGTAGCCGAGGAGGCCGGAAGGGGGCACTGGATTCCCTGGAGCTGGAATTAGAGGTGGTTGTGAACCATCCAACTGGAAACCAAACTCAGGTCTTCTGTAAAAGCAGTCTGTGCTCTGAATCACAGAAGCATCTCTTTAGTCTAAAGAATCCTTAAAATTAGTGTACTCTAGATTTGTTTTTGAAATTCTATTGACTATTGCAGTTCCATTACCTACCATTTATAGTTCAGAATTCACTTGCCTCTCTCTCTCTCTCTCTCTCTCTCTCTCTCTCTCTCTCTCTCTCTCTCACACACACACACACACACACACAC
>NC_034594.1:56045503-56049227 GCF_900095145.1 Mus pahari
ATCTTAGCCATTCTGACTGGTGTGAGGTGAAATCTCAGGGTTGTTTTGATTTGCATTTCCCTNATGATTAAGGATGTTGAACATTTTTTCAAGTGCTTCTCAGCCCTTCCATACTCCTCAGTTGAGAATTCTTTGTTTAGCTCTGTACCCCATTTTTAATGGGGCTATTTGAATTTTGGAGTTCAGCTTCTTGAGCTCGTTGTATATATTGGATATTAGTCCCCTATTAGATTTAGGATTGGTAAAAATTCTTTCCCAATGGCGTCTTTGTCTTATTTTCAGTATCTTTTGCCTTACAGAAGCTTTGCAATTTTATTAGGTCCCATTTGTTGATTCTTGATCTTACAGCACAAGCCATTGCTGTTCTGTTAAGAAATTTTTNCCCTGTGCCCATGTCTTCAAGGCTTTTCCCCACTTTTCTCCTCTATATATTTCAGTGTCTCTGGTTCTATGTGGAGGTCTTTGATCCACTTAGACTTGAGCATTGTACAAGGAGATAAGACTGGATCAATTCGTATTCTTCTGCATGCTAACTGCCAGTTCTCACCTATTATTTTATCCAAAAGATAGACCTTAAGTCCACTGAACTTCGTCATTGTTCCTTACCTACTTCAACACTAGACTTGTGCTGCTCACCAAAAGGTAAAAGTGTAGCTGAGAAAGAAAAAAAGAAAACCTGTTCTCCAACCAGAATTTAAATCTATTTTGTGAGTCAATGTAGTATGTGACTCTATGCATCCCAGATGCCTGCTTAGAAAGTTTAGGAAGTGGTATGTCACATAAAGTACCTTTTTCTTTTAAAAACTTTTATTTGTTTTTTTTTCCTGAAGACCAAATTCAAAATGGTTTTTATCATGTTATACTAATAGGAGACAAAAATTTGAGGTATAGAATAATAATCACAACAATTTCCCAGAGATATGCAAAAGTGAGATCTGTATAAAAATTCATTACTGAAGTGTGAATTTGAAGTGGAAATTTCTGGTTTCTTTAGTAACTCGGTTGTGTCATGTGATGTTTCTCTGGAAGCTGTCTTGTGAGAGGATGTTTTATGGAAATGGACACATGAGAGGGTTTGTGATGTTTTGCTGGAGTGAAAGCTTCAGAGGGTGAGTGGTGTTTTGAAAGAATATAAGTAGAACTCTACAGACAATGAGAGGATGCTCTTGCATCGCAAGGCTTTGCTGGTCTTCTTTGGTCTTCGCTGATCTTCACATAGAGAGAAACTCACCATGGTGTTTGGGCTGATTCAGCAGAGACCTGTTTCTGCTGGATTGTGCCACAACCACTGATTCGTGTCTGGTGGCTGCTAGTGGACTGGACTGCTGGTATCCTGATAGCAGAGATTGGAATTGCCCCAAACCAGTACTTCTGAACAGGTCCTGTAACCCCCTTGTCCTATTAACCATCTTTCTCACCTACCTCTGGTCAGTGGGCTAAAAGCGAGGTTGAAGCGTATAAGAATACTAAATAAGATAGGCTTTGAAAAATCTAAGCCTACATGAATCAGTCGAACAGAGCTTTGTAGGGAAAGTGTTGTGGCTTATGCTCTGTTTTAGAGAGTCTTGTTAAGAATGTGATGTAATTTTCCTATTGTGGTATATCTCTTACTTATTCTGTTGTGCATATATACATTTAATATATATCTTTTATATACATTTAATATATAATCTTTTGTATTATACTAATTAATGTTTTTGATACTCAGATAAAATACCTTATAAAACATCTTAAAGAAGGAAGTGGTCCATTTGACTTACAGTTGGAGGGGACATGATCCATAATGGCAGTAAGTCACAGTAATAAGAACAGGAGGCTGCTGGTCACATTACAACCAGGGTCAGAAACCCAACAGGACAGGCAGTGGGGCTAACCTCCCAAACCAGACCACCTCCCTATGACCCACTTCCTCCCTCAAGGTTTCATCTTCTAGAAGTTCCATAAGCTTCCCAAATGGTCAGAGATTAAGTGTTTCAACACTAGAGGTGACAATGCATAGAAATCTATATTGATTTTTATTTTTTATTTTTTTTTTAAAGATTTATTTATTTATTGTATGTAAGTACACTGTAACTGTCTTCAGACACTCCAGAAGAGGGCACCAGATCTCCTTACGGATGGTTGTAAGGCACCATGTGGTTGCTGGGATTTGAACTCAGGACCTTTGGAAGAGCAGACAGGTGCTCTTACCTGCTGAGCCATCTCACCAGCCCTGATTTTTTTTTTCTTAATTAGAATTTCCCTCTAATAAACACATTATACAGAACCTTAATTGACCCATTGAGACAAGAAAAGATATTTGAAAGTTTTAGCCAGCTACTTTTCAAACATTTCCAGAGGCTTTGCCACCACATGTAGTACACCATGTTCAAAGAAACCTGGCATCAAAGTAGGGATGTTAGTTGCAGACACAATCTCATGACAAGGAGCTATGAACGAATGAAAAAGATGGTAAGCAGTCCATGAGGAAGCAAATAGTTCCTTAAAAGGGTCCAGACTCACAGAGAAGCATATCTGGGAGGTGGCCCAATTTATCAAAGGGATGGTGACCTAAAGGACAGTAAATACAATTCAAGAAGAGATACCTGAATTAAAGGAAGTGTAGATAGAATGAAGACTGGAGTCTTCTTCATTGACCCTCACAGAGTTAAAATTCCATCTTGTAAAAAATGTTATCACCAAAACATTCCCTATGTTGTGCTCTGTTCCATGCCCTTGCTTAATCAAATAGAACTTCTTAAAGGATGGCTGGGCTGGAGAGATGGCTCAGGGTTTAAGAGCATTGGCTATTCTTCCAGAGGTCCAATACTCAGCAACTGCCTGGTGGTTCACATTCATCTGTAATGGGATCTGATGCCCTCTTCTGGTGTGTCTGAAGACAGCTACAGTATACTCATATAAATAAAATGAATTAAGTCTTTAAAAAGGAGAGGGGCATGATGGCTTGTCTGTTCTCATGTAAACAAATTCCCATTACCTCTTAGGGACCAGTGAGCTCTCTCAGGAATTAATGGGCTTAGAAGGCAGAATGGTCTCAAATTTTAACAAAATTTCTCTATCTCTTGCTACTTATTTCAGGATAAAAAGGCATTGTAACATCTTATTTTTTGAGGGTCAGAATTAGAAACATTGAGGACTTTATAGGGAAGTGAGAGGGAAATCCTATAAATTGAAGTCAGTCAGTTAATCAATCAGTCAATCAATCAATCAATCAATCAATCAATCAAAAAATACTCATTTCATTTAGTTCATTCCTGGATTTGTTTTCCTGTTAATCAATCATGTTGTGCACCCTTCTGCTGCCCATACATGATGCAAGGACACAGAACTGAATGGAAGAGAGGGGAATCAAATGACTAGAGACATCAAGTGTGTATGCCAGGCTTCACCCCAATATTGATTTGTTGCTCTCTTCTTTCAACTTTTAAGTAAACAATTATTTAGTAATTTATAAGTTAATACTAATTTAGTAGTCACAAATTACTAAAATTTTATGGTTGGTAGTATAAAGGTCCGCATTAGAGAAAAGATTCATTACCAACAGAAACTTAGGGTTTCCCTTAAAAATGTGATGTCGCCGGGCATGGTGGCACACGTCTTTAATCCCAGCACTTGGGAGGCAGAGGCAGGTGAATTTCTGAGTTTGAGGCCAGCCTGGTCTACAGAGTGAGTTCCAGGACAGCCAGGACTATACAGAGAAACCCTGTCTCGAAAAACCAAAAAA
>NC_034594.1:56049247-56064171 GCF_900095145.1 Mus pahari
TCATCCCTTCTTAGTGAAGTAAGAGAGAAAATCTAATATACAGTGGGAAAGACAATTGGTTTGGAGCCTCAGGCAGGAGCTTAGCAATTAGCTCTACTGTAGAGGTTCAGTGATACACTGGTTGAGTCAGTATCATTGGGACTTGATTTCAAGTGTTTTAAAACAGAGATAATAAACTACTCATGAGATTATAAGCATGATATAATGAAATAAACTGTGGAAAAGTTCTTGCAAGACACTAGGATATTCTTTGGCTAGTGCTCTCTGTCTCTGTCTCTCTCTTTCTCTCTCTCCCTCTCTCTCATTTTGTCTCTCTTGCTCTAAGATTACAGATGTGATTTATATGGTCAGGAGCAGAAATAATCATACTCACTAATATATTTTCACCAGATTCTGAAAGAGACCCTTCTCCACTTCTGCCCTCACTTATCCCTGTTGGTTAAGACTCAAACACACCATTAAAGAATAAGTTCTTTCTCTTTGCTGACAGAATGGGATGCTAATCCATAGGATTTGGTTGGCAGAGGTGTCTTGCTTGTCATTGAAATTACACCTGGATCTTCTTGACTTGATGGTAGGAATCTTTCTGATCAAATGTTAAAAAAGAAATCTTCACTTGCTTATTGGAAAATACAAAGAACAACAACAGCAACCCCCCCCCAAAAAAAACCCCCCAAAACAAAACAAAACAAAACAAAACAACAAAAAACCCAAACCAAAAACAAACAAATGAAAAAAAAAAAAAAAACCCACCCCAAAACCATTCAATCAATCAGGCAGGAAAGCAGACATGCTAAAACCTCCTCCTTGTCACTAAGCTGTCACCCAATCTTGTCACTCTATTAACTCCTTAGCTTCCAATTCTACATAGGCAAATACGGCATAATTTGCTTAATGTAAGTTTTTTTTTTCTTTTTTCTTTTTTTCTGTTTCTTTTTTAGTGGTCACTCTCAAAGCCAGTAGGAGCTCAAAGGTGTCTGTCCCTGTGATGCCCTTAATAGGTCTGTGATCAAAACTGGTCCTTTCTGTCAGATTCAGTGGAATTCCTCATCTGACTCTGTAGCTTTTGCTTACCCTTCAAAGAGGGCTTTAGAATTTCCTAACAATAAGCTTCCCCAGGTGGGCTGACTTCCTCAGAACCCCTTCAGCCATCTGGCAGGCCTAGAGAAGTTAGGTTGAGTTCCACTCTTTGTTGCTGAGCCAGACTCCTAACACAACACACAAAAAGTGTGTGACTAAGTTGCTCCCTTGTCTTTCTCCTCATCATAAATATAGATATGAGGGAAGGCTCCGTGAGGAGACGCCATAAATGGTCTGCGAGGAGATGTCATGCATAGCAGAGTTCTCTCTTTGAGATCCTAACCCTGTGCTATCCCAAGCTCACTGTAAAGTCTGACAGGTCCCCGTTGTTTTCTTTCCATTTCAATCTTTCTTATTTGCACTTCAGGCTCTTGGGATATTGACACTCAATCTTCTTAACATGGTGATGTTGGAATGAGTCTAAGTTTCTAGAGCGGTCTGATGGTCACAGCTTCCTATTCTATAGCATGTTGTGATCACCACTGACCATGCATAGGATAAGGAAATACATAGTTCTATTTGGTTTTTGTATTTGTTTTTCTTTTCAGACAGGTTTCACTCTGTAGCCTTGGTTGGCCTGGAACTTACTATATAGACCAGGCTAGACTAAAACTCAAGAGAGATCCAACTTCCTCTGCCTTCTAGGTTCTAGGATTAAAGGCATGCACCATTGCCCTCAGCTCTTTTTATCAAATATTAAGAAGATAGCATAGTTGGGTGAAAAGAAAAAAACAAAAACAAAAACAAAAAAGAGAGAAGTATTATATATGACTTAGGGTAACCAGAACAGCATATAAAAATGCTATCATTATTTTTACCTTTCTGTAGAGAGGCTCTTGAGCTGATCAAGCCTTTAAAATATAATATTTTGGGTGTTTTAAAACCTCTTTCCCTCTAATCCTTTCCTCCCTCTCTCCCTAGATCCCTCCCTCTATGCTCTTCTCTCTCTCTCTCTCTCTCTCTCTCTCTCTCTCTCTCTCTCTCTCTCTCTCTCTCTCTCTCTCCTCTCTCTTTCTCCCTCTCCCTCTCCCTCTCTCTCTCCCCCTCTCCCACTTCCTCATTTTTTTCTCTCAGCTGCTTACATGTTTCATATATACTTATTTTCATAGAAATCCTAAGAAATAGATAGGAAACTAGAATAATATCCGAGGGTGACAAATAGGATTAGTGACTTTCTCGGCGTCAATGAACTGAGAGATACATCAGAGATCCAAATTCACAATTTTTGATATCTGATGCAAGGCTTTCTGCAAGAATAGCTCAATTTTCATATAATCTAAGGATGAGAAGCCTAGTGGTCAAGGCAAACTGTATGGATGCATTCATAGGAATCAGTTGTATGTATGAAAGTCCAAGCAAGCAAAAAAGCATATTGAAAACAATTTCAATTCTGGGAGTAGTACCAAAAATATCAATAAGAATAAGCATTTTCTAGCTTAATCTTTCACATAAATAGCCAGCACTGCTGACAGTGTTTCTCTTGGAGCTGGACTCCTACAGTCAGCAAGACACATGCTGAGATATTTCCAGTGATTGTGTTTTACATAACACTATCTATATCCTCCTGACTCTCTCAGCTTTCTCTAAGTGGAGTGAGACAAAAGGCTTTATCATGTAGCTGTGACCTCAAAAGACCCCCCNCCTCTGCTTCCCAAGTCCCAGGATTAAAGGCGTGCCCCACCACTGCCTGGCTGTCCGGAGTCAAAAGACCCCCCCCCCCCCGTGGCTCAAGGGGACACTGTCAATATGACAGTTAGTCTTCAGCTTCTACTGTTTTGAATCCTGCCCTGCCAACTAGATGGATGGTCCCATTTGCACTTGTGAAATGTTAGCCTCAAAGCTGAACTGGTGTCTTATATACAAGGAGTGTTTACAGTTTCCCTGCATCCTGTGCACAGTCAGTGCTGACCATCATACTTAGAATAGAATAGGAGGGAGTGACCCCCAGAAGGCTCCAGAAACGTAGACTCACTCTGATACCATCAAATTGAGAGGATCGAGTGTCAATATCCCAAGTGCCTGAACTACAAACTGGAAAGAGTGGGATAGAAAAGAAACAAAGGGACCTTTCACAGAGGTTGGGCTAGCACAGGGTTAGGAAATGAGGAGTCTGCAATATAGGACATCTCTTTACAGACCTTCTACCTCCCGCCCCCTTGCCAAGCCCTGGTTGTTTCATCCAATTTCTTTGCGGAAATGCTAGCGACTGCTTTCCAGAACCCTCTCTGAGTAACAACTGTATTGAAGTTCTTACTTAGTGTGGAATCAAGCAACACCAAGCTGCCTTTGTCTTCTCTAGGCCGATGCTACAATAAATGGACCCCAGCTCTTTGTACTGAATGCAGTCTCTGCTCACTAATCTTGCAGGCTCCTTCTGTGCTCCCAGGTTCTGGTTTTATACTTCGTTGAGAGGACCATTTTTCTCTGGATCCATCTTGTGTCTTGTTTATAACATCCTCAATGTAGGATCTCTGTCTCCTTAGGGTTCTCTGTTTTGAGACAGTGACATTGACATCTAACAGTCATTGTTTACAAAGTTGTTTTGCCCTTGCCCTAAGGTGAAGGAAGTGGGCACCTGACCACATTTGAAGCATTGTTTTATTGTTACAAATGCATGGGTGATGGTTGAAGGCACGCTGGGAATTTTTCCAAATGTCCCACAATGTACAGAAAAGTGTCCCACTACAAAGGAGCATTCATCCTAAAATATAAGCAGTGCTGAGATCGTATAACCTTGTTCATGAAACAAACTACTGTACTCAAATATATTCATCCATATTTCTCCAACTGTTTTTCTTATACTGACATGACCAGCATGTCGGTGAGGCATAGCATCTAAACCTAAACCAACACATTTCCAGCAGCAAATGTCACCAACATTGGTGCAGTTTCTCCTGAGGAACCTTTGGGAAGCTTGCTTACTAGGTAGAGTGTCGTGTTCTCATTGTGTAGCTAAGGGAATCAAGACTGGGGAAGGCTTTACATCCATGAAGACAGAGCAGTCTTTGAAGCTTCACACTTTGCCTTCATTGTTAAGGAGAGTGAAGATTAAGTAAAGGCATAAAGTTTAAAAATGCAGGGCAGGATGAGAGCCCAGCCAGCCAGCAGCAGAGGGCTACTAAATCTTAGGCTGTAGTACAGGGAAAGATAAAAGACAGCTAGTTTAAGGTCAGAAGGTTGAGGCCATAAAGCCTTTAGAGGCACCTTGAGCCTAAGGGAAATGGAACCTTGGAGTAGAGAACAGATCAGATGAGTAGAAATTCTTTTTGGAAGAATGGATTTGGCAGAGGCCAGACTTCTGGGAGATGATCACAGTTCTCTGATCCTACTTCGAAGCACAATGGGATGATCACACAAGGGACAGACCCAATGCTCAGGGCTGAACTTGCTCATGTTCTTATAGTCAGCACCAGATTATACCCGTGTCCTGGGCACTGGTGTTCTAGGTCAACGGTATCTATCACTGTGAAGATAACTGGTTACCTGTAGAGGCACTGTTTACATTCTGTGACTAGGCTACCATGTATTGCAGACTCTTATGGCTGTCTGTTTTCGACCAATAGCAGAGGTATATATACTCTGTAGAATTATTGCTTTGACCTGGATGGTCTTAATGTTTAATAGAGAAGTAATACACTCACTTCCAAGATCCAAAAGCAGCATTGCAAGAATTCGCCACTTCAATGGCTTCATGACCTTTACTAATTAAATGACCCCGGTGCTGTCTTTTAGTCTATAAGGATAAAGGAAGTGGTGGAGTTTCTTCCTCAGAGTCAGAGCTTGATGTGAGTTTTGAGATGAAAAAGATTCTAAGCAGCAAGCACTTCAGGGGTTGTAAACACATTCTCAGAAGAAGAATACACAAACACAGTCCTGCAGCCGCCCACCACTTATACCTGAGTGAAGTGTACTCTTTGGCAAATGTTTCTTAACCTCCCACGGATGAAACAGAATCCTGTGTCACCTGTGATCTATTTCTCCTTTAACTGGTGCTGGCAGCTTGTTTTGCATTTTTTTCACCTTCTTTTTAAACATCAGACTAATCCATCATGAACAGACTGCTTTCATTGTATAGGCCTTTCAATTTCAGAATGCTTAATTTGTTTATTTAAATGAAAAAGAGTTTCCAAAGAAAGTGGGAAAAGCTGAGAAGGGGTTGGGCTTCTCCTTTGTAGTCAAACATTAATTTTGCTTCTAGGATCAGCATTTTAAGAACTAGCAAGATGCCTACGTTGTGGGAAAGGCTCATTCCAGGGGGTTTCTACTTTAAGATGGCCCAAGAAGCTGGCCGACCACCATCACCCCAACGCAAAATCTTTAGTTACTGTATAAGGACTTTTTCTCAGTCCTCTTAATTATGAAACAAGTGTTTCCTCCATGGGATATTGTTCTGGATTAATGGTATCTAGAAAATACTGAGAACAAGCTCAGACAAAAGGAATGATACTCATTAATTAGCAAGCTCTTTGTGTCATGTAGTAGAACATCTCAACTTTCCTATCCTTGCACTTCAGCATTGCCTTAAATGTGGAGACAACTGTGCTCAGCAAGACATAGCCTTTGTTTTGTTTCATCTATCTATCTATCTATCTATCTATCTATCTATCTATCTATCTATCTATCTATCTATCTATCTATCTATCTATGTTTTTCCAAGACAGGGTTTCTCTGTATAGTTCTGGTTGTCCTGGAACTCTCTGTAGACCAGGCCAGCCTTGAATTCAGTCCCAAGTGCTGGGATTAAAGGCAAGAGCCATCATATTCAACTATTTTTTTTTTTGAATTATTAAAAAGTTTGGTTATTTTGACTTTGTGTGAATTGACGTTTTGCTTACATGTTTATCTGTATGAAGGTGTGAGGATGCCCTAGAACTGGAGTTACAGACAATCATGAGCTGCCATATGGGTGCTGGGATTTGAATTGGGTCTGCTGGAAGAGTAGCCAGTGCCTTACCCTGGAATCATCTCTCCAGGACTATTTCTATTGTTTTAAGGCAGGATCTCATGTAGCTCAGGGTGACTTCAATTTCACCATATGACCTCGCATGACCGGGAACTCATTATCTTTCTGATTCCACCTCAAGAACGCTGGGATTAAGGGCATGCACCGTCATTCCCAGCTAAAGACATGAATCCTCAGACACTATAGGAGTGATCAGAACATCAGAGAGCAGAATTCCTGACGACAGTGAGACTCTCCCGAAGAACATTCTGCAGGTGTGTAAGGATTCAGCAAATCTTCTCTCAAGGTGGACTGGGACTAGTGAGGATACTCAGTTGCATTCATTCAAATTATGGATCTGTGGATTATCCCCCAAAAGAATTTATTGGGGTCCCTTTCTACTAATATGCTATTGCCTATGATAGTCAAAATGAAGAGTAATTACCTATCTATCTATCTATCTATCTATCTATCTATCTATCTATCTATCTATCTATCTACCTACCTACCTACCTAGTGTTGGGGGTAGAATATCACTCTACCACTGAGCTACAACCCCAATCCCTTGAACTAAAGTTTAAGGTTTAAATACCATTAAGATGAAGGAGACAGCATTTCATATTGGGAGAGCAGATAAAATGTCCGTAGGATCCAATACGATGGAGAGGTGGGAAATTGTTGAAGTCACCAGGAGGTTTTTCTAATGAAAATGAGAATTTGTGTGTAGGCAAGTAGAGAGCAAGGTTGCAGAAGGACAGAGGGAGCAGAATAAAGGCCTTTGTCAATGTAACAGAGGAATTTGGACTGAAAGCCATGTGCAGCTGCATTCTTGTGAAGCTCTGGAAGAGAGACTCGTGTGGAGACCAGCGCTGCAGGGGAGGGATTGGTAGGTAACTTGGAGAATGTATTCACGCAGCAGAGATCACTGTGTCCTTATCTATTGAGGAGAAAGTGGGAAGGCAAATGCCTACTAACAGAATGAGGACAGGAGGGAAGGACATCGTTGGCATTGACTGTGACTGGAGTTGGAAGTGTTATCACCCACAGAAGGATGTGTTTCCAGGGGTAAGGCAGATGCACCCGTCTCTCTCCCCCAGAGGAGAACCTATGGATTCCTACAAGGACCGCCAAGAAAGGAACAAAGAACTGCAACTGTGTTCTTAAAGCTGGTGAAAGGCAAAGTGGTATTTTTGAGAATAATTCCTTCAAATATGAAAAATGATTGATTTTATGGTCTGCCTGCTTTAGTCCATTTTGAGTTTTATATCATTGAGTAATTTATTTATTTATTTCTCTATTTATTTATTTATTTATTTGGTTATTCAAGATGGGGTTTTTCTGTGTAGCCCTGGCTATCCTGAACTCACCCAGGCTGGTCACAAAGATCTACCTGCCTCTGCCTCCCTAGTGCTGGGATTGAAGGTACATATCACCATGACCTTTACTAAACTATTTTAACTGGTAGGAAAAACAGTGAGCTCTTTCTAGCTTTGATCATTAAACCTTGGTCCATGCTAATGTTGTCTTCTGTCCCATGGGGTAGCTTCATAGCCCCTACCATTCAGACAAAACCTTTCCAACACAGCTTACTGAGAACCAAACAGATGTCCACTTTATTTTGAACTACCACTCTCAGCTCTCCACTTTCCTCCCAAGAACTCTTTACCCACTGAACTTGGTATAGACAAGCTAACAGTTACCCTAGCATGGACAAGCGACTTTACTAGAAAGCAACAACATTTAGAGTCCTACTGTGCTCATTGTAATCTGTTTACTCTAGGAGAGAGGACCAATCTATCTAAAGGAGTAAGACCAAATGAATTCATGTTACAGAGGTCTCTAATATACTGTACACTGGAAGTGCTTTGTAATAAATGTAGAAGGGCATATTTGAAGAAGTGCTTCACTTCTTGTCTATTGCTTGCTATTAATGTTGTAATTGCCCATCCATGACACTGATCCAACATTTCTCTTACAGAAAATATCCTGACTGCAATGAGCTTGAATTACTGTCTTTTAAATTAAATCAGTTACTTTCCAGGACAGAGGAAGACACACAGGAGTGAACGTCTAAGTGGTTGCAGAGGTTAGCCCCAGAGAAACTGGATTACTTGAGGTGATTCGGAATTTAGCTGATCTGGTCCTCACCAGCTCTAGCAACCATTTCTTTCCTGATTGAGTCAATGAGAAACCCACACTTCATTGTGTAGATGAAATCCAGCCCATGAACGCATGCTTTCAGCTTTCCTGGACAATCACTGTTAACCTGTCCCTCAGACAGATGTGATCTTCACCTGCTGGATGCTAAGGTCACACTGCTCTGACATCCAAGTCCAGAGCGGAACCTCTGGGGGCATTCAGGAAGATAAGCTGGGGTTGAATTCTCCCTTAGCCTCAAATCAGGACTATGACCTCACCTAAGCCGTGTAATAGTCTGTATTTAGGTCTTTTTGTAAAATTAGAGTAATAATTACTAATTGGTCACCATGAGGATTAAACAAGAGTGTATTGAAAGGGCTTAGTAAGAGCCTGATAAAAAATTTAGCACCCAATAAATATTTAGCAGTGAATAAAGGATTAGTATTTGCTATTGTGTTCTGTGAGCTCTTCACAAGTTGAGGGCCATCTCTGGGATGATGAAGAGCAAATATGCTCCATTCGTTCTGAGCAAAGGACAACTCTTCATATTTTCCAGCAAAGCTCCTCCTCCCATTGCCCTTTCTTGATGAACAGCATCGTATTTCCAACAACTCAGGATGGAGACAATTGGGTTTTTCTTTTTTCTTTTTCCTTTCCAAGCCCGCCTGCTTTGACTTCCTTAAAGCTAGCCAATTAATCCAGTATCACTACCAACCATTTTCTCCTTGGAAAAAAAAAAAGTGTTTTTTTTTTTTTTTGCAATTTTTTTGCAATTTTTCATAGTGTAAAAACTTTTGGGTACTGTTAAAATCATGAAATACTCACTGTAGAATACTACATAGAAGTCCAATACATTTTATGGACGTTTATGGGGATAAACTGGCCCTCTAAGGCCCACAACAGCATTCACTACACTCTTAGAAAGGCAAGGCTTGAAACATAGCCATAAATATTCTTCAAATTTAAGGATCCTTTAGAGTTCTCTGGCATCTTCTTCAGTTCCAAACCTTTATCATGTTTGACATGACTCTTAGTTGGTCTTCTCAATTCCATTTTGCTTTTTCTGTCACTGGGACTCTAATCTCTACCTAATAACTTTGTTTTTTTTTTTCTTCTTCTTCTTCTTCTTCTTCTTCTTCTTCTTCTTCTTCTTCTTCTTCTTCTTCTTCTTCTTCTTCTTCTTCTTCTTCTTCTNTCTTCTTCTTCTTCTTCTTCTTCTTCTTCTTCTTCTTCTTCTTCTTCTTCTTCTTCTTCTTCTTCTTCTTCTTCTTCTTCTTCTTCGACACAGTGTTTCTTTGTGTAACCCTGGATGTCTTTGAACCAGCTTTGTAGACCAGACTGACCTCAAGCTCATAAAGATCTCCCAGCCTCTGTCTCCTGAGTGCTGGGATTAAAGGTATGCTCCACCAATGTCCAGCATGTTACTGTTCTTCTTTTTCTTTCTTTCAAATTGGATATTTTCTTTATTTATATTTCAAATGTTATCCTCTTTCCCAGTCCCACCCCCTGGAAAACCCTCTATCTTATCCCCCCTCCTCCTGCTTCTATGACAGTGATCCTCCACCCACCCACCCACCCACTCACTCCTGACTCCCTGCCCTCAAATTCCCCTACACAGGGGCATCTATCGAGCCTTCATAGGACCAAGGACCTCTCCTCCCACTGATACCTCACAAGGCCATCCTCTGCTACATATGCGGCTGAGGACATGGGTCCCTCCATGTATACTCCTTGGTTGTTGTTTTAGTCCTTTGCAGCTCTGGGGTGTCTGGTTTGTTGATATTGTTGTTCTTCCTATGGGGTTACAAACCCCTTCAGCTTCTTTGGTCCTTTCTCTAACTCTTCTATTGGGGACCCCGTGCTCAGTTCAATGGTTGGCTGCAAGCATCTGCCTCTATATTTGTCAGGCTCTGGCAAAGCCTCTCAGGAGACAGCTGTATCAGGCTCCTGTCAGCATGTACTTCTTGGCATCTACAATAGTAACTGTGTTTGGTGACTGTATATGGGATGGATCTCCAGGTGGGGCAGTCTCCGGATGGCCTATCCTTCCATCACTGTTCCACACTTTGTCTTTGTATTTGCTCCTGTAAGTATTTTGTTTCCCATTCTAGGAAAGAGTGAAGCACCCACACTTCGGTCTTCCTTCTTGAGCTTCATGTGGTCTGTGAATTGTATCTTGGGTATTCCAAGTTTTTGGGCTAATATCTACTTATTAGTGAGTACATACCATGTGTGTTCTTTTGTGATTGGGTTACCTCACTCAGGATGATATTTTCTAGTTCCATCCATTTGCCTAAGAATTTCATGAAATCATTGTTTATAATAGCTGAGTAGTACTCCATTGTGTAAATGTACCACATTTCCTATATCCATTCCTCTGTTGAGGGACATCTGGGTTCTTTCCAGCTTCTGGATATTATACATAAGGCTGTTATGAACATAGTGGATCATGTGTCCTTATTACAAGTTGGAGCATCTTTTGTGTATATGCCCAGGAGTGGTATAGCTGGATCCTCAGGTAATACTATGTCCAATTTTCTGAGGAACCACCAGACTGATTTCCAGAGTGGTTGTACCAGCTTGCAGTCCCACCAACAATGGAAGAATGTTCCTCTTTCTCCAAATCCTTGCCAGCATCTTCTGTCACCTGAGTTTTTGATCTTAGCCATTCTGACTGGTTTTGATGTGCATTTTCCTGCTGATTAAGGATGTTGAACATTTCTTTAGGTTCTTCTGAGCCATTCGATATTCTTCATTTGAAAATCCCTTGTTTAGCTCTGTACCCCATTTTTAAAAATAGGGTTATATGATTCTCAAGAGTCTAACTTCTTGAGTCCTTTGTTTATATCGGATATTATCCCTCTATCGGATATAGGATTGGTAAAGGTCTTTCCTCAATCTGTTGGTTGCCATTTTGTCCTATTGACAGTGTCCTTTAACTTACAGAAGCTGACTCTTCCTTTATGAAGGCCTACAGGGTTGATACATAGTAAACCCCTCTGAGGTGGTTCCAGTACAGCTAGCCCCGAGCATACTCAGAGGTGTGTTCCTCCAGGGGAAGGATCTCAGTCATATTCTTGGATCCTGACTTTGACTAACCTTCTATGTTTTCACAACCTGGGCATACTCAGACCTCTGCTTTGCTGTTTGCCCCTCATTTCTGGAATCACTCTACACTTTATGAATTTGTTGGGAACTTAACTTTATAAGTTTAAATCACCCTGTACAACTAAGTTGTCTATAGCTTTGTCTTTCAATACTTTCCCTAACAAAGATAATGATGCATACATATTTCATCATATAGATGCATGAAATTCTAAAAGAATAAATAAAATGATTAAAATAAACTTCACAGTTAAGAATGTGGTGTATATCTTTTTTTTTCTAATCTAGAAGCACCCAGAATCCTAAATTGACCTCCCACACACGATTGATAGGTTTGTGCATCTCTCTTCACTAGACTATTCAATTCTATTAATTAAATAGCATTAACTCTTAGTAATTGTATATATGAAAGGTCTTCATTGTAATTCCTTCATCCATGCAGATTCTTCATGCAACCTAAACAGCAAGAGACAGAGACTTCTATTTGGTGGTCTTTTTATTTTTTCATTTTTAAAATATTGGATATTTTCTTTACTTACATTTCAAATGTTATCCCCTTTCCTGGTTTCCCTTCTGAAAATCCCTATCCCCCCCCCCAATCCCTATGCTCCTCAACCCACCCACTCCCACATCCTGGCCCTGGCATTCATCTATAATGGAGCATAGAACCTTCACAGGATCAAGGGCCTCTCCTCCCACTGATGATCAACTAGGCCATCCTCTGCTACATATGCAGCTAGAGCCACAAGTCCCACCATGTGTTTTCTTTGATTGGTGGATTAGTCCCAGGGAGCTCTGGGGGTACTGGTTAGTTCATATTATTGTTCTTCCTATGAGGCTGGAGACCCCTTCCAGGTATTCCTTGGGTACTTTCTCTAGCTCCTTCATTGGGAAACCTGTGCCCCTTCCAATGGATGACTGAGAGCATATACTTCTGTATTTGCCAGGCACTGGCAGAGCCTCTCAGGAGACAGCTATATCAGGCTCCTGTAGCAAAATCTTGTTGGCATCTGCAATAGTGTCTGGGTTTGTTGGTTGTTTATGGGATGGATCCCCAGGTGGGGCAGTCGCTGGATGGTCATTCCTTCAGTCTCTGCTCCAAACTATGCCTCTGTTAACTCCTTCCATGGGTATATTGTTCCCCCTTCTAAGAAGGATTGAGGTATCCACACTTTGGTCTTCCTTCTTCTTGAGTTTCATGTGTTTTGCAAATTATATCTTGGGTATTCTGAGTTAACAGGCTAATATTTAATTATCAGTGAGTACATATCATGAGTGTTCTTTTGTGATTGGGTTACTTCACTTAGGATGATATCCTCCAGATCCATCCATTTGTCTAAGAATTTCATAAATTCATTGTTTTGGTTTTTGTTGTTGTTGTTGTTTTGTTTTTCGAGACAGGGTTTCTCTGTATAGCCTTGGCTGTCCTGGAACTCACTTTGTAGACCAGGCTGGCTTCAAACTCAGAAATCCGCCTGCCTCTGAGTGCTGGGATTAAATTCATTGTTTTTAATAGCTGAGTAGTACTCCATTGTGTAAATGTACCACATTTTCTGTATTCATTCCTCTGTTGAGGGACATCTGGGTTCTTTCCAGCTTCTGGATATTATAAATAAGGCTGTTATGAACATAGTGGAGCATGTGTCCTTATTACAAGTTGGAGCATCTTCTGGGTATATGCCCAGGAGTGGTATTGCTGGATCTTCTGGTAGTATTAAGTCCAATTTTCTGAGGAACAGCCAAACTGATTTGCAGAGTGATTATACCAGCTTGCAATCCCACCAACAATGAGGAGAATGTTCCTCTTTCTCCAGCATCTGCTGTCCCTTGAGGTTTTTATCTTAGCCATTCTGACTGGTGTGAGGTGGAATCTCAAAGTTGTTTTGGTTTACATTTACTGATGACTACAGATGTTGAACATTTTTTAGGTGCTTCTCAGCCATTCGGTATTCCTCAATTGAGAATTCTTTGTTTAGCTCTGTACTCCATTTTTAGTAGGGTTATTTGGTTTCCTGTGGTCCATCTTCTTGAGTTCTTTATATATATTGGATACTAGTCCCCTATAAGATTTAGGATTGGTGAAGATCTTTTCCCAATGTGTTGGTTGCCATTTTTTCTTATTAACAGTGTCCTTTGCCTTACAGAAGCTTTACTATTTTATGAGGTCCCATTTGTTGATTCTTGATCTTTCAGCACAAGCCATTGCTGTTCTGTTCAGGAATTTTTCTCCTGTGCCCATATCTTTGAGGCTCTTCCCCACTTTCTCCTATATAAGTTTCAGTGTCTCTGGTTTTATGTGGAGTTCCTTGATCCACTTAGACTTGAGCTTTGTACAAGGAGATAAGAATGGATCAATTCACATTCTTCTACATGCTAACCGCCAGTTAAGCCAGCACCATTTGTTGAAAATGCTGTCTTTTTTTCCATTGGATGGTTTTAGCTCCTTTGTCTAAGATCTAGTGACCATAGGTGTATAGGTTCATTCCTGGGTCTTGGATTCTATTCCATTGATCTACATGTCTGTCGCTGTACCAGAACCATGTAGTTTTTATTGCAATTACTCTGTAGTACAGCTTGAGGTCAGGGATGGTTCTTTTATTGTTGAGAGGTTCTTTTATTGTTGAGAATAGTTCTTGCTATCCTAGGCTTTTTGTTATTCCATATGAATTTGCAAATTGCCCTTTCTGACTCCATGAAGAATTGAGTTGGAATCTTGATGGGGATTACATTGAATCTATAGATTGCTTTCGGCAAGTTAGCCAATTTTACTATATTAATCCTGCTAATCCATGAGCATGGAAGACCTTTCCATCTTCTGAGATCTTCTTTGATTTCTTACTTCAGAGACTTGAAGTTCTTATCATACAGATCTTTCACTTCCTTAGTTAGAGTCACACCAAGGTATTTTATATTATTCGTGACTACTGTGAAGATTGTTGTTTCCCTAATTTCTTTCTCAGCCTATTTATCCTTGTGTAGCAAAAGGCCACTAATTTGTTTGAGTTAATTTTATATCCAGCCACTTCACTGAAGTTGTTTATCAGGTTTAAAAGTTTTCTGGTGGATTTTTTTGTGTCACTTACATATACTATCATATCATCTGCAAATAGTGATATTTTGATTACTTCCTTTCCAAACTGTATTTCCTTGACCTTCTTTTGTTGTTTAATTGCTCTGGCTAGGACTTCAAATACTATTTTGAATAGGTAGTAAGAAAGTGGACAGCCTTGTCTATGCCCTGATTTTAGTGAGATTGTGTCAAGTTTCTCTCCATTTAGTTTGATGTTGGCATTGGTTTGCTGTATATTGCTTTGATTATGATTAGGTATATGCCTTGAATTCCTGATCTTTCCAAGACTTTTATCATGAAGGGGTGTTGGATTTTTGTCAAATGCTTTCTCAGCATCTAATGAGATGATCATGTGGTTTTTGTCTTTGAGTTTGTTTATATAGTGGAGTACCTTGATGGATTTCTGTATATTGAACCATCCCTGCATCCCTGGGATGAAGCCTACTTGATCATGATGGATGATCATTTTGATGTGTTCTTNGATTCAGTTTGCAAGAATTTTATTGAGTATTTTTACATCGATATTCATAATGGAAATTGGTCTGAAGTTCTCTTTCTTTGTTGGGTCTTTGTGGTTTAGGTATCAGA
>NC_034594.1:56064669-56096654 GCF_900095145.1 Mus pahari
CCTAAGTGTGATTATTTCCTGCTGTCTAGTCCTCTTGGGTGAATTTGCTTCCTTTCGTTCTAGAGCTTCTAGGTGTGCTGTCAGACTGCTAGTGTATTCTATCTCTAGTTTCTTTTTGGCAGCACTTTGAGCTATGAGTTTTCCTCTTAGGACTGTTTTCATTGTGTCCCATAAGTTTGGGTATGTTGTGGCTTCATTTTCTTTAAACTCTAAAAAGTCTTTAATTTCTTTATTTCTTCCGTGACCAAGGTATTGTTGAGTAGAGTGTTGTTCAGCTTCCACGTGTATGTGGGCTTTATATTATTTATGTTGTTATTGAAGATCAGCCTTAGTCTGTGGTGATCTGATAGGATGCATGGGATTATTTCTACATTTTTGTATCTGTGGAGGCCTGTTTTGTGACTGATTATATGGTCAATTTTGGAGAAGGTACCATGAGGTGCTGAGAAGAAGGTATATCCTTTTGTTTTAGCATAAAATGTTCTATAGATATCTGTTAAATCCATTTGTTTCATAACTTCTGCTAGTCTCACTGTGTCTCTGTTTAATATCTGTTTTCAGTATCTGTCCATTGATGAGAGTGAGGTATTGAAGTCTCCCACTATTATTCTGTGTATGCAATGTGTGCTTTGAGCTTTACTATAGTTTCCTTAATGAATGTGGTTGCCCTTGCATTTGGAGCATAGATATTCAGAATTGAGAGTTCATCTTGGAAGATTTTACCTTTGATGTGTATGAACTGCCCCTCCTTGTCTTTTTTGATAACTTTAGGTTGAAAGTCGATTTTATTTGGTATTAGAATGGCTACTCCAGCTTGTTTCTTCAGACCATTTGCTTGGAATTTTGTTTTCCAGCCTTTTACTCTGAGGTGTTGTCTGTCTTTGTCCCTGAAGTGGGTTTCCTGTATGTAGCAAAATGTTGGGTCCTGTTTCCATATTTGGCCTGTTATTCTATCTCTTTTTACTGGGAAATTAAGAGATATTAAGGAAAAGTAATTGTAGCTTCTTGTTACTTTTGTTGTTAGAGTTGGGATTCTGTTCTTGTGGATATCTTCTTTTAGGTTTTTTGAAAGATTACTTTCTTGCTTCTTTTAGGGTGTAGTTTCAGTCCTTGTGTTGTATTTTTCTCTCTATTATCCTTTGAAGGGCTGGATTTGTGGAAAGATATTGTGTGAATTTGGTTTTATCATGGAATACTTTGGTTTCTCCATCTATGGTAATTGAGAGTTTTCCTGGGTATAGTAGCCTGGGCTGGCATTTGTGTTCTCTTAAGGTCTGTATAACATCTGTCCAGGATCTTCTGGTTTTCATAGTCTCTGGTGAGAAGTCTGGTGTAATTCTCATAGGTCTGCCTTTATATGTTACTTGACTTTTTTCCCTTATTGCTTTTAATATTCTATCTTTGTTTAGTGCATTTGGTGGTTTGATTATTATGTGAGAGGAGGAATTTCCTTTCTGGTTCAGTCTATTTGAAGATCTGTAGGCTTTTTGTTTGTTCATGGTCATCTCTTTCTTTAGGCTGCAGAAGTTTTCTTCTATAATTTTGTTGAAGATTAAGTTGATAATCTTCATTCTCATATACCTATTATCCTTATATTTGTTCTCATTGTGTCCTGGATTTCCTGGTTGTTTTGAGTTAGGATCTTTTTGCATTTTCCATTTTCTTTGATTGTTGTGTCCATGTTTTCTGTGGAATCTTCTGCTCCTAAGATTCTCTCTTCCATCTCTTGTATTCTGTTGGTGATACTCCCATCTATAGCTCCTGATTTCTTTCTTAGGATTTGTATCTCCAGGGTTGTCTCCCTTTGTGATTTCTTTATTGTTTCTACTTTCATTTTTAGATCCTGGATGGTTTTGTTCAATTCTGTCACCTGTTTGGTAGTGTTTTACTGTAATTCTTTAAGGGATTTTTAAGGACTTCTACCTGTTTAGCTGTGTTCTCCTGTATTTCTTTAAAGGAGTTATAATTGTCCTTCTTAAAGTTCTCTGTCATCATCATGAGATATTATTTTAAATCTGAATCTTGCTTTTCCCGTGTGTTGGGTTAACCAGGACTCACTGTGGTGGA
The DNA here is from genome assembly GCF_900095145.1 of Mus pahari. Classification (NCBI taxonomy): domain Eukaryota; kingdom Metazoa; phylum Chordata; class Mammalia; order Rodentia; family Muridae; genus Mus; species Mus pahari. The sequence continues at coordinate 56,066,737 of NC_034594.1, forward strand.
GTACTGGGTTCTGATTATGCCAAGTAGTCTTGGGTTCTGTTTTTAAGATTCTTATGTTTGCCTTTTACCATCTGGTAATCTCTGGTGTTAGATGTACTATCTGTCTTTGACTGGAGTTTGTTCCTCCTGTGAGTCTGTAAGCCTGTGTCATCACTCCTGGGAGACCAGTTCTCTCCTGATAAGACCAGTGCACAGTGGGCTGTGGAACAGCCCTACTTTCTGGCTGCAGATGTAGCAGATGTAGGCCCTTAGGACCCTGTCCTAGAAGCTCTGTTGCTTCTGTGGCCTGCCTTTTCTGTGCAGACCCGCCTTAGGGAGCCATATTTCGTGGTCTTAAAATGTTTGTTGAATGATCAAATTCATTTTTAAAAAATAGATGTCTCATTCTTATTGAAATACTACAGTTATATCCAAGAATAGCAAATCTCATATGCACAGCATTGACATCTCATTTTCTATAATGCAGAGCTGTGCTATGTGTTGGAGCCAACCACTTTTTTGCAGGAGGACAACATTGTCCTCCTTTCCAACTTGGAGCTTAAGGATGTCTTTTAGGAAGCTTGGAATTGGTCACAGTGATAGTATTTGCACCAAAGAAATGGGCAAACGATACACATCATGGTTTGTTTGTTTAGGAGGAGTTGCTGGTACAGCACTGTCACCAACCAAATAGTCATGTGATTTCTCATTTGTCACAGAACCTACCATTTCACCTGCTGTACAAATAAAAAGGTTCAGAATTCTACACTGTGGTGTAGCAGGAAACAAGGTTTTATTGAGAAGCCATGAGACAAATAGCAAACTTCTTGAGCCTCTGAGAAAGCCCAGTGCCACTGTCTATACCATAGATCTATAGGGTACAAATGTTAATGGCATACCCTACATATCTCAGAGCCTCGCTGAAGGAAACCATACATATAGAACACAGTAACATTTTTAAAATTCACCATCAGTCATCAAGTGTGTATGTGTGTGTGTGTGTGTGTGTAAGCAAGTTTTTCCAGTAAGCTTCAGTTTTACTTGGAAAGTCCCAGTTAGTGAGAGAGTGACAATTCCCCATTCATCTTCATTCATCAGTCTAAGTTCATGAACAGTTAGGTCATGCTTAAAATGCTATGTGTGCTTTCCTTGCTCTTCCACAGGAGACAAAGCTGCTATGACATCAGTCAAGTCAAAGACCTAGACTCTTCTCTCAGGAAAGTCTCCTCTATTTCTATTGAATTTCTTGTTCCTTAAACTAGTAAACACTAACAATGTCTGATATTTATCAAAAACTTTACTGGAACACAGACGGACTTTTTAACTACCCCCCCCCATATCCCATAATACAGAAATAAATGGCATTGATTAGTGATTGACTTCAAAGTGAGTAATTGGGCTTTAATGGGTTTATAAAAGGGATTGAAATCAAGGCAATAAATTAAAAGCAAAATAAAAGAGTAAACAAGAAAGGATGTTTTACAACTTAGTTCCATTATAGTCTATGCTAACTGGATTAAAAAGTAATTGCCATGTCGAGAAAAATTATAGCAGCTTCTGTGAAATGAAAGAGCAGTGGCCTCCCTTTGTGTGCAGGGTGCAAAGCAGACAGAGAGGAAAGTAAATGAGTATAGGGAGCTGGGGAGAGGGCAGAACGCTCGCCTCAGATGGTCGTTAGGCTCTCCAGTAGCAGAGATCTCTCAGCAATAGACATTTCCATCCACGTGTGCTAATGAGCTGCAGTACTCAACTAAACTCTATAATGTTCTCTATTATCTTTACAGATCATATCAGGAGTCTATTTATGAGCGCATAGTTTATCCATTTTAAATGTCCCCAAATTAATGAGATCACAAAGACAAAATGCTCCCAATATTTTAGGGTGACTCTTAAAATAGGTTGTTTTCCCAAATGGATCACAGGTGGTGTAAAAACAAGAACCACCTGCAGTCGGAGAACCAAAGCCACCATAAACTAGGGAGATAACGGGAATAAATTCTGTGAAGCTATCCTCTTCATGAGCCTTGATGATCTGTCATGGAGCACTTAAATTGAAAGCCACTCTCCTAGAACCACGGCTTGCTAGCAGAGAATTCATGGGGGAGAAGCCTAAAGAGTGACAAAGGGTAAATATAGTGGCAATTTTCAGAGTAACTATCTCTAGACCCTCCCTTGTCCGAGGACCCTCTCCAAAAACAATAAGAAAGCCAAGAGCATCCAGATGTAAGACAGTATGTGCTGATAAATCTAAGACACAAAGTAATTATGACTTAAACTCTACACAGGGGATTGTGTTTGGTGTAATGCTGATGACAATGAATTGGAACAAAGCAAGAATGTCCCCAGGGACACATTGATCTACAGTGTGGGCTTCTAAATTGCACTGGGAATCTTGTCTGGAATGTCTAGGAGATTCAAGAGGTTGAGCTCAGACTACAGAATAAAATATTTTTACAGGATGCAGAGGCTGGCCCTTAGAGAGGAAAGAATCGACCTCTAGCTAAAGCCTCTGGTATCACAGACAGAGAACAAATCTGAGTACGTTTCTAATCCACAATGAAGGGAAACATGGGTCTTACATTTACTTCAATGTCTGTAATCAAGATTAGATTGAGATCAAGAAAATAACATGTTCAGATAATTAGACAGGAAGAAAAAGAGTCATCCACAGTCCTGGAACTAATCAGACACATCAAAGGCAAGAGCCATGCCACCTTAGAGACCCAAGTTCAATCCCCAGAGCCTACATGGAAAGCTGGATATGGTGGCCCCTGTTATCCAGCCATTCCTAACATCGATACGAGAGGCAGAGATAGGAGAATTGTCAGGAAGTTTGCAGGTCAGACGACCCAATCTGAGCAGTTGTAGAAATAAGAGAAACCTAACTCAAATAAAATGTAAGGAGAGAATCGGCTTTTAAAATTCTCTCATATGTACATACATGTATTGAGGGGTGTGCACACACACCCCCCCACACACACACATTAAAACACACTAAACTAAGAAAAATAAATAAATAAACAAATAAAACAGATTAGTTACCCACCTAATTCTATTGACATTCAAATCCCTTTTGAGTTAAGCTGGGATGTGTAGGACAGGATGGTTTAACTTAGAATATAATTATTATTTTTTCATTAATTTATTAACCTTACATCCTGATTGCAGACACCCCCTCCCATCCCCCCACAGCTTCTCCCTCCATGTTCCCTCCCCTTCTCCTACCCTTCTCCTCACCCTGCTCTGGCACACCAAATTACTTAGGGAGTAGGCGTATCCTCTCCTACTGAGGCCAGTAAAGTGGCCCAGTTAGGAGAACTAGATCTGTAGGAAGACAGGCCACAGATTTAGGGGCAGCCCTGCTCCAGTTGTTGGGGAACTTGCATGAAGGCTGAGTTGCATATCCACTAAATATGTGTGGGAGCCCAGGTCCAACCCATGTATGCTCTTTGGTTGGTGGATCAGTCTTTGGAAGCCAGAAGATATTTCTTCTGATTTTTTGATTTAAATAGTCCTTCAGTACATTTAAGATGTTTCGGGGGGGAATATGGATACTTTTATCACAGTCCTATGAATAGCATAAAACAAACAATACTAACAAGAAAAGCAGCCGCAACCTCAAAAGAAGAATCGGAATACAAATGGATTTAAAAGCTTGGAAATAATTTTATGTCAAATTGAAGAGCTGTTTATCCTCATTTCCATAATGCTCTTGTTTTTAGTTTCAAGTTATTTTAAGCAACTTTCTCAGGCAGTTAGCTGAGTTGCTTAAAGCTATTATTGCAGGCTAATACATATATAATCCATGCATGTATTGCAGCCCATAATATCCAGATATAATGTTGCGTAGCGCTATTCTCCAAGCCTAACAGCCGCCATCCTCACTGGAACATCTGTCACAGCTTGTGAGGGACTCCAAGATTGGGCTTGTTAACTGTTGATGTTCCCTTACAGAAAGGATGTAGAGGGTCACGAAAGCCACCTCAGAGATTCCAACATCTTCCTCCACCACTGAGTCACTGGCCCAATTGCACTGGCCTAAGTCAGGAGGTACTAAAGTACATTAGCTGGAAAAGGTCAGATAACATGGAAGTCTCAATGTTTTGCAGCTGTGGGAAAACCATCATCCACGGCAGACGAAAACTTTCCATGCAACAATTTTGAAATCACCTGCGTTCCTCTCCCCAGCCTCTAACTCATGACCTCTGGAGAAGCACACTAAGAGCCCCTGCTTCCCCAGCAGGAACTGTGGCTGAATCATACTTGGTTTTTTGATTGGGACTGTTAAAGGAGAGGCAGGCATTTGTATGAATCCTCAGGGGAAGAATCCCTTACATCTTAATTTTTGCAAATATGACAAAATAAAAATACTGATTTTATTTTAGACAAAGACCATGGAATTAATTTAAGATGGAGGAATGTATAACCAAATGCAGAAAAATTACAAATGTTCCTTATATACTATGAGATAGCCAAGTTCAGAAAAAAAGAGACAAACAACAAATTAAAAATTCATAGATCACAATGAAATATAATGCTAATAGCACATATAGAAAACTGTGTGTGTGTGGGGGGGGAGAAACACTGAGATAGTTTAAGTAATAGAGGTATTTGAGGCTATCTCAGAAAGCTGAAATGCATATACACGCTTTTGGTAGCTGGATGGCTAGATTACAGACTCATCAATCAGCAGCAGCAATTTTTAGGATTAGTCATTGTATCATAGTTGCAGTGGCCAAATGATTGAAACAAAGTTAATGTCTTCAAAGAATATTAATGGAATAATTTGTGTCAGAGCTTTAGAAGCTGAGGAAGGGGATGAGAAGGTGTGACTGGTGAGAGGTGGGTAAGGAAGGCGCATGCCCCTAAGTCTGACATCCTGAGTTTGGTTCCCAGAACCTACAGGGTAGAATGAGAGAATTCACTCTCTCCAGCTGACCTCTACACAAGTGCTGTGGCACACACACACACACACACACACACACACACACACTTAAAAAGACAGGCACCAGTATTTGGGGAGGCAGAGGTAAGCTGATCTCTGTGAGTTTGAGGAAGCCTGGTCTAGATATTAAGTTTCAAGGCGTGTGCGTGTGTGTGTGTGTGTGTGTGTGTGTGTGTGTGTGCACTTGTGTGGATAAAAGGGAAGAATATGTATGAATATGTAGTTGCTTATCCATATTGAAAATTCTAAATAACTAGACATTAATATGGATAACTATCCAGATCAGTAAAAGAAAGGGCACAGGTCAGCATTCTTGGCAGTTTTAAAGAAACATATTTTAACCAAAAGTTACAAATCAGTTTTATAATTTCCGATAATAATTCATAAATAGAAATCTGGGGAGTTCTGAATGAATACTAATTCAAATTTTTTAGTTCTGATGCTATTGGACCCTGGGACTTTGCTACATTTAGCTTTCGAGTTTTCATGTATTGAAAAGTGATTTGAGAGGAATGGATACAGAAACTGTGGTACATTTACACAATGGAGTACTACTCAGCTATTAAAAACAATGAATTTGTGAAATTCTTGGGCAAATGGATGTATCTGGAGGATATCATCCTTAGTGAGGTAACCCAATCACAAAAGAAGTCACTAGATATACACTCACTGATACTGCTTGTGGACGTTGTACATCGTGGTGCGCACTAGGCTCCGCACCACGATGTACAACGTCCACAAGCAGCCCAGACTGTTTGTGTATCACAAAATAAGCTGTACAATTTGCTTGTTCTTCCCAGGCCAACACATGCTAGTGTAGAGACCACAGACATGTGCTTTGGGGAAGACTGTGCTTCGCATAGCATTCTGAATTCCAGCCTTTACAGGGGCAGGGTTGGAAGAGACTTGGTGCTTTCCCCAAGTCTCACCTCCATTCCGTGTCTCCTATGCCCCATAGATGCCCTTACGCTTTCCAACTCTGCTAAGTGTTACTCTGTTGTGATGGCCACCCCTCGTCTTAATTTGTTCCTGCAGTGTGCCTCTTGATGTCACTGTCTACTTTTCTTTGCTAGTTGCCTGCGCTTCCAAAGTCTGAGATGACTTGCTTCCCTGGGCCCTGTATGTAAGTAAACCTTATGAGTGCAGAGAACGTCTCCAGTGTGTTTTCTTTGCTGTCTTTGCTAGTTTAAACACAATACGGGTCAATGGCTATATGCTGAATTAGTGCCACACTGATCTAGCGGTGGCAGGGAAATGGATCAATGGACAAAGACACCTGCCATGCATGTGAGGACCTGAGTTCAAATGCCCAGAGTCTTTGTGAAAGCGAGATGCCCAGAGCTTCTGAGGGAAGATGGGAGGCAGAGACAAGAAAACCCTTGGACTTTCCATGGGCCAATCAGTCTGATGTACACACCAGAAAAGAAGAGAACCTGTCTCAAACAATGTGAAAGGTAAGGATGCACCACCAAGGTTATCCTCAAACAATACATATGCCCATATTCACACTTCCAAAAGTGAGGGCGTATATACACTCTATTGTACATAAGTTTATTTTGTTGAGTTGTTTTTTCTACAGTTTTAGGCTTTTCAAGATTTTAGTCAGTTGTCGTGTGTGTGTTTTTCTTCTGACTTGTTGAATTGTTTAAGACCATGCTTACCTTTGCTGTTCTAATAACAAATTCTTTGGGATATGAATTCTATTTGATGAGGATTGTGTATCCACTAGATTATTTAAATTTATTCCATCACAGCAGTAAATACCATAATCAAAGTAACTTTTCCAATAAACAGAAGTTTCCACAATTGGAATGCTAAGTGCTTAAATGAAAGAGTGTCCGCGATCTGAACCAATCAGATAATAATATGCAAACTACCCAATGCCATAGTCCCAGACAAGACCCAGTGACTCTAATAAGCTTGAAGAAAGAGACAGATATTCAAAAGACACCTGAAAGTATTGAGGGACGGTCCCCACTATCTCATGTTGGCCAAACCTATATGGATTTAATGTGGTTCTTAACTCTACGAGCAAAATAAAGTATTTGAATAATGCGACTTCTTTAAAAGTCACCCCATTTTTACATCTCCTGGTCTTCCTTCATTTTTTTAGCTTCATGCAGTCCAGTCTCAGGAGACTGCCTGCCTTGTATATGAATCTCCTACATGAAGCTATTTGCACTCATTTAATTAATTGACCCAGTGAGTGCTGCTCAAAAAAAAGGAGGGGGCGACTCTCACTTTTTTTTTTTTTCTATTAGATAATTGCATACTGGCACAATGACCCTATAGAGTCCATCATTCACAACATTACTTATTACTGAGTGGAACCTCAAAATGAATGATGATATATACACTCTGAAAACCACTTATCTTTGCATCAGTGGATCTCTTGAAAGACATAAAGAAATGCCACTAAGAAAAGCAAAGTCATTGCACATGGCTGTTGCTCTACCCTGTCCCTTAGCTCCTTCCATAAAGAAACCATTTATGGTGGTGAGTCCTGGAACCCATGGGAGTTTTATGCCCAGGGGAGCCACATAAGGCTTTCATACTTGCATTTAGCAGGACTGAAGGGTATATTAACATCAGTAACTCTCAGCCCTTGTGTCTTCGCAGCATCTCAGTAAAAGAGTTTGAAAGACTTTCTTAGAATGCAAGTAAAAACGGATCAGAAGAGCATCAAAGGGAAACCCCACCGCCAACACGTCTTTATTGAGTTTTAAGCCCTTTTCTTGGCGTGTTAACCATTAACTAAATGAATGCATTTCAAATATTAGACGTTTCCATTCACACCAAAGAGTCCTTTCTCACATAAAACTTAAATTGAAATCATCTTATGCTTAACAGAAACAGACATGTATTTAAAACGAGAAGAGGAGGGAGCAGAAAGCCCTATAAAAATGAATTTTATTTTTATAGGAAGTAGAAGCAGAAGAGTTATTTTAAAAGAAATTACCTAATTGATGGGATTCTGGGTGATTCTACTCACTTCTTTACACTTATCTGAATTGTTCAATTTTCCTCCAATAAATATTTTACTTTCATAATAAAAAATGTCTAATAGTGGGCCAATCATGATAGTTTTATTTAATGAACACAAAGTTGGAGCAATTGGGTTTTACTGTATGAGTCAGATCTCTCTTCATCTGGTTGGTGTAATGGAGGCTAATAAAACCAATTCCAAAAATACTAATATTGGTACTTCCCTGAGCCTCAGTTCCTTCACACATAAAACAAGGGAAACTGATAAAAATTGATCTGATATATTTGTGAAGATTAAAAGTATTTAGGCCAAGCATTATGTCTCATGACTATTGTCTCAGAGCTTGTGAGGACTGAGGCAGGGGAATTATTAGTTTAAGGCAATCTGGGCTACAGCATGAGTTCAAGGATAGCTTGGGCTATATAGCAAGATTTTTGTCTCAAAACAAAATAAAAAAGAAAAAGAAAAAAAGAAAAAAAGAAAAACAACCACCACCACCAACAAAAACTCCAAACAAACCAAACCAAAATAAAACAAAACAAAAAAACCCCAACAACAAATTAAAAATACAAAAAGAGAGCCACTGAGTGGGCTCAGCCAGTACAGTACTTGCCATTCAAACCTGACAATCCTAGGTTGAACCCCAACACTCATGTGAGGGAGGGGGGAGAGAACTAGCTTGACAAATCCGTTTTTTGTCCTCATACATAAACTGTAGCAGGTGCATTATTTGTCTTCCATTACACACAGACACACATAGATACACAGACACGTACACACTTGTATATACACACATACAGCATAATAAAATAAACTTTTAAAAATATCTACCAAAAAATCCTGAAAGGTAGCAAATGTTTACTCTAGTTCATGTGTTAATGACAATTCCACAGGGAGGCCAATACGTGCATTTACTTACCCAGCTGGCTTAGAAAGCTGTTCTTCCTCCTCTTTTTCCGCTTCTTTCTCCTCCTCCTCACCCTCTTCGTCCTCCTCTTTCCTAAGACTGCTTCTCCAGGGGAGCGTTCATGCAGTGCCATTACCCTTTCCCCTAATGAACCAGAAAGTTTCTTATCTTTAGAGAATTCAGTGATTTGGGAAGGTGCTATAAACATTTATAAGATTTGAGGGGCACCAAAACAGGTGGCCATTCAACAACCACTATGGAGGTATGACCGGCTAGGAAGTTGACTCTGTGCTCAGCCGAGGACCTGTGGCCCCTGTAGGTTACAGAGACAGAGGAATAAAGCACATGTGAAATGGATGAGTCAGGGAGGACAGCTGGAATCTCACCTTTAACCCTAGATGTATCAATGCCCTATGCCATCTCTAATAAGCTGTGTGAACCTGTCCTGGACACGGAGCAGATCCAGCGAGTCGGAGCAACTGTGTGCTCAGCCACTGAACCATGTTAGTGTGTGAGTCGGCTTTCCACTACTGTGTCAAATACCTGAAGAAAATCAATTTAATGGAGGAAAAATTTATTTTGGCTCCAGGTGTCTCTGGTCGATGCCATTGTTTCTGCCCACAATGAGCTACCTGCTCTACTTATGTCTCACCTTCTAAAATGCCCAACACCTTCCAATATCCCATTAAGTTATGAACCCTTCTGTAAATGTCAAAGCTCCCATGCTCTGATTCTTCAAAGAAAGGGGCTCTGAACACAGCTACACTGGGGATAAGGTTTGTAGTACATGAGCTCCAGAAATACATTTAGGAATTGGAAGCAGCCAGACATATAACTCAACAGATCAGCCTTACATGCAAGGTATTCAATGGCTCCTACACCTGCATTGCATTCAGACCATCAGTGACTGGTCTGTTTCAATTTTGTGTGCTCCTTTCCCAATCATATATAGTTTTCTTTTCCTCCAATAAGCTAGAACCAGAGAAGGGAGCTCTGGGCTACATGATGTCAGTTTAACTAAACTGACACCCACGGAGTCGTGGCAAGCAGCCGGCTTAGGTTCAGTTCCTTAGATCCACAATGCAAGTTTTAATCCAAGGTCAACAGATGCCTGACATCTTTGATTCTGAATTAAAATAGCATGATGTAAAAGCTACTTTTCTTCCTTCCAGGGGACTCAGATCATTCACTGAACTCCATCACCTCTCTGTCTCAGCAGAAAAACTAAGTGCTTGAAGAACTTCATGAAGGGCATCTCCACCTGTCTCTTATATCTGTGCTTCTCAAAAAAAAGAACCATTTGGAAGTGATTAATGGCCCTACTACAGAGTTATGACCTGTAAGTATAGGTCTAGACCAAAGAGTGGTAATTTACATTCATAAAAAGACTCAAGCGATACAGATACTGATGCAGGAGCCAGAGCTTAAGAACCACTGGTCCTTAAAAGAAGAACCGGCAGGCTCACCTATGAAACATTCTAAAAGCCAGGCAATTCTGCCCATCCCTGAATCAGTATCTTCACTCGGGATGAAGGATATGTCTACTACTTTCTTGTTTCTCTGACAAAGGGTCTGACAAGATAGCAAGGAAGAAAAGGCTCACAGTCTGGGGGGTAGAATCCACCCTAGCAGGGAAGTAATAGTAGCAGAATGATGCTGGTTACATCACAACTGCAGTCAGGAAGCAGAGAGAGATGAATGTTGGCTCACAGTTACCTTTTTTTTCCCTTTTGATTCAGTTCAGCACTCCAGCCCACAAAGGGTTGCGACCCTCACATTCAGTGTGGGTCTTCCCACCTCACTCAAACTGTTCCGAATATACCTTCACAGACACAGCCAGAGGTATGTTTCACTGGGGATTCTACATCCCATAAAATTGACCGTCAATGTGCTTAAGACCATTGCTTGTCAGCCTGATACCTAAACATTCTTCTCCCAACTTGGCTCCAAAGGCTTAAGAACCACTTGGGGAGGATTTTTCACAGCAATAGCCCTGTTTCTCAGTACCAAATTTCTGAATTAGGTATTTACTCAATGCCCTGACAAAAACATCTGATGATAGCAACATGAGGGAAGAAAGGTTTATTTTGCTGGGTACAATTTGAGGACACAGCCAATTTATCACAGCAGAGAAGGCATAGGAGCAGGAGCAGGAGGCAGCGGGTCACATGGCATCTTCAGTCAAGAGGCAAAGAGATGAAGGCAGGTGCCCTACTCTAATTTCCTTCTTACTCACTTATTCAGTTCAGGACCTTAGCTCATAGGATTCCATCACCTACAACCTAGGCTCTTTTTGCTTCATTTAATTAAATACTCCCACGGATACATAAAGAGCTGTGTCTCTGATCAAGCTGACAATGAGGATTAACTATTATAATATGTACTTTAGGTTTGGAAGGTTTTATAAGTGACTTATATTCATGTCTGCTAAAAAGCTATGGTTTTATATTTTTTACATAGTTAACCTCTAGGATATTAAGAGATGTAATCAGGAAAACCATGTGAGATTTCTGTCAACACATATGGTGAGAACTTTAGAGATGCTTGTTTGGAAGCAGACATCTAAGTGACACATAGCTGTAGCAGATACTACCCAGCAGTTGATAGTGTCAGATATTATGTATGTTGGACTGGGAAAAGGGTAGTTTTGTTATTGATCCCATTTCTTTGATGAAGAAATAGCTACGGAGAGCTTAAAAACATGTCCTAGGTCATATAGCTGATAAGAGAAAGTCAAGGATAAAAGTCTAGGTCCACTTCCGTGTTTGCCAGGCACTCACAGCCATCTATTGGATGGAACACAGGGTCCCCAATGGAGGAGCTAGAGAAAGTACCCAAGGACCTGAAGGGGGCTGCAACCCTGTAGGTAGAACAACAATATGAACTAACCAGTACCCCCTGAGCTTGTGTCTCTAGCTGCATATGTAGCAGAAGATGGCGTAATCGGCCATCACTGGGAATAGAGGCCCCTTGGTCTTGCAAACTTTATATGACCCAGCACAAGGGAAGGCCTGGACCAAGTAGTGGGAGTGGGTGGGTAGGGGAGCAGGGGTGGGGGGGTGTATAGGGAACTTTCGGGATAGCATTTGAAATGTAAATAAAGAAAAAAAAAGTCTAGGTCCTTGTGCTTCAGAAGCTGAGTGCTGGGTCCTTGTATTATACTGATCTACCCAGGTTCTTAGGAACAAAAATACCTTTGAACATCTGCCTCTGAGACCAAAATGCACCATTTTCCAAAGTGGAATAACTGTGGACCACTTCTCCACATCCTTAATTAGTTTCTGAAGCTTTTAAGGACTGGTATACTGGAAGAAAATTTGACAAACATTGCCGTAGTTACGTAAAAAAAAAAAAAAAAAAAAAATCTATTCTTGGATTCAGCTGGATGGTCTGAGGATCCCTCTCTAGGAATTTAAGCAGACACATAGCAATTTTGGAGAAAATATTTGCACCTAGATGTTGGGCTCTAGGGAGCAGAGGTTAACCCACGAGCATAGCAAACACAACCTCATAGAGCGAGAGCACAGCCTTGCCTCTTGGAGCAACATGTGTTTCTGGAATGGGGAAAAGGCTCAGCAGCTATGAGCATTTGCTGCTCTTCTGAAGGAGTGTGGTTCCCAATCCCCACACCAGGCAGCTCACAACTGCTTATAACTCCAACTCCAAAGGGTCTAATGCTCTCCGCTGGTCTCTGTGCAGACCCACACATACATGGCATATAGTCACACAGACATGCGCACAGACATGCAAGTAAAAATAATTAAAAAAAAAAAAAATAAGAGAGATCCCATGTCATGGCTGAGTCACTTGCTTGTGCCCCACAGACACTGCAAGTCACATGATATATCATGCTATTTCTCTTCATTCTCACAACCCTGCTACTATTAGCATTAATTAGTACTTTTCAAACATCTAAATCAGAGACCGTATATTTCTAATGAACAATCATGGTGGCTAGGTAGGGGGTGGAAGTAGGGCTCAAAAAAGTTGTAGAAAATTTATCTCAAAAAGCAATGTAAAATGACAAAGAGTGAGCTCTTTCTCTCAGCATACAGAGAATGCATGTATTAAGTTGTCAAATAAAGACCAAATCATGTTTCTTATTTAGGTTTTCGGGGGAAAATTACAGGACAACTTAGTAAGACATCTTTCACATTTGATTCTCCGGTAAAGTAGAGAAGGTTATTTTTGTAGAAATAGTCAGGGAGCCTGCTGATTTTCCCAAGGGCTCTTCTTTCTCCTTTGATATTCAAATTCTAGGCTTTTGAAGAGCACTCCAGTGTGGGCCTTCCTCATCCATTTTCCCTTATTTATTGTTAACCATCCCCCACCAGCCTGATTGTCATGTACCACTGGTGTGTGATTCAAACAGTTATTTAATGTGATTTTCATGTGTTTACTCCAGGAAACCGGTCCCTTCTCCAGGGTTCATGATATCACCCTGAGATGCCCCATTTGTATGGTGCAGTAACAGGGGAGACTGACAGGGGACTTAACTCTTGAGGGGAGGTGCTGGGCTTGGGCAAATTGACACTGGTTAGTGACACAGTTTCCTTGCAAATTCTAGGATTCCACTAATACATTCAGTTGCTAAAGATTGTGTATAATCCCAAGGTATGCATATTGGGGAAATGGCATTATTCACATCTTCACTGATGACCCTTATTTCCTCTCCCCCCTCCACCTCCTGCACTTTATATTTCGTACTGGTTCTATTTTATGACAGCTTTGCCTTTATTTTATTTTTGTACAACAAAAGCATAGCACTTTTTTTTTGCATGAAACGAAAATGCTAAGTCAATAGTACATGTCCCCCATAAGCTCCTCCTTCATCCTGCTCAGCACTGTGGATAGAAAGGTCCTGATTGACAGCCTTCACTCTGCACTGCCTCTGAACCATGCACACCTATTCATCACCTTTCACATTTTTCTGTCTCCATTTGAGCCTTATCACACTCAGTTTAAGAGTGTGTCTGAACTCTTCATCCTCCTGCTTCTGTTTCCCAAATATTTACAGGGCCCTTTACATTATTGAAATGCAAGCAAAGTCCAGCTGTCAATGACTGCAACATCCATATCTGAAGGAAAGGAAATAGAAAAGGATTCTCTTTCATCCTTTGTCCAAAAGGCAAGTGAGAAACATTTTAACAAAGATATGTAATCCTCACAGCTAATTATGATTTTTCTCATTTCAATTTTAATTTTTTTTAAACCACACTTTTCTTTCATCCCTATGGCAGTTCCATTGTTATTAAAAGTGCCGCTCTATTGTGCACACCCTCTATTCATATTCATGAGGTCAAGACCATTCAACCACGGTAATTGAGCAGTCTGATTGGCTGAATGTCCCCCAGTGGTTTAGAGAGATACTGATTAACAAAAGGCACCAGAGCCTCAGCCAGGATGAGAAGGGTAATTATGTAGGACCCTAAATGGGGACTCCAATCATTCCACAATACCCATCGGACTTGCGTAGTATTAGTGCATTATCTACCATCTCACTATGATTAAGGAGTATTTAATTATTCCCTTTCTGGGGGATTATCCCCAATAAATGTGTCTTATACCTACCAGCTCAGCACAGTTATTTTTTTCCAGGTTTTTCTAAAAAGAATTTCTGCATGCAACAGAAAAGAAACAGCGTGTCTAAAATGACAGTCATTGACACTGGTCAAATATTGTCAGGAACACCTTGATACATAATAATGGTGGTGGCTTGGATGTAGATTGCTTTATTGCAGTCTTGGTAGAGTAGGACTGACTTTTGTCACATTATTCATTTTATTGGCGGTCTAACACCCACTCACTTTCATGCACTGGAGTCCCCTAACCTGTGGCATAGCGTTTCACTGACTCTAGATTTCCGATTCCTTCTGGATTAAATGAGGGAGGTCTGGGACCTGGCTCATCCCAGATGGTCTTCTGGCTTTAGAACTGTGGTTTCACGTGAATGAATGTCTGTTTTACTGCAAGGATAGGACTTTCATTAATATTCTGCAGCAGACATGGTGCTTTTTACAAGAGTCTTTAAAGTGGAGCCTGTACGTTACAAGAAGTGTAGATAACTATTTTTCTGTGGTGGGCAATGAACCTCCTAGAACTTTGTTCTTATCTTAAAATATGTTTAACAACTCTATTATATATTTTTGTTTTGTATCTCCTAAGATTCAGGAGCACTTCACAAATACTAGATACTATTCTTAAGGACTTTAAAGCTATTAATAAGAATGCTACAGTAACTGTGAAGTACCTTTCCAGACACATATTACTGATATGACTCAGAAATTATGAATGTTTCCTAAGGTTATTCAAAGTTAGGAACATTTAAACAGAGAGGTGAATAAGCATGAGTTCAGCCTAGGTCAACCTCTTATCTACTGTCTGAGTAATATTAGTGTAAGAAAATAAACATCAAGGTAATAAATGATCATAATATAGGAAGAATGGCAGACATATTTGAAGGTGATCATTTTGCCCGCCCTTCCTTGACTCATGGTTTTCATAGTTTTATATGACCGGTTCCCTTTGAGTGAGGGCAGGACCTGTGATTTGCCTTTAATGAATTGGACATGGTGAAGGTGATGGAACATGACACACAGAGGTGACATGTGCTAACGGATTTGCTCTAGCAGATTCTGTCATTGGTAACTTGGAAGAAGTAGGCTGCTATGTTATAAATTGGCCATGCAGAAAGTCATGGGGTAGGGAACTATGAGCATCCTGTAGGAACCAGGGTGCCTTTCACTCAACATTCAACAAAACACTGATATCCATTCCTATAAAGGCAATGAACCAGATGTCCTCAGCATCCCAGTGAATGGGGGAAGTCAATTCTTCCCCAGCCAGACTCTAAGGAGTCTTCATCTCTAGTTGCTTCCTTAACTGCTTCTGTTCATAGGACTCAGTATACTGCACCAGAGTTCTGATCCCCTCAACCTGTGAAATGATGAAGACACACTGCTTAGAGCTACTACAGTGTGAGAACTTGTTATGTGAAGTAGAAAACTACTACAGGAAGTAGCTGCTCATTTTTTTAACCTAAATGGGTGATCCTCTAAAAAATATATTGTACAAATTTCTCTCTCCAACCAATCAAATACACACAGTCACACACATATCTATATCTATATCTATATCTATATCTATATCTATATCTATATCTATATCTATATCTATATCTATATCTATACCTATATCTATATCATATCTATATCTAATCTACATCTAATCTATCTATCTAGAGAGAAGAGTTTTGATCTACTAAGTCTAGTTAAAGTTTTAGCACTGAGGGTTTCTGTTTCTGTGATAAGTACCATAACCAAGGGAACTTGGAGAAAAAAAGGGTTTATTTCAGTTTATAACTTGTAGTCCATCATTCAGGGAAGTTATGATAATATCTCAAAGCAGGGACCTGAAAGCATAAACTGATGTAGTGACAACAGAGGAGCGATGCTTACTGGCTTGCTCCTCATGCTTTTCTCAGTCTGTCTTCTTATACTATTCAATAGCAGACACCCAGGGTGGCATTGTTCCCTGTGGCAAGGGTCCACTCACATCAGTTATTAAACAATAAAATACCCCATAGTCTTGCCAACAGGGCAATCTGGTGGGGGTCTTCTCCTAGTAGGGGTTCCCACTTCCCCAATGATTCTAACCTGTGTCATATCAGCATACCAACCTTGAGCTAAGAGGAGGGAGGAGTCCCAGAATTGAAGTTTCTGTCTCCCCTTAGCTGCCTTCTTTCTTGTCTGTCTGCCCTCAGCCAGGCACTGAAGGCAACAGCCCAGGAGTTTTGGGAAACATTAGTTAAGAGTCAGCTTGGACATCTACTTTGGTCTTGAGGACCAGGTGGCCAAGGAAGGACCACAAGAAACCTCTCAGTGAAGGCTATGGAGGACTGTGCATAGCAGAGTCCACAAAGGGAGATGCCAACAGTCTGTTGCATTATTTCCACCCCCAAGGCTTGGAGAACAAGGGTTTAAGAAAGCAGAAGGAAGAAAGATCCCATTCAGTTCTCAGAATTTGTCTTTTTCCTGGGTGATGTTGCCACATCTGCCTACAGGAATTGCTGCCACCTTTAAAGTCCTGATGATGCTGGAATGCTGGCACCTTAGAGACAGGAAGATTGCTATGCATATTAAAAATGCTTAAAAATCAGAGAATGGGGTAAGAGGGTATGTGTGTGTGCAGATAAACAGATTAGATTCCCAAAGAAATTAGCTGTTTAAGGACACAGTTGACAGCTTGGGCAATTGAGCACTTGAGTAGACTTTAAATAAAAAATACATACAGGACTTTTGGTGGGGGAAGTTAAAAAATATTGTTTTTGTTTGTTTTTCATAAAAACACATAAGTAAGTAGTCAAAGAGTATGGTCACAATTTACCTGAAATACGAAGTAGGTGAAACTTCTCAGACCTTAGACCTAGCAAAGTTATTAGAACTTTGAAGGCTAAGACAAGTCTGGTGGAAGTCAGACAGAACCTCAGCAGCATATAAAAATTATCATTACAAAACAGAAGCATGAAACTGATGGGGGATGGAGCTATTGTAATGCTGCCAGAGAAGAAAATTCACTTGGTTCCAAGAACTGGATTTGTAGTTTTAAAGATCCTGGGTTTGTCACACAGGATCCTAAAAACACTTCCCTAGGCAGAGTCTTATAAAATCACTAAATCTCAAAGTCAAAGGAATATATAGTCTTCTACTACTTATACAGATAAACGATTAACTAACAACTACTTTGGGATGTTCACACTGGAATCTCTCAGACAGTGGGAGAGCTTGAATGTTCTCATGACCAAAAGTGATACACAAGAACTCAGCATATGAGTCTCAACCATCAGTAAGAACCATCCATTTTTACAAAGGAGCGTTACTGAGGTTTGTCCCCTCAGTGGGCAGGACTGGTCACTGGGAGAAGAGGGTCCAAGATGTAAGTTATTTAAAATGTCACTCGAGAGCTGGGGTCTCCAGCTTGGTGTTAGACTGCTTATCTCTAGCATTCATGAAGGCCCGTGTTTTAGTGTCCAGTACCACAAACACACACAAAAATGTTTAGGAGAAAGACATTTATTAGAACCAATGAAGTTAGCATGGTATTCCTTTCGTTGTCCTAAAGAAGAGAAAGAAATTGTGCCTTCAGGCGGCACACACTGCAAACCCACAGAGTCTACATGCTGGTATGGGAAAGGTTTATGGTATGCTCCTATGACCTGACATTTTGAAGAGGCAAGGGTAAAGGTGGGTGGGGGAAATATATGTCACAAATGAATGGCACGAACAGTTTTCAAATGATGAGTTATATAGAGTTAATAAAATTTAAAACAAGAATGGAACAAGGCTTATTTTACCTCCTACTTATACATGTTGCTGGAAAAAAAAATGTACATTTGTATTCTCATTTAGCGTGAGTTCTTACTTAACTTTACTTGAGTTTTTCTTTTTAATTGTAAAAGCTGAGTTCAGTCACTACCATCAGTGAATTCCAATAGAGATGACTCTCCCTTTTCACATGTATACGGTCGGCTCACCTTCTCTACTGTACCAGTATCGCAAAGTCTTTGGTGTATATATTTCCGGCTTTCTCTCTATCCATATAAACACAGGAAGCAGTGGTAGGAAAGCTCTTAGGAAGATCCTGATATGCTGGGTGCGTCTTCATTATTACATCATTACTTTGTTGGAACCATTAGACCGAGCCAAAATACTCTCGGTTGTAAATCTTGAACCCATTCTGGAATTCAGACCAGTATCATGGGGTCTTTTTCGCTTTCTCCTTCCAAATACCATTTCTTGCCACAGTCAGAGTAATGGTTGTCACCAATGAAAATATATGTAATTATTTTGCTTTGTTCTATAATAACCTGCAACCTTTCCCCGTTTATCATACTATCACATTATAACAATGAAAGCATCTCATATACTATCAACCACTGGCCTGCTGCCTTCTGATTCAAGCTCTGAGATGGGTTTTGCCAAGGGTATATATAATTGCAAAATTTTGCATGCAAAATTTATTTGAATTAATCATCCTATCTATGGATTTTTTCATTATTTAACATGCAGTTAAACTCATTTGTTTATGTATGTCGGAAATTTTCAAATTGGCATCCCCTTGACTTTATTAGTACTTCTGTGAGGGGCCTGAATACAATGATTAAATTACTCAAGCTGTAGATTTAGCTCAAAGGAGCTGTTTAGCCCATTGCAAATGAATTGGCTTTTTTTATCTTTTCCTATTTACTATGTTCTTTGAACATGTAAAACATTCATATTTCAAAGGCTAAAACCATAAAAATACATACGAGATATCTCAACACCAATTCCTGTACCCTCTTTTTTCTTATGACTACCCACCCTCTTAATTTAAACCATTTTCCATTAAAATCTGAATTGGCTTCTCTGTGTTTCTTTTTGCATATTTAGTTGCCAGGGTGTGTGTGTGTCTGTGTGTGTGTGCCACATTTTCTATATTTTTAATTTCTCTCTCTCTTTTTTTTTTTTACATAAACTGCAATGTGTATTTGTTTTTGTCCTTTATTATATTATTTAATATATTCTAGAAAGTTCTTTTATATTAGTTCATAGCAATTTTCCTCCTTCTCTTTTTAACAGTCCAAGTACCATATGAAAGCATAGAATATGAGCATATGTTTATCTATATAGATGAGTTTACAATGAGGAAAGAGAAATGTTTAAGTGCTCAAATGGAAGAGAAAATTAAGTTCTAGAACTATTAGCAAGTGCAAATCCCTTGCAGCTGCCTCTGGAATGCAAGTCCTGGCAGAAGCCACAGGATCTGTGTTCTGGGGATGTGGATGTTGCTCTTGGTTTTGCTCTTAATTATTTGCAAAAACAAAAGTTGAGGCAGCAGTTGGAAACGTAAGCATTTGCATAAAGCTACACTCTCCATAGTAACTGCACCCTTCACAAAGCAACAGACCAGAAAAATGCTTCCTTCAGGTGTCTACAGCTAGACAACGAGCACCTTAAAAAGGCATCACCCTTTTAGGAGGCGCTACTAAAGACAAAGCCAGTCAACCAATGAGGTTAAGACAGTACTAGAAGGAGAATTCAGTAGCTTCACATGGACAGTGGGAATTTTTGACTTATCTACTTTTTCTTCTCTTTTCTTCCTAAAATTACATTTGTATTTTCATTTTAGCAACTGCTTGTTTCTGCATATGTATGTGTGTATATGTGTACAGATGTATGTTGGTATGTGTGTGTACATGCATGCATATGTGCGTATATGTATGTGCATGCATGTGCATATATGTGCTTACATAGGATCACCCATGCTGTGGTGCCTACCGCAAGCCACAGAACAACTTTCTGGAGTTGGTTCTCAACTTTCAACTTGTTTTGAGGCAGGGTCTCTTGAAGATCTGGGAAGGGAGGGAGGGAGGGCTTAAGAGCAGGAGGGAGAATAAGGATGGAAAAGAACCACCATTTAGTTGGTAACACTTTCAGTACTCAGTAAGGACTTGGCTTTGTGTGCATGGAAGAAGAAGTGCTGAACTTGTGGAGACAAGAGATGCTAGAACCAACAAAAAGACCCAACATCACACTAAACACACACACACACACACACACAGGTTGAATTCTTCTTGCCTCTGCTAACAATACTGAAAATTTTTGCTTTTATTTCAAATGTACCATATGCATCCTGCCAGACCCAAAGGATGTCTGAATTTCTTCCCTTTTAGGATAATTTATATTCCTGCAGCAAAATCTGCCCTTTACATTTTCTCTTAATGATTTCAAGACTAGACCTATGCAAGCTTGAAGGGTTACTCGTGAGGGAGGGTATCCAGCAGAGTGACCCTGGGAAATTGAGTTCTGATTCACTTAGACACCCAGGAATACAGCAAACATATCAGAGTGCTTCCTGGTGTTGTCAAAAACTCTTTTAAAATGACAAACAGCTTCTCCAAGGACCTCTGAGCTCCTTTCCCGAGTGGCAAAGACAACAGCTTCTGGACACCTTCAATCGGAAGCTGCCTGGCCTTCTGCTCCACGTGGCAACCAGCTGTGCTTATTCAATTAATTTCTTTACACACAGCAAAATAACTCATCTCCTTGGTGTGCCTTTTGACATTTTAGGGGTTCATCCCATGTTTTAAAGAAGAAAAAAAAATACCTCTGAAGGATTTGTTCATGTGCAGTCAAAACCTGGGGACTGACTGCATCATAAAAACACTTGGGTAATTTATTTATCAATGGATCAGTGACCTTTATTACCCTCATAATCCATTCACTTTAATAATCTGTCACTGGTTTCTGCAAGTGTTGCTACGCTGCAGTCTGTGGTGGTTTAAAAGAAATGTCCTCCCTAGGCTCTCTCAGATGTTTGAGAATTTGGTCCCCAGTTGGTGGCTTTGTTTGGTTTGGATTAGGAGGTGTGGCCCTGCTGGAAGACGCCTGTTACTAGGCATCTAGTCTTGAGGTTTTAAAGCCTTGTGCTATTCCAAATGTGCTCCTTCTGCATGGTGATTGTGGTTCAAGAAGTGAACCCCTAGTTTCTGCCTCATCAGTTATCTCTGCTACCTCTGCTCCATCATCATGGCCTATGACCCTCTGGAACTGTAGTTCCAAATAATTTCTTTCTTCTACATGTTGTTTTTGTCATGATGCTTTATCAAAGCAAAGAAAAGTAATAAGTACACCATCCTTTGTGATAAAATTATATATATCAACTCAAGCTCAAACCTCTGCCAGCAGTTTGGCATCTGGATTAAACACTTTTCTGTTATGATGATAAAAAAGGATGATCAAAAGCAACTTACAAAGGGGTTAATTTTGGCTGAAGCTTCTGAAAGGAGCATCTGCAAGGGCAAGGAAGGCGTGGCAGTAAGGGATGGGAGCAGGAAGCATCGAGATCTCATCTTGTCCTCACATGGGAAGCCGAGAGTACCAACTGGAAACAGGGCGAGGCTGTAAACTTTCAAAGCCCAACCCCAGTGGTGTACTTCCTTTATCAAGGCTCCACCTTCTAAAAGTTTGATAAACTCCCCAAACAGAGCCACCATCTGGGGAAGAAGTGTTTAGGCACAAGAGCTTGTTAAGGGACACTTCTCATTCAATCCACAACCGCATCATCCTTAGGATGGGTGTGATGGGCTACAATATGCTGGCTGATCAGATACTTGGGTATCACTTCTATTCCATCTTCCCTTCTCTTCTTAGTCTACAGCAATCCTGCCACCTTGTGTCCCTCTGGGAGGTACAAGATGCTTACTCACAGCTCAAGGCTTTCATAGTTTTGTCTCTTTTACTGGCCTTCTGATGTGTTGATACTGTTTATGACAAACATCCCAAACATTCACTAAAACCTGCTTCTGTTTTATGCTAGATATAGATCTCCTTACTGATTGAGCAGCGAACAGGAGGAGCTCATCAGAGTTACCTTTGACTCTCCAACTCTCTGCTGTCTTTATCTCTATGGTCAGGAGGCCACTGGCTAGAGGAGGATGGAAGGAACTATCCCAGTAGGCAGGCATTATTGCATGATAGCACCCAATGCTGGGTACCAACATGGGTGAGAAATGGGCGAGAATTATTCTTTGTTGTTTTAAGACTCAGAGGGTTTGTGGTTCTTAGTGGTGCCAGCCTAGCCAAGAATTTCCCAAAAGATCTATCCCATTTAGATATTTGCTCAGATTTTATCTTGTCAAAGGTATCTTTATTTCCTGACTGTCTTATTTGAATTAACAGCCCTTTCCCTATAACTGTGCTCAGCTTGGTTTAATTTTCTGTATTTTAGTTACTTTCCTTACTTAGAATGAAAACCTGTGGGCTGGAGAGATGGCTCAGGGATTAAGAGCACCGACTGCTCTTCCGAATAGTCCTGAGTTCAAATCCCAGCAACCACATGATGGCTCACAATCATCTGTAATGAGATCTGACACCCTCTTCTGGTGTTGTCCAAAGACAGCTACAGTGTACTTAGATATAATAAATAAATCTTAAAAAAAAAAAAAAGAAAACCTGTGAAGTAAGGGACTTTGATTTGTTCACTAACATATTGCCTAATATCAAAATGAGTGTCTGGAACATAGTGGTTAGGTGGCACCTTTTAGTTGGGTAAGTAAATATTTATCACAGTACATTCAAACAGTATAGATAAGAATGATTTAAATCCACAATCTTTAGTCAAACTTTCTACTGAAAACATTGTTTTTGCAAAAAAAAAAAAAAAAAAGCCAGTTCCCATTGCTTCTTGCAGTAATTATTGCTTCCATATTTTAAAATTATATTATGTCCATATATTAACTTGTGTGTAAAAATGTCACTTAAAATAAAATAGACATCCTTTCCAAATAAATTATTTATAATTTTTATTCTCTCTCTTAGGTTTTCTATTGCTGCAAAGAAACACCATGACCAAAAAGAAAGTTGGGGAGGAAAGGATTTATTCAGCTTTCACTTCCAGATATTGATCCATCATTGAGGGAAGTCAGGACAGGAACACAAACAGGGCTGGAACCTGGAGGCAGAAGCTGATGCAGAGGCCATGGAGGATGCTGGTTACTGGATGCTTCCCATGGCTTGCTCAGCCTGCTTTCTTAAAGAACCTAGGGAGGGCACCACCCACCATGGGCTGAACCCTTCCCCATTGATCACCATTTAAGAAGGTAGCTTACAGTTGACTCTCATGGAGGCATTTCCTCAAGTGATGTTCCTTCCTTTCTGATGACTATAGCTTGTGTCAGATTGACACAAAACCAGCAGTACCTTCTCATTGACAGTTTTAATCCTAACATTTAAAGAATACTCACACTGTTTGACCACTAAGTAGTATTTACTTTCTAATCATCATGAATTTATCAAGGTTGAAACCTGTTATTTATTCATTTCTATCAATCTTTGTAGCGTGCCTACCATGCAATGGTCTAGGGATTTTCCATTAAAAGATTTTTTTCATTAAGAGAAAATATAGAAATTCATGGAGACAAGCTGAGTACAGTGTTCCAACACTCAGGATGTGAAGGCAGGAGACCATGCATCCCAGGAAGCTCAGAAAACACAAGGAGATCCTGTCTCAAAATTAGATATTCTGAGAGAAAGATAATAAATATAAATAAACAAAAATATCTTAGATGGCACAGCAAAAAACAAACAAAAACAAACCAACCAACCAACCAAGTGTAGTCATGTACCAGAAGTGAGCGAGTGGAGGGCACCAGCTGTCCTTTCCTGTAGGCTTTTGCGATTGAGCAGAAGACAAACAGGAAGGAACTATACATTGCAGAGAGAATTCTGTGCAAATGGCACTCACAGCTTGCCCCAAGCTTGCCTCATGACCAGCAGAGCAGAACTATGGCTATTGAAGAGGGGTGTGGTCATGAAGGGGAGACACAAGGTAGAAATTAAAAGATTATAAAAGGTCAATTCTGTGATTTATAAGCACAGATTCAAAAGCAAACCCCCAATCAAGGCGGTTTTCTCTATTTTAGTTTCTACTGAAATACAGCATTCCACATGATGTACTGAATCTATGCCTGAGCCCCCAGAACATGTTAGTTCTTTTATTAGGCACCAATAGATGGCTATAAAACGGTTAGCTCTTAAAAAAAGACTTTCTACGGCTCGGCACTATGTCTGACATGACTTTAAATGTTAATGAAATGTTTCAGACGTCCACTGTTTTTAAGGCTGTTTGGAGTTCAAGGAACTTCTTGAATACCATCTCATTAAAAAAAAAAAAAAACAAACCCTAACTTTCAGATTAACTTACACAGAGAAAAATATGTCACAGAACACCTGGTATTTGAGTTAAATTCAATCATTATTTTCTTCTGAGGAGGAAGTGGGATTGATCCTGTACTTGAGTAGTTTCTTGAAATACCTCTCTTCCCAAACGAAAATACATCCGTGGAAATAAAATTCTTTAAAGCCTGTAATTCAGAAGTGAACTTTTATGAAACACTTGGCACCGTGGCTATGTGTGTAACTGAAGAACCTGTAACTGGAGATTGGGGTTGGTTAGTGCCTGGTGACCGGTTCTGATTGTATTTCTTAACACTCTCTGTTTTTTCAACTTGAAACAGATGGAAGGAAGTCACATATATGTTCTGTTAATTATTTTTGTTTTTATTTTGTGTGTGTTTGCAGGTGCATGTGGAAGCCAGAGGACAAAGTTGGATTTTGTTTCCCAGGTACCAGCCACTTAAAAAAAAATTATTATTACTACATCTACTAATACTATTACTAATAATAATATCATTATTATTGTTGTGATAGGGACTCTTATTAGTCTGCAGCTTACTATACTGGCAAGACTGGCTGACCAGTGAGCAGCAAGGATTCACACACCTCTGCCTCCAGAATTGAGATAATAAGTATATATCATCACATCTGGTTTCAAATCTATCTATCTATCTATCTATCTATCTATCTATCTATCTATCTATCTATCTATGTACCTATCCAGATAAATATATTTAATAAATATCTATCTCTATATATTGATGTTCATGATGTTTTGCCTGCATGTATGTCTGTATACCATGAGTGCACATTGTCCAAAGGAGCTAGAAGGGGACATCAGATCCCTTGGGACTGGAGTTACAGATGGTTGTTAGCTATCATGTGAGTGCTGGGAATAAAACTCAGATCTTCTGGAAGAGCAGGCTATTCTTAACTGCTGAGACGTCGCCAGCCCCATGCCCCTCCCCCCCTTTTTAACACGATTTTATGAACTGAACTTGGGTCCCTGTGACTTTGGTGACTGATCTATCTCCCTAGGGCTTTTAAAACTACTTTTTGGTGAGTTTTGGATTTCTATTGCTGCCAACCTTCTGCCATGACACTAGAGAAACAGCCAAGGCAGGAACTGGAGAAGTCAAAGGGAGGACATTAACAGAACACAGCAGCTAAAGAGCAGGAAACCTTGTCTACTTTAAAAATACAACCTTCCCTCGCTCTGTGAGACACTGTGTATGGATTTGCCGTATTTGTTAACTTTTGTTTCTGAGATGGGACTTTACTATGTAGTTCCCACTGGCCTGGAACTTGCTATGTAGACAAGGCTGAACTTGAACTCATACGATCTGCTAGCCTCTGCCTCCTGAGGGCTGGAACTGAAGGCAAGGGACATCAGCCTGCCAAGTTAACTTCTTTCAGTGTTTTTTTTCTATGTCTCTCAGTAGGAAACTATGTGAGGAGCTCAATGTGAGTTACATCAGAACACTGAAACAATGCTTTTGTCAATTTTTAGAAAAGTAGCTTGCAACTTCAGATCACTGGATCCTTTCCTGTGGAAGCAGTACCCACAAGCAGTTATAGCCTCCCAGAGAGTTAACTGTCATTCCTTTTCCCGAAGGGATTTGCTGGCCAAGGACCTCTATTTTCCTGTGTGGTTTGGTTGGATTTTTGCTTCTATGATGAAGGTACTGAAGGCCATGCTTATTGTTCCTTGTCATTGAATGGAGGTAATAATTGCCTAGTGGTATAGACCAGGATGCTAAAACTGAGGGCCTTTTCAATCATGGCCCCATGCATTTCGGTGTGAGGCCCTGCTGTAGAACACTGGAGAACATGGTGTAAATCAGTTTAAGAACATAGTTCTGCATTTGAGGCATCGTAGTTTACAGCTCCCAAATGACCCCCATCTATCTTCCTCCACTGCAGAGGTGTATAATTGAGCTAAAGAGAGACTTGAGTAATGTGACTCAGGATGGCGGTTACATCACTGAGACTTAATAGTGGAAATGCTACGTGCTTTTTCATCCTCTGAAATGTAACAAAATAGTAGAGGAGACCCAATTCTTCAGGGTGACACTTGCTGAGAGTCTATATTTTAAAATAGAAATAGGTTTTGATAAGCAAAAAAACAGATAAATCTCTCTCAACCAAAGAGTTCCCTAAATACAATTATACAAGCTGGGACAGAAACCAATATGATACATGCTGTAACCTGCACTACATTTTATGGAAAATCTTTTTTTAAAACTGTTATGTTTATTGTGCAATGAAGAGATGACTTCTCAGTCTCCTAAGGGTCCAGGAGTGATAGGCATCCTTCACACTTGGGGCTTCTGGGGAACTAGAGCCAGGAGACACACAGTGTCTTTTTTTTTTTTTTCCTCTTGAAGAGACTTTGGTTCAGTCAATGACATTTATAAAACTATTGCTAGTAAAGACTTCAATTTTCCAAGAAATTGACTTGCAAACACACCCCCCCCCCCCCCCCCCCACACACCATACTTAGCATTTATCAGACTTCAATCACAGATTGATGTATATGGACATATATGGCAAGTGTATAAGACTGAAAGAGAGCATAATTATCTCCTCATGAGATAGCTGGAATTAGAGTATTGACACCATTAGGAGTTAGTCTTATCACAGCCACTTAATATTACTAATCAAGGCTACATAAAGGATATTGGGTACTCTGAAGTCATTATCTCACCTACAAACAAGACCTTAAAACTTTAAAACAAGATGTCCACTGATGGCACTTGAAAATATCATCCTGAGTGAGGTAACTCAGTCACAAAAGAACACACATGGTATGCACTCACTGATAAGTGGATATTAGCCCAAAAGTTTGGAATACCCAAGATTCAATTCACAGACCATATGAAGCCCAAGAAGAAGAAAAACCAAAGTGTAGATGCTTCAGTGAATCTTAGAAGGGGGAACAAAATATGGAGACAAAGCATGGAGCAGAGACTGAAGGAAAGGGCATCCAGAGACTGCCCCACCTGGGGATCCATCCCATATACAGTCACCAAACCTGGATGCTATTGTGGATCCTGGGAAGTGTTTGCTGACAGGAGCCTGATATGGCTGTCTCCTGAAGAGTCTCTGCCAGAGCCCGACAAATACAGAGGTGGATGCTGGCAGCCAACCATTGGAATGAGCTTTGGGGTCCTTGATGGAGGAGTTGGAGAAGGAATTGAAGGAGCTGAGGGGGTTTGCAGCTGCACGGAGGGAGCAACAGTGTCAACTGGCCAGACCCCTCGGAGCTCTTGGGGACTGGACCACCAACCAAAGAGTACACATGGAGGGACCCATAGTTCCAGCCACAAGGCAGAGGATGGCCTTGTTGGATAACAGTGGGAGGGGCAGCCCTTGGGCATGAGGAATGCCAGGGCCGGAAGATGGGAGTGTGTGGGTTGGGAAACACCCTTATAGAGGCAGGGGGAGAGGGGATGAGATAGGGGTTTCTGAAGGGGAGAACTGGAAAGGGGAAAACATTTGAAATGTAAATAAAGAAAATATCCAATAATAATAATAAAAGATGCCCACTGGTTAAGAGTCCATTCTGGCTCATCCAATTCTACCGTACAAGATTTTCCTAGGCAATATTCAAGCTCCTCTATAAGAAGAGACTTATTAAATGATAGCAATAGCAGCCACAACAGGGAGGTTTTAGCATCCAGAAGTTTTAAGCCTTTTATATTATTGAATTCTGTCTTCTCAGTAACGAGCCAAATGCTATCCTTTTATAAAGCCAAGAAGGCAAGGATGGAGAAGTTAACAACTAAGACTGGAGTTCACATGGCAGAGCCAACACTATCTGAATTCTGCCCATGTAGAATATGTATCAGAACCATGGACTGGAGCTGAAGGACCTGGGTTGGGCTGTGTGAAGGAGGTGTCTGAGAAGTCTCATCAGAGCTCCTCACTCAGCATGGGGACACACAGGGTGTGATGGTGAGTCCTGTCTGTTGTTGAAAATCAGGCGACATCACCAAAAATCCCTTACAACCCATCACTTATGCCACTGATGGGACACGGGAGATCATCAAAATCAGAGTTCTTTTTATAACAATATGTTTTGTCTGTCATGTGTAGTCATGGAATGATTTTATAGAAGCACAAAGTGGGTCAAGTAGTGGACAGCTCTGCACCAGAAAGGAGCAGCACCAAACACTGAGCTCTTCCTGTCACAAACTTTCACTGAAACATATACATATATATGTTAGGTAAGCATCATGCCCTATACCATTTAACCCTCACCCATTTAATATATTTATAATAAAGTTAAGCACGTCTGAAAAGAAAATCATCACGAGTTCCTCAAGGAAAAGCATCTATGGGGTGCCCCATGCTTAACTAGCCATGTTCTCCACAGAACACCATTTTTTTTTTCAGGAAAACTTGGCTATTTTATAACTGTTAAATGAAATGAGCTCACCACTCTAAGGAAGACCACTGATAATATTTAATCTTAGTGAGAAAATTCAAGAATATTGACTGTGTTGAGCATCAGAGATCCTTCAGACTCCAAGAATTTCTTGTTGAGGAAAGTGTTAAAGTTAAGACGCAGGGTGTGTTTCTAACTCTACAGTTGCTGTAAAAAAAAAAAAAAACAACAAAAAACAAAAACAAAACAAACAAACAACAATAAAACTCCATGAGCAAAAGAACACCATGAGCAAGGCAAACATATAGAAGGGAGAATTTATTTCGGCTCATGGTTTCAAGGATGAGAGTCCATCATGGTAGGAAAGTATGGTAGTAAGGGGCAGGTTGAAGCAGGAAGCTTGCTGATGATGTCTCAGAACATGAAATGGATTTCAGGGAGAGTGAACTAGAAGTGAAGTGAGGTTATAACGCACAAAGCCCATATTCAGTGATACACCTCCTACAGAATAGCTGTATTACTTCCTCAGGCAATAACACTAGCCAGGGACCAAGTGTCCAGGTGCCTAAGCCCATGGGGGGACATTTCTCATTAAAATCATCATAAATATTCCATGATATCCTCAAGATAGGGCAGTCTGAGTAACACAGTAAACCAAAGTTTCCCAAACAATTGCTATATGCTGTGTAAACGGTTCATGGAAAGTGAACCAGAGGTTTTTAAAAATAGAGTTTGTTAATGTGGTTTCACATTCCACTTACTTCAGCTTGTTGAGTCTAACTCTGACTATATAATGAATTCTGTAATATGGACCTTTTCTTTTTTTTTTTTCACTGTTCAAGGTTTATTTGGTGTTCTCATTGGCATGACACTTGAGTGGTTGGTTCCATCATCCATATGCAGATCTTACATCTCACATAATATTGCAATGCACACTACAGACACAAATCCATAAAATATCCTGTACAACATTTATGCACAAGATATGCATAATGGAT
>NC_034594.1:56097774-56099399 GCF_900095145.1 Mus pahari
GATCCATCATCTCTCCCTGTAGTTTGTCTTCCATGACGTCAACAAGGGCAAGCTCATCCGCCAAGTCCTTCATTAAGATACTGATGGCACAAGCCATGCCAACAGCACCAACCCCAACAACTGTAATCTTGTTCTGGGGGACCTGTTCTTCCTTAAGAAGATTCACAATCAGCTGGTCCTTGAGGGTTGCCATCTTGAACTTTGAATCTTTTGAGACCACTAGTGCACGATGGGGGGCGATGGGCGAGCAGAAGCAGCGTGGCCTAGGCTTGGTGACAGTGGCTCCAGCACCAATATGGAACTTTTCAGTGGAAATATCCTTATGTAACACCCCAAATACAAGACTAAATTTAAATTAATATTTACATTGAAATCAAGTAAATAAAAAAGAAATCCACAACCATTTGAAGTGATTAAATATTTTTTAAACCAAGAAGTTGATTGTTCTGGCTAGTTTTGTGTGTTAACTTGACACAAGCTGGAGTTATCACAGAGAAAGGAGCATACCTTGAGGAAATGCCTCCATGAGATCCAGCTGTAAGGCATTTTCTCAATTAGTGATCAAGAATGGGAGGGCCCAGCCCATTGTGGGTGGTGCTATCCCTGAGCTGGTAGTCCTGGGTTTTATAAGAAAGCAGGCTGAGCAAGCCAGGGGAAGCAAGCCAATAAGTAACATCCCTCCATGGCCTCTGCATCAGCTCCTGCTTCCAAGTTCCTGCCCTGTGTGAGTTTCTGTCCTGACTTCCTTTGGTGATGAACAGCAATGTGGAAGTGTAAACTGAATAAACATTTTCTTCCCCAACTTGCTTCTTGGTCATGATATTTTGTGCAGGAATAGAAACCCTTACTAAGACATTGTTGTAAATTTTTCTCCATAATTATGTACTGCAACCCCAAAGAAAATGTTATTATGTACAAGAGAAGTAGATATAAGATTCCAGATATCTCCTATTGAGCCAGAAACCATTCAGAGTTAAAAAAAAAAAGTATAAAACACTGTTTTTGAAAAGGTTTTATGGGGAGAGTAGAATTGAAAAATTTCTGTCAATATGGTTACAAGTATAAATATGTTAATATAGTATGCATTTATTACTGTTATTTTTAAGTGGATCAATGTATAATTTTTAAAAATCAAATTTAACTTTCACACTTGTAAATACCAACGAATGTGGCCTACATGAGCAGTTCTTGAAATCATTAACTTTTAAGAATGTGGTCATAGAAAAGGACACAAAGCCAGTTCTTTCTCTAGTTTTAGATGAACCATGGATCCTTTGTTTTGAGTGTTGTGTCAGATAACTACACAAAAGTATAATCTATGGTCAAATTATAAACTCCAATGTAATGCTCCAGAGCTTCAGAATGGACATTCTAACTAAAGTTCATTGAGACATATAGACTTTGGGTCTGGCTAAACCTGTAACATAGTATTTGTTATCTGCCTGTTCTTTATAAAAAGTTTTAATTATTAAAACATAAATTAACTTTTTTTAAAAAAAAAAAAAAGTGAAGCCAGGTGTGGTGGCACACGCCTTTAATCCCAGCACTGGGGAGGCAGAGGCAGGCAGATTTCTGAGTTCGAGGCCAACCTGGTCTACAGAGTGAGTTCCAGGACAGCCAGGGCT
>NC_034594.1:56099464-56104131 GCF_900095145.1 Mus pahari
AAAACTAAAAAAAAAAAAAAAAAAAAAAAAAAAGGAAGTGAAGGGATCTGGATACCAAAACCTTTAAAAACTCACATGTATGCCTTAGGACAGACAATAGAACGTCCAACTGAGAGTAAATTTGATAGTTTCAATATGTTTTTCCATGCAGCTTGCCAACTGAATGTTGGATAGAATGGTCTTCTGCGCACGTCTTCCTTTTGACAGCAGTGGTTAAGTTCAGGGAATTCCCCAGACTACACTTGGTTTTACAGTTCAAACACAGCTGCTGCTTGTCCTGGGAAAAGAAAGCAGATTAAAGTCAGCCAAGGGCTGGGAGCAGAAGCCCAAATGTATAGTTTCCAGTCCCCGTTCCCTGTGGAGACATAGACAGTGTTAATTCCTCCTGGTCACAATGTGTGTGTGACCCACATGAAATGTTGCCGGTGAACCTCACGGAATCTCAGTGACTGATATCCAGAGGTTCGCTGTTGCTTTCATTCATCTCCAGTCTTCCAGGTGCCAGGCTAAAGTCTTTGGGCTCAGTCCATACCAAGGCAGAATAGAAACCATTGCTGCTCATCAGCTACTGTTGCAGCCCAAAGCCCTACCATATAAATAACAATGTTGGGCTGTCTGGTGGCAAATACCAAGATAGAGTACTGACACATGATTCCTGTCAATCATGTTCCGAGTGCTACAGATTACCTCCCAGTGTTCAAGGGCAAAGGCTGGGTCTTATCTAGATCAGGTTATCTTTCCACTCCGGACTCTCCTTAAGAAGAATACTTTAAGTAGGTGCTGGCTGACCAGTTCAGCATCCCAGGAGTATCCTCAAAGACCTAGACAGTCTATATTGAGTTGTTCTTTCTTCATTCTTCTTCTCACTATGAGGAAGGGCAGGTCAAGTTTGGGGATTAAACTTCTCAGAGCTTTCAAAGGAAGCAAAAGTGTGGATGAAATAGAAGATGTGCAAACCTATTTCTGGAAGCATTACAAGAAACTTCCCCATATGTCACTGATCAGAGGGATGTGCTAAGCAACACTCTCCATTCTTGATGCCTCTGTGGGTATAGCGTAGGAGGTGGCTCCATTGTAAAGTGCTTTCTCTTCAAGCATGAGGACATGAGTTTGATTCCTAGGACCCATGCTCAAAAGATAAACATCATGGTATGCACTTGGAGGTGGAGTTAGGCAGAATCTAGGGATTCCTGGGCAATACTTGGTGAGCTCCAGGCAAGTGAGAAAGCTTGTCTTACAAAGTAAGGTAGATGGAACCTGAGGAAGGACACTCAAGGCTCACCTCTGCTGTCTGTATGTACGCACACACATGAACATGTACACCAGCTGGAAAAGCAAACGTCTGATGATTTATGGAGAATTAAGAAGGCTGTGGCTGGCTCTTCAGGGTCACACACACTCCTACCCACAGCAATATCAGTCATTAAGGGTGAGAAGGGAAACGAGAGCTGAGTAGGAAAGCCCTTCTCAAATATCAGTGTGCATACATAGTCCCAGGAGACTGTTAAAGCCCTCATTCAGTGGGTTTGTGATCTATCTGCATATCATAGAGCTGTAGGGTGAATCTGATGCCTGTCTTTGAATAGCAGAGTCAGGAGTCAGTGTTTGATATAGTGAACCTAGAACAGGAGTAGAGATTGTGTGTCTCTTGCACAAATGAGTTTGTCCCTGGTCTAACCAATTTATAGATTAGACATGCCATACAATTACACACAATATGATTTTGGATAACAAATAATAACTTTGACAGATGGAATTCATTGAGAAATTATACGTTCAAGGACATATCATCCCTTCATTTAGTTTTCCTGACAGTTTTATGAAGATGGCAGTGTTTTTTCTGTATGTTTTTTTTTCACCCATTTATTTGGAAACAACAATCAGAAATTTTTAAGTAAATAGTCTTCTGTCTATAATTTTTTTTCAGCAGTCTCAATACCAACTCTGTTGTTGACCTCCAGAGCCCAAACTCTAAAACACAAGGATATTGGTAAACGCTTTTGGGATATAGATGAAAAAATTGACTTGAGACTTTACATTAGAGGCAGGGATGTGGAATGCATCCCTTAGTGGCAGAGGACTTGCTTGGTATGAACAAGGTTCTGGGTTCTACCTGAAGCCCTGAAACACACACACACACACACACACACACACATACACATACAGAGAGAGAGAGAGAGAGAGAGAGAGANAGAGAGAGAGAGAGAGAGAGAGAGAGAGAGAGAGAGAAAGAGAGAGACATAGTAGCATAGTAGGTTTGGAGCTACATGTTCTACATGTAGCCACCTCCATGGCCCTTTATATAATAAATAAAGACTATGTAAAGACATCCTCTCTCTTTTCTTTTCTTGCCCCCTCCTCTCCTCGTTTCACACAGTAGAGTTCTGGGGGAGTTTTATTCTCTTAAAAACAAAGCATCTGGTTTTAAACTGGATATTGTGTTGTTTTAAAACACATCTCGACTACTTTTTAAGCCTTCCCATCGTGCTTCTGATCTTGACAGCACAGTCATTTCTTTGACGAATGCACATGAACGAGTTGAGTTTCCGACTCAATTTGACTGCAATTGTTCCCCCTTTGTTTGCTTGCTCATCAGCTTGTCCATTCACAAAACAAACACACACCAAGCATCCTCCATTGTCAATATTATCCTAGACACAGACAGCTTGGAAGTAGACTGAAAATATTTGTTTGTTTGTTTTCACAGTGCTGGAGATCAAACCCAGGGCTTTGCACATTCTAGGTAAATGCTATACCATTAAGCATCAGCCCAGCTCCTAACAGTTTTGAATTCAGAAGGATAAAATATAGCGTGTTAAAAACATTGTCAGTGTTTGGGGGAGATTCTGTAGTCATTTAAACACTGCAGGAGTTAAACATAGAAAATAGCTTATTTATCTACATCAGTGGTTCTAAACCTATGGGTCATGATGCTTTAGTGTGTGTGGGGGTAAAGGTCAGTAATCCTGCATATCAGGTACTTATGTTATAATTCACAACAGTAGCAAAATTACAGTTATGAAGTAGCAATGAATAATTTTTATGATTGGGCATCACCTACATCATGAAGAACTGTGTTAAAGGGTTGCAGCACTAGGAATGTTGAGAGTCACTGATCCATATCAACTATACCTCCATAGTCATTCTTCAGACTCCAGTAACTTCAAACACAAAGCACAAAGGCCAGTAAAGAAGACTAGTAACCTTTCTTAAGGATGCCCTGAGCCTGAAACTATTTATGGCAGTATTTTTCTATAGGAACGAGATATGTCAAAAATGGAAAATAGACTATAAAATAAAGAAATGCTTAAGTAAATTATGGTCCCTTGTGCTGACCAGCCTTTATGCTGTCAAGCTATTGTAAGCAATGGTTACAAATTCTAGCAGTAGTCTGAATAGACTTCAAGATATAATGCAGATATGAGAACACATTATTAGCATGTGTTCTTCCCAGCTGATAAGCATTCTATTGCCCCCTATATTGTATTTCACAATGATCTCAATTATAAACAGTGAAGATAAGGCTAATGAAAGTAAGGGAGATACTATCTGACAAAGTGCTATTCTTTGGGAAGCATCCCACAGTCTCTGCTGTCACTGTGAAATCCTTGAGCTCCATTTTCCTAATATTTGTCTAGATAATTTGTTCACTCATGTATCCAATGATATTGGTTAGAACTTGGAAACATAGAAACAAAAGTCTTACGCCTGTATTTGGATAGCCTCATGTAGAGTCTAGATATGTCTTCTTGAATATCCTCCTGGTCTCTGGCCTTGATGCTACCTTACTAGTGATGCTCCTGAATCATGGCTTTGACACTGTTTAAAATACTTTAGAGGTTAGGCATTGCCTCTGTGGATGCCCAACCTTCTTGGGATGCTGTGTCACTCTACTCTCAGGGCCCTGGTTTGCTTTTTCAATTGCATCTCTTGCTTCTGTGCTCCATCTGACTAGATGTACGCACATCACCACCACCTTTCCATACACTATGTACGTACTGCTGGCTTCCCCCACCCAGTTCTTCTATAGTCCTTATTTGCCTAGTAACTGCAATTCAATCCCAGGGCTCAGCTCTTTGATGGGCTTCAGGAAACCTTCCTCCCTTCTGGACAAGGCTTGTGCCTTCCCTAGGAATTCTCATTAAAGCTGCCCTATCTCATTATGTGTATCATTCTGTACTGAGCCTGTCTATAGTTAATGACACCCCCTTCCTCTGGTGGAAGGGGGGGCAGAGAAAATGTATTTTATTTCTAACTATTGGTGACTACACACAGGATCGCAGAGTCAAAAAGCTTAGTTTTTTTCTCAACCATTTGTTATTTCATAATGACACTTTGCTGAGTCCCCATATGTGTTTTAATGAGAGAACCTAGGTATCAGACATAACAGGTAGTATACAGTGATCACATAACCAATTGGAGCTCCTATGTTTTCCATTGTGTTTGAATCTCCCGTCATTAAGAAGGCACTTAGTGTTTGCTAAGTGCTTCACTTGATGGATGAACCTTTAATGAAAGAGATAACAACAAACAAATTTAAGGTTATTGATTTAGACCTAGATATTTTGGCTTTTTCTTTTTCTCTTTCTTTCTTTCTTTCTTTCTTTCTTTCTTTCTTTCTTTCTTTCTTTCTTTCTTTCTTTCTTTCTTTCTTTCTTTCCTTTCTT
>NC_034594.1:56104171-56132979 GCF_900095145.1 Mus pahari
CTCTCTCTCTCTCTCTCTCTCTCTCTCTCTCTCTCTTTCTTTCTTTCTTTCTTTTATGACACATCCCATGCATTACAAGTTCCTTTGAGTTTGCTATAGCGTCAAGAATGCACTTGTATTTTCCTGATCCTCCTGCCCTCCCAGTTGCTAGAGTCACAGTCATGCGTCATCGTTACTGGTTTCATATGGTGCTGGAGATTGAACCCAGGGCATCATCATGAGTGCTAGGTGAACACTTTCCGGGCTGAGCCCTATTCCAAGACCTGTCTGAATTTTAATTATAAGTACCTGAAAAGAGCATCTCAGAGAGGATCATCCAATGGGCATGGAAAGGACCTGAGATGAAGAAAAGGTGATCTAGGGGAAGTGCTACTGGTTGGATATTCATGGAAGGTTAGATATAAAAGGGAGAACATGGGGGAGGGGGAAAAAAAGGAAGAGCATAATTAGGAGACAAATTAAGCTCTCATAACTTGTTCATTATGTAGAGGTATTTCCTGTCTACAGTAAAAAATCTATTATATGATACCGCTTTTTCTTTTAAAAAAAAATCTATCTACTATCTATCTACTATCTATCTATCTATCTATCTATCTATCTATCTATCTATCTATCTGTCTGTCTGTCTGTCTGTCTGTCTGTCTGTCTGACTGTCTGTCTGTCTGTCTATCTACCTATCTATTTATGTGCATTGGTGTTTTGCCTGTATATATGTCTGTGCGATCCTCTGGAACTGGTGCAGACAATTGGGAGCTGCCATGTGGGTGCTGGGAATTGAACCCAGGTCCTTTGGAATAACAGCCAGCACTCTGAAAAGCCATCTCTGCACCCCCTGTCTCTTTCCTCTTGTAGGAAAATATCGTTCTCTGCCTCTCACCAAGATGATTGGTTTGAAGTGAGTACTTTCCCAAACTGGGTCAGAGAGTGTAAACCCTGAAACATATAATACCATCAAATGATGTGGATCACAAATTCCCAGACTGAAGAAATATATATACCATTTGAATCCTACAGACAGGAGAATGAAGCATCTGAGAAGTTAAAGAAATTACTTCTCATTAATTCTGAGGCTGGGCTGTCTTTACAAACTAACTCTCTGACATTTGGGCAGTCCATGACCAGAATAATCTTGTGGCCTTCCATGGGTATCTCTTTGCTTCTGCTAGCTTAATTTGGACTTTTATCACATGCACTGAAAAGAGTTATAACTAAACTTTATCTATTTGGCTCCACTTCTCACCATATGCCTCTATGCACCTTCTGTCCTGCTTAGTCTAAATCATTCAACACGCCCTAAAAAAGCAGTCATACATTTTCACATGGCCTTGCCTTTTTTCTAAGTTGCCATTTTAGTGTGGAATTCTCTTGTTCCTGACAAAATCATTTCACTTCTCAAGACTCAGACCTAATGGCTGCCACTCAAGTAAACATCCCTGGTTTATCCATCCAACCATACAGCACGTGGAATATCCAAAATATGTTTTCTGTTTTACCATGTGTCTCTGTGTTGTGCAATGGCTGTTTTATTATCTGTCTCAGTACACTTTATTTCACTAGAGGAAGGCCCATATCCCATTCATCACTCATACCATGTGTCTTAAGGCCTCTGGCATGGTTCTTAGTTGGACTTTCTGAAGGTTTGGGGTATGAATGATTTAAGCGAGGAGGCATATTAAAAGGGGCGTTTCTGAAAAGGCATTCATCCTTGGTCTTTCACTGCAGCTACAGGATGAATGTCCTTCTTGCGATACCATTTCTTATAACTGTCAATGTTTGCATCATTGAATTAATGACCTATTTTCTGATTTGTCATCACTTTTCTCCTCTTATGGCCAAGTTTTCATTATGATGAGACTATTTCCCCTCAGAGCCAAATGCTCCATTTACTAAAGTTAAATTTTATGTAAATATTATGATTTCCAACCTGTGTCTTACTTTATCAAAACCATTAGAACTTTTATTTCTGCTAATCAAGGTAGTTTGTTTCTTTTTAAAGCTGGGAATGATTTGGGGGACTATATTTATTTTCAGGATAAATATTCCCCAAATCAAGATACGATTGAAATTTGTTATGCAACTAAAAGCCAGTATAGCAATCTACAATCAATATAGCTATAATAATCTCATTGTAATAAAATCTCATTGAAGTTCAACCATAAATTCTAAGTGAAAGGAACAAAAACATAATTCAGAAAGATTTGTTGAGATTTGGGAAGTGAAGGGCATGCAGTTGTAGGAGATGAGTTCAAATCTCAGCTATTTTATTTACTAACTACATGCCTATATAGTAAGGGTTCATAAATAAACTTGTTTCTGAGGAAAGGCATTATAAAATGGTGCAGATGGTATCTGGACCCAAGGCCAAGATCAGCCTCAATCTGTTACATGTCCAAACAGCTCCCACAGAAGGCTAGGTCTATGTCAGGTGAGTTGTAGTGCATCCCAACACAACATGAAAGTAAACAGGTAGCAACACCAAGGGAAATAGCCTCTCCCTTCTCTGCCTCAAGACCAGCTAAGACTGGTTCTCCTTTCTTGCTCTCCCAGGGAATATGTGATTACTCTAAGTCTATTAAAACAGATTCCAACTCCAAGAGATCAAGCATAAAAAGCATTCATTATAGACAACTAATATCAGCATTTCCAGTAAGTGGTGGAAGTTCCAATTTTTAGGTGATAAAGTATTATTATTAAAGTAAGTCATTGATTAATTGAAGAAAGAACTTTATCCAGGGGTTGTTTTAACATAACTTCTAAATTTAAAAAAACACTAAATGCTAAGAAGCCACCAGTGGATGCTTCGATCCCATGAGAAGGGAAAATATATTAGACTTTGGGGGTGGGGGTGGGGTGGAGAGAGAGGACTGTACTCAGAAAGACAACTGGATTGGTGAGGGTACATCTTTGGGATGGTCTAGCAACCAAGGACAATGGAAACTTCTAGTAATCCATGAGAGTTGTAAAAGTATCTAGATATAATTGTCATCTCAGATGTTACTGCTGAGTAACCTCACCCTTTCTAGTTCTTTGTAAACTCTGCCTGGCAGGTTCAACTGAAATGTTCTGGCTCAGACTCCTCTAGAAGCTTACTGATTCAATCTGGTTTCTTTCAGCTTCTCACTGAATTGCTTTGCTTGGCCTCAATCTAACTCTGGCTGTTTGTTCTAATCTTCTGGCACCCTCTTATTCTCCTGTTTCAACTGCCTCTGCTGACCTGCACTGAATTTCATGAACTCACAAACAAACTTAACTGCACTGCACTTCACTTACTATCCTGACTCCCAACTGACTGAACTGTCTTCACTTTCCCTGCATGGCTCTTGAATAGCTTCTGTCCTAAGAGTTAGATAAATCTTATCTCTGACTCATTCTGTTAAATCTTTCTCTGATTCATCACTGTGTCTACCCCTTCATTAGACCTTATTGTTTGACATTAAAGGTGCGTACTAAAGAATGCCAGACAGAGGAAATAAAGATATGTACTAAGGGTGTGTCTGTATTCCAGCCAGATCACACAGAACTAGAAGGTCTTTAGATATGACCTGCAGTCATGTTCCTGTATTAAAATTCCTCTACAGAGGGTGACCCTAGATAAGATTCCTAGAAATTGGGGATATGGAACCTGAACCAGTCATCTCCTGCAAGACGGAGACATCAACCCAGCCACAAAACCCAAGATCCCCAATTTGTCCTGTCTACAAGATGTGTGGGGTAGAAGTAGAACAGATTTTGGGGAAAGGGCCAACAAATGATTGGCCCAGCTTGAGACCCACGCCGTGAGAGGGGGCCCACCCTTGACATTATCTGCAATGCTTGCAGACAAGAGCCTAGCATAACCGTCATCAGAGTGGTTTTACCTAGCACCTGAAGAAAGCAGATACAGAGACCTACAGCCAAACATTAAGTGGAGCTTGGGAAATCTTTTGGGAGAGGGGGAGGAAGGTTTGAAGGAGCTATAGGGATCAAGAATACCAAAAAAAAAAAAAAAATCTACAGAATCAACTAAGCTGGGCCCATAAGGGCTCATAGAGGCTGAACTGCCAACCAAGGAATATTCATGAGACAGACTTAGGTTCTCTGCACATATGTATAGTTGTGTAGCTGGGTCTTCATATGGGACTCCTAAAGCTGGGGCAGGGGCTATCTCTGACTACATTGCCTGCCTCTGGATCCCTTTCCCCTAACTGGACTGCCTTATCGAGCCTCAAAAGAAGAAGATGCACCTAGTCTTACTGTACCTTGACATGCCAAGGCAGGTTGATATAGATGGCGGGGGTGGGGGTAAGGGGGAAGCTGTGATCGGTATGTAAATAAATAACTTAGTTAATTAAAAAAAGAATGTTTCAATGACAAAAAAGAAGTCTGTAGCCCTCAAACAATAAAGTAGTGGGTGAATGTGTATATACTTTCACTAGAGAAAATTCTTCCTCTGTATAGAAATGAAAACAACTAAGAGAAACTTTGATAGATTAAACTACCTAAAAGCATGAGAAGCTCAAAGGCTTCAAAGAACCTAATATTGTTAGTTTGGACAGAGCATCAAATTGCCATCTAAATCCATATTTTTCTCCCTGTAG
Source organism: Mus pahari (assembly GCF_900095145.1). Classification (NCBI taxonomy): domain Eukaryota; kingdom Metazoa; phylum Chordata; class Mammalia; order Rodentia; family Muridae; genus Mus; species Mus pahari. The sequence goes on from NC_034594.1 coordinate 56,108,749, forward strand.
ATTAGTGAAACTCTCAGACCTCATCTGAGAAGTTTCTTTGGGTAGTGTGTGGTGGTTAATGTAGAAACTCACAACTGGTTAAAGTAGAGAGAATGAGTTATTGTGTTTGTCAGTCACAAACAGCTCACATCCTCTCCCCAAGACCATTGATAAAGACAATAAGATGAAGACTGTAAGACCAAAGGTCTGGGAGGATGGGAACAAAACAGTGTCTTTTGGACATGACAGGTCTGCTACACTCACAAACTCACAGCAACTGTGGTTGTCAGCACAGCGGCAGCACAATGTCAAGCCAGTCACCATTCCAGCATGGAGGGAGAAGGAAGGGGATTGTAAGCCCCTATTCCTAACTGTACTGGCTAATTTTGTGTCAACTTGACACAGCTGGAGTTATCACAGAGAAAGGAGCTTCAGTTGGGGAAATGCCTCCATGAGATCCAGNTGCAGGGCATTTTCTCAATTAGTGACCAAGGGGGAGGGTCCCTTGTGGGTGGTGCCATCTCTGGGCTGGTAGTCTTGGGTTCTATAAGAGAGCAGGCTGAGCAAGCCAGGGGAGGTAAGCCAGTAAAGAACATCCCTCCATGGCTTCTGCATCAGCTCCTGCTTTCTGACCTGCTTGAGTTCCAGTCCTGCATCCTTTGGTGATCAACAGCAGTTTGGTGAAATGTAAGCCAAATAAACCCTTTCCTCCCCAACTTGCTTCTTGGTCATGATGTTTGTGCAGGAATAGAAACCCTGGCTAAGACACTAACTGACCACTTACACACAGTTGAATCCTTCTTGAAGGTGTGGCTATCCCCGGGAACACGGGATATCCCAGGGATATCAATCAAACACAGCATAAGCTACTATAAAACTAGGCACAAACTCTTACATCAAGACTGGGCAAGGCAACTCAGATTTAGAAAGAGGGTCCCAAGAGCAGTGCTTAGCTTATTTCATATAACATAATGGTCTCTGGTCCATATGTACTGTTGAAGGAGATAGGATGGTGTTATAGCTAAATAAATATCTTATTGTGCATATGGATAATAGTTCGACTATCTCCATCTTTTGGCTGATCTTTAGATTGCTCCCATTTTATGAGTGGTGCTCCAATGAACACAGGAGTGTGGGTGTGCTTGCAGGTACACTGACATCATTCCTTTGGGACACAAGCTAAGCTGTGACATTGGCAAATCCCAGAGTGGCTTATTTTTAATTGCATATCTAAGATATATTGTATACTTTATCTTCAACTGCAATTATATAATATGTTTATTCTTAGTTTTTTATATAAAAAGTTTATTTCATACACATTTTGATTATATTTGGCCCCATTCCCAACTCTTAGATTATCCCCACCTCCTCACCCACCCAACTTTATGTTCTTTCTTTTGAATAGCTTTTTTTTTGATAATAGAAGACCAATTATATTTATTATCAAGAAAAGGGAAACCTGGGCAACAATGGTCAGAGAATATGAACAAATAATTCACAAAGGTACACAAATTAGTAAGAAAACTTTCAAAAAAATTTTACTTCCCCAGAAATAGATTAATGCAGTAAAAATAAGAAAGTATCAAACATTTTACAATAGTTAATTATAAACGATGATTATGTACTGGATTACCAGAAGTCATGCCAAAGGATACTGTTAAATGGGGGAAAGTACAGGAATCTCACAGGCTGATGGAAAAGAGTTACACCTTCTCTAGGGCTTAATCAGGCACTAAAAGCCTTAAAAATGTATAGGCTTCTGACCTGGGAATTTCACATCTCTGAGTTAATGACACAAGAATAATTGAACAGCCACACAACAATTCAATAGCTTTTAAAAAATGCTAGAGAGGTAGGAGCGGTCTGAGTGATCAGCCCTAAGTGATTAGAGGTATTATTTAGCTCATTTGTATAATGGAAGGCTGTTTTAGCTTTTTCAAAAAAGTTTCACAGAAGAATATTTATCAACATGAAAATATACCAAAGATACAAATGTACTTAGTTTTTTTTTTTCTAAAAAAAGAAGCTGTGAAAGGTGGTGTAAAAAAATAAAAATTCATAGACAGAGTGATCTTCAGATGCCCAATGCATCTTTGTGTGGTGAGATAATGGGTAATTTACACCGAAAGATAAATGTAGCTTTCACCCCTCATCAAAAAGGCTTCTTTTTGAAGCAAAAAGAGACCAGGACAGAAAGCCATAGCTAGTCAAAATGCAGAGAAGAATTGATCTTGAGTCGCATAGCATCAACTATTATATCTACAATGCAACTCCGGCATCCAAGGCTTAGGGGATATTGAGGAATACTTGGTGGGACTGAATGATTTTTAAGAGCCACAGGACCAGGAAGTCTGCTATGAGAGCATGCCTTCTGGCTGAGATGGAGCCCGTACCATGAAATCTGAACCACATGGCTGGCTGAAACAAGACCCACACAATCCCTCAAACAGCTGATATGCTTACATAGATGGAGGAAATCCCCTGGGCTCTAACTCTAGGGGAAGAGGTACATTGAGCAATTATAAACTGCTGAGAGAAGGAGAATCAGTCGTCCCCAGACTGAAGCCCCTGATTAATTCCCCAATACCAAGTAGATAGTCCTGGAAAGAGAAATGTCAACAATGCTTAACAGGCTTAGCAGGTTGTAGTTATACACTTATTCGTTCATATACATGGAAAAACAATGGTTAAAAAAGAGGAGGTCATGGATTTCTTGGGGTGGGGTAGGATATGAGAGAAGAGAAGGGGGAAAGATGCAATTATATTTTTAAAAAGAACTTCATATCTTAACACACAGAAAGATATGCACATATACCCTAACACACACACACACACACCTGTTATAGAAATTTTTAATCCCAATCTGGGGCTTCTACTCCATCTTTGACCGTTCAGTTTCCGGATAAAAGACACACAACTGATATTATTTACACTAAGCCTTAAACAGCACAAGAGCTGGGCAGATATCTATCCTCTCTGTTATTACAACCTTCTTTCCTATCAATAACCCTGAGTTATTACTTACTATGTTTCATCTGGGATGCTCTTAGCTTCAATTGGCCAGCCCTCAGGGCCATGTTTTCATTTCTCACCTAACCCATGGCAGCTTCTCCTCCATTCACCTTCTTCTCACCCTTGTGGTTCTCCTCTGAGCCCAAATCTGGAAATCTTAAACCCCACCTATGTCTCTTCTCCCCAGCTATTGGCTGTTGGTATCTTTATTTACCGAACAGAAATAACTTGGGGGCAAGGCCACTAGTCTCACTTGTATCCCTGTGCAAACTCCAGGTCTCAGGGGTCCACACTTAGCATTGCAATATGCACAACAAGACCAAACCTCAACGCACGCCCCACATAGCAACCCCACCCACCAAAAGCAAGAGTTTTCTCTTTTGTATTTGTGTTCCTGGTTTTCTGTTCAGCATTGATGCTGATGCCTACTTGTGCCTGCTCTGGTAACCTGTTTGCATAGATAGAACCTGGCTCTAGCCTCCCCCTGCCTCACAATGTCCCTGCACTTCTCTGATAAGCCCATTTGAAACCATTGGGAATTAGGTCTGTAGGTTCTACAGTGCCCCCTTCCCCTCCAATTGAAAGATATTTTTTTGCTAGAACTACTCCATAGATCCCAGCAACTGACCCTGGTTGTTCCCAGTGCTGGGCACAACATTGTCACATCTGTAACACCAAGGCCATAATGGACTTTTATGCTGGCTCCTTTTTTATTCCAGTGACCTTTCTCCATGCAAATAGCCCTTAGCTTAGGCTTTGCTTTGGGGAGCACCTGAGTTGAGCCATGAATATGCTAATGTCATCACAATTTTATTAAGGCATAAAACACACGAAGGCTCACAGCTCTGAAGCACATGAGTAGGAATGGCTACATCAGATTTTACCCTTCTAAGTAGGACCTCTATGCCTCAGAGATCACAGGAGACTTTTCTGCTGCCCTTTAGGCAAACTCAGTATTGTACAATATGTTATCCTTAATCACTTTTACAGTGGTCCACAGATCTTTCAGGAAACAGGTCTGCAACAATACTAGACATGGAGAGGGTATCATTGAGAAAATGGTACCCTGCAATGTCTCCCTTGGGGGAGTTCCAGTACATGGAGAGCCAAGAAGTTGCTTAGCATCACCTACTACCAGGAGCAGCAATCCCAGAGATGCCAGTGCATTGCCTATTTCTCAGACATAATGGTTGCCAGAAAAGGCTTTTACAGGCCAAATGGAATAATGCTTTATCACATAGAGAAGGGCCAGAATGTACTGAATGTACTGAATATACTGAAGCCCCTCCCGCCAAGCCCCACCACCAGGATGCCTCGCTCTGCAGAAATAATAGTCTGCACTCAACCCTGCCTCAGATCATCCCCACTGGAAATATATCCCGAAGTGCAATTGACCAGGAATCATAAGACAAATATACTAAAACAGAGCAAAGATTACATGTCAAATCTAGAACAGGTTACTATCCCCAAACAAAAATGTCCCCACACAGGCTGTATGGGCTCATTATCTCTCTGTAAGGAAGAGACCTATGCCCTTGGCACATGCCTATACAAACCAACAGGGGGAGAAAGGCTACACACATGTGACTTTGGTCCTCAATTGAGATTCTCTGGTTTAAGATATGACTTTAATAAAAGGAAGTTCCATAAAGGACATGGATAAAGCTTGTCTTTGTGCTGTATATTCTGTCTAGGTAAGCCTTTTCATAAAGGCCAGTGGCGATATTACTATTTATAAAAGAGGATCACCTCCCTTTCTGAGATTAAAAAGTTCTCTTATTTTCTCTAATTCCCTCCCACATCCTGGCAAGTCTTGATAACCTAATTCAAGGGGGACACTGAAATCTACCATCAAAGTTGATCAATGGCAGTCATTTCCCACATCCCAGGGAAATTAATTTTATAGATATCATCTTTTCCATTTTAAGAATTTCTGCCACGACTTTGCTGTAAATGGCTGATGTCCAGTGCTTCACTGGCTTCTGATAGAACCCAGCCTATGGGGATACCTGACTCAGTACACTTACAGTTATTGGTAATAGAATCTTGATTAGCTTTTGGTGATCTTCAAAGAGAGCAGTCTTTCGGGAGGTTATACCATCAGAAACTGAAACACTGCCTTGGTGTGAGAGTGTGTGTGTGTGTGTGTGTGTGTGTGTGTGTGGCTTGCTCCATTACACAAGCACCCTGTCCCCCACCCAATATCTATGATGGTGTTTTAAAGAAGTTTCCCCCAGTGCAAAAATGTGAACGTGGTAGAAACTGCAGAGTATGTTCAGGTTGACCTTGTACATCTTCTGACTTCAAACACTATTATCTTTCTTTTAATAGCTTGGGGATCAGCAGGCTAGAGGAAGCACCAGAGAGGAGTGTAATGCAGTCGTCCAAGCTCTTCACAACTGAGCTTCTGAAGATTATAGTTATATCAGCCATATCCATGACCAGGTGGGTAATGCAATGGGTGATGTCATAATAGGATGAAAATCAGGTGAACACTCTAGCCTAAGGTTGCTTAGGCTGAGCTGATGTCTTTGGGTGAGAAAGTAAATGTCTTTTTCTTTTTTTTTTTTTTTTGGTTTTTCGAGATAGGGTTTCTCTGTATAGCCCTGGCTGTCCTGGAACTCAATTTGTAGACCAGGCTGGCCTCAAACTCAGAAATCATCCTGCCTCTGCCTCCCGAGTGCTGGGATTAAAGGTGTGTGCCACCACGCCCGGCTTGAAAGTAAATGTCTTAAGAAACCTCAAGTTAGATAAAAATAATGAAGACCCACAAAAGATGCCCCATCAAACTGGCTACGTGAAGTGGATGTTCTGTAAGACTGCAACATCACCAGGATATCCAGGTGTCGTGGCTAATCCTGCTTGTCAGCTTGACACACTAAGGCAGAGGGAACTTCAACTGAGTTATTACCTCTATCACATTGACCTATGAACATGTCTGTGGGCATTACCAATATTGCTGATTGATGCAGGAGGGTCTAGCCCACCATGGGTGGTGCTATCCCTAGGCAGTGGTACCTCCTCTGCTGCATAAGAAAGCAAACCTGAGCAAGTCAGTAAGCATCATTCCTCTCTGCTCTCACCCTCCGCTCCTGCCCCTAGGTATCTGCTGTGACTTCCCTCAATGGTGGACTGTAACCTGCACACCAAATGAACTCTTTCTTCTCTGAGTTGCTTTTAGTCAGCAACAGAGGAGCAAAGTAGGACACCAGGGGATTGTCAAACTAAGCCTGGCTGGTGGACCTGTCTCAGCTAATAATGTAAGCTCTGCAGTGAGTTGAGCTCTTGAAGTGTCCTGATTTCATTATCCTTTTCATTATAACCAGAGGCCTCTCTTCAAGCCAAATGCCAGAAGAAGAGTCAAGGAGAGTTTCTCTATTTGAGTTGAGAAGGTGGAAGTCTGAGATTTCTTTAACTCCCGTCTACTCCCTGCCTGACATGGCCTCAAGAGGGGTTGGGCTAGCATGAGTATGTTTAGGCATATTTTGAAGTAAAGGCTTTAACCAGAGAAATGCGATATTTTCCAAAGAATATCCACCAGTCCTTCTATGTCAGAGTGGCCTCTGGCATGAGGATTACACGGCGATTTACTGAATTCTGCTCATCTATCTCCCTGGATTGCCTTTGACTGCCTGTCAACCTTGGAAATTATTTACCTCCCCAGAGTTTAAACTAATCCCTGGTTTTCGTCCTCTCGTTGCCACACTGCTCATTCACCTGTCAGATGGCGACTGTATTTCTTTTAGCTCTGAGAGCTCTATTTGCTTTGAACCCATCAGGTAGATTATATGGTCTGAGTACTTTAACTTGGAGAATTTCACAGATTCCTGCAACCATGGTAGGAACACGAATGCCACTCCTCCTCCGTCTTTTCATTAGTGTGTGATAGTTGTACAATGTTGACCAACATCATATACATCATTTGTGGTATTGCACTGTGGCTGCATAGAGTGCATGGAGACAGTGTTTTTATCACACCTAGGAATATGATAAGAAGGGGCCTGGTAGAGACTGACAGAATGCTCAGTAACTCCATCCCAGGCAGTATTCTCTATAGTATCAGAGAAACCTGCTATTTTTTCAATTGAGTACTGGGGGAGAGTGCTCTGTACTTCAGGACTGTGATAGATGAAGTGTGTACATTTCAACCCTACCCTGAAAAAGCATGGAACATAATAAGGTATCTATATCATGAGAAGCACAGAGCAGAAACAGAAGGACTTAGGGTGCCCTGTCTCTCTTTTGGGGTTTCTCTGGCGCTTCCACTCTGCCCAGTGATAAACTAGAATTGCTGGCCTGCTACCTCCCCTCCAAGTTCCCCACTTTGCTTTGTTACCTCAAGCACAGAGCTGAAGGTAAGGAAACATGGGACAACGCTTCACTGTGTCAATCATTAGGTCTACCCTCTTGTCTAAATTACAATGAAGGTTCTCTAAAACAGACTATTGCATGCTGATATGAACATCCTCTCTCTCATTCACCATTGGTAGCCTGATGACATCCCAATGTTGTCAGCATGATATAGGGCCTTCATAATCATCTCTCAGGTGTTTGCTCTGCTTATCTCTCTTTGCAAGGCCATTATCCTCCTCCCTGATAATTCTAACGAAGTTGAACTGTTTGCATTCTCTAAAAGGGTACACACCCTCTCACCCTGTCCTTCAGTGACTGCCTCCTCGCTCCTGAGATTTCAGTCTTGCCATTTTTTTTTTCTCCTCTAGGACCTCTCTGAATGTCCTTACAGTAGCCATATATGTTGGAGAGAGACTGACCTGCCAGGTGGGGTTTTGAGAACACTCATACATTGCTTCCCAGTGAAACTGACACAGCTTATTTTTCCTTTGAGTATTAGGAAAAAGCAGAAAGAAATAATCAAGAACCAAGCCCAGGGAGCCTGGATCAAAGAGCCTGTCTAGAGAGTGGCTTGTCTCATTTCACTAGACTAACTTCTATAGACTTCAGTGCACCATTCTGTCCAGGTAAAGGTTACATTAACAAAGGACATTACTACCATTGTGCTGGCTGCCCTGAACATTTTTTCTTTATAAATTTCAATCTTGGAAGATTTTGTTTTGTTTTGTTTTTATATGCAGGCATCAATACCTTGTGGTCCATGTTTTCTCCTACGTTTAGTGTTCACCCCTACTAGGGCCCTCTTACCCAACAATGTCTCCTTTAATGTGTTGATTACTCCCCAGAACTACATACCAGTGCAACAGTCCCCTGGATTGCCCAAATCCTAGTATTATGTTCTTTGCATTCTAAGATGTGTTAGAGAGTTATTTGCACACCATTCTTACTTTCAGAACTGAGGCATACTCTGTTGTCCACAGGATGGTTGGTCTCCTTTGGGAGTTTTCAAGTGAAAAATCTAAGCACACAGATGAATGCTGGCAACCAGAAATCCCTGTTTATATACAGACTCTCTCAAGATGAAAGGAATTTTAGTTTATAATGAAACAATTAGATGATACTGAATTAAACCTATATTGTACTCATCACAGGCCTTTGCTGGGTTTGTATGCACTGGTAATGCACTTGGTCTAATTCAATTATGTCTCAAGTCCTTGATTGCTCAAGCTAATTAGACAGTAAAAGTATAATTTATCAGTTGTATTTACGAAAAAAAAAATACAGAGAGTTTAACCCTGGAAGGAGCATCTTACCTCTAATTATGCTTTATGGCCAATGAGACCCTTAAAAATCCTGAAAAACCACCATTAAAATGAGATTGTGAGTTCGGTGAAAGGTGGGGCTCTAAAAGTTCTATTTCTATGAAGCATGCCTATGAAGACAAGCTATGATATTGCCTACTGACAATGGGACTCCAGCCTCAGGTTCCTTTCTGTGACCACTGAATACCTGCAGTCCTTTGTTCAGCTGAATGGACTCAGTGAAGATGGGGGATCTTCCCTCCCTTTGGGAATTTTCCGGTAAAAGTAAGACGTTGTGATTTTAACAAGGTTATGATATGTATATTTATGGCCTCTTTGCTTCACACCTCTGCAACCTGCCCACATTGGCTGCAAAGACCGGATATTCGGATATTCGCCTGGAGTTTGCGAAAGTGTCTCCCATTTGCAAGGACACACAGCTGCTGCCTGGAAGAATGTGTGACTGGCTATCTCTTTGCAGCAGTCTGCCACCAAAGCATGCCTCAAGGAAACGTGAAATCTGGCAGTAAACTGCCGCCTTCTGGTGTCTGGGTTTGTGCAGAAAGAGTCAGGCACTTTCCTGCATTCCTCAGTAGCCCCACTACTGAGGCCCTTGGCTTGTCCTTCACCAGCTAGCACTTTCTTCCCTCTGATTCTCCCTGTGACCTTAGATTCAAAGAGAATAAGATTCCATAATTGGGAATGACATCCTCTTCCCAGTTTTCAGATTCAACCGAAATCCCAACTCTCTATTCTCCAAGTACCAAGCATCTTACTTTCATAAACTCTCATTAACCAGTTTATTATGTGCTCTGTGAAACCCTTACTCGTGTGTGTAGCTTATCTTTCTTCCTAGACCATGAGCTCCTTGACAGAAAAATCTTATCCTGTTATGAAACCATATAGTTCACAATCTCAGTGCTTTGCTCGCAACAGGCATCTAAAACAGCCCTTCAACGAATGAATTCATTAGCCGGATTCACTGGCTGACAACACATCTAAGCTCCATATTTTGACCACTGCATGCTGCTCACACAGGAATGTGTGCCCTGTTTGTCTTCAGTCCTAAGCATGGGACAGTGCCTGGGGTTCCACATTTCTTCCTCCCAGGTTATCCCAATGCTTCTGGCTCAAGGCTTTTACTTTAGCATTAAGACCTTAGAAAGAAAAGTAGACATGAATAGAACTTTGCTTTCTGTTCTCCTACAGATCTACACATAATTCCGGCTAATGCAAATCTCAATATTTTAGAGACTTTGGGAAATATTCAATAGCCAATTAAATGTCTACTATACAATAATAACACCGTGCACCACAGAGTAATTCACTGAGGTGTAAATTTGCATGTGCCCTTCCTTAGTTCTCATTCACTTGTTGGAGCAGAGTCAAGCCCATTCAAACTCTGCATATCTCAGATTTCAAGAGGGAGGGGTGGGGAGGGAAAGCTATTGGAAGGCAACCAACCTTCCATCACCTTGGAAAGCTGAGTGACTGAAAAGATCACATTAGGTATGCTTTGAGCATTGGAGAAAGAAGGAAGGAAGAAAAAAGGAAAGAAGGAAGGAAAGAAGGAATGAATCCAGGCAGAGTGGAAGAGAGAGGAAGGAGAAAGAGAGACGTGCATCCTTAGAATTGAGAGCAAAAGAAAACTGTGCTATGTGAGATGTGGGCATGGAAGGCACATGTTTCTAGGTTTATGTGGACCATAATATACAGGGTAGATTGGTACTTAGAAGGTATTCCATTGTTTTAGTACTCCACAACTACCTACTGCATCTATACAACCAATCCACTCACTAGCCAAGGATCCAAAAGAAGATTAAAAGGGAGGAGAAATGACAGTAGTGCTTGAGAAAACATTCACCTAGCTGGTGAATCTGAACACTTGGTTAAGTTCAAATGAGATGTTTACTGTCTAGCTAAGTGTGTGAGGCAAGATTCATACTTGATGAGAACACTGAGTGATGAGTTAAAGATAAAATCAAACCAGGCAACCATTACTCCCCACCCTACACACACACACACACACACACACACACACACACACACACAATTTGCTGGTCACAAGAGTGTCAGTGGCTTCCATTTCCATGCAGAATGCAATTCAAATTATTTCCAGGGACTATAGCCATCTGTGTTGTGTGTCTGAGCTGTTTGCAATAGCAGGTACAAGGCACACTGGAATGTGGCTGGTCTGAATTTAGATGCCCTGGAGCAGACAAGGTATATTAGATTTCAGATTACAAGATACGAGGTAAGAAGGAGAAAACTACAGAAGCAGCCAAGACAATGAGTATAAATACCTGGGTGATATGGTGTATAATAATTATGCATAGGAAGATGTTTGAGCTATAGTGGGTTAAACTAATTTCACCCAGTCTCATATTTTCAAAAATGTAGCTATTAGAAAATATAACACCTGAAAAATACAGAAGTGGATGCTCACAGCAATCCATTGTACTGAAAACAGGGTTCCCAATGGAGGAGGTAGAAAAATGACCCAAGGAACTGACAGGGTTTGCAGCCCCATACGAGGAACAACAATATGAACCAACCAGTACTCCTAGAGCTCCCAGTGACTAAACCATCAACCAAAGAGTACCCATGGCTCCAGCTACATATGTAGCAGAGGATGGCCTTGTGGGACATCAATGAGAGGAGAGGCCCTTAGTCCTGTGAAAGCTCGATGCCCTAGTATAAGGGAATGCCAGGGCCAGGAAGCAGGAGTGGGTGGATTAGTGAACAGGGAGAGGGGAGATGGGATAAGGGGACTTTGGGGAGGGGACGAGGAAAGGGGATAACATTTGAAATATAAATAAAGAAAATATCGAATAATAAAAAAGAAAATGTAACATGGCATTTACAGCTTACATTTAACTTCCAGTGAATAACTCCATTCCCCAGGAACTTATTTACTGGACCTCACATCTCACCTCTTCCTTTTTTTTTTTTTTTTTTTTTTTTGTTCCTCTCAGTGTCCTAGCAGTGGGTTCTTCCATGCAATGAAATTTACACCCAAGGGGTTAACATGGCACCTGGAAGCTTTTACCTGGATATCATTGTGTGGGTCTCTTCCTTATGTCATTCAAGAGGATTCACTTTGAGGGGGTTTTTTCTCTCTTCCTCTCTGAGCCCTTATTCTCCATTCATCTGCTTTATTTAAAAATACCTTTAGAATTTATTTGTATTATTTTAAATGTGTGTATGTGTGTGTGTGTGTGTGTGTGTGTGTGTGTGTGTGTGTGTGTGTGTGTGTACACGAGTTTAGGTACCTGCAGAGGTCAGAGGAATCAGACCCTCTGGGTCTGAAGTTACAGGAGATTGTGAGCCATCTAACATGAATACTGGGTCCAACCTTGGGTCCCCTGCAAGGACAGAGTGCAATCTTAACTGCTGGGCTCTCTCTCCAGCCCCCACATTACTATCGTACAGCATCAGGTTAGCAGTGGAACCCAAGAGTCTTGTCTGTTTCCTTCACCAACACTTTCAAATATGAAGCAAAGACATGATGCGGAATAGATACATGTTAATATATATGGAGCTTCTATTCCAACTAGCTCTTACTATAGACTAGTTATTTCACTGAGAGATCTGCAAGTCTTTGCATTTAACTATAATCCATTTATAAATAAATACTATTATCTCAATAAACAACGTATAATGTTGTAAATGCTCTATACTTGTTTATTTGCTTCTAGGATGTGGACAATACTATTGACCAGTTTTGCAGGATTGGAAACTGAGGCCCAATTAGTTATTTGTCTAAGGTCCTATAACCAGGAAGTAGTGGGGCTGGAAAACAAAGAGAGGGCTCTGGAACCCTCCTTCTCCTGCTTCTGGGTAGGTCTCCGAGATGTTTGCATACAGAGTGGTTTCTAATCAGGATCTGCCATCAGCACAAGGCTCTCAACCCCATATAATGCCAGGGTCAGAACATCACTTCTCAATGTCATGCCACTGTCCCCTGGTACCACTAGCAGTACTTCCCTCTGCTCTGAAATCTGCGTCTACTCTCCTCATTCATTATCACAAAAGCTAAAGACCTTGCCATCTCCTCCAACATGCTTGCCTTCCCAGCCTCCCTCTAAGAACTGGTAGCTTCCTTCATCTTCCAGAATGGAAGCCCAAGAAGACCTTCTTTATCATACTTCTCGATCCATAGTCCCACCCAGGAATTCCCCCTTCTCAGCAATTCACCTCCACCCCTCACTTTTATTTAAATTCCTATTGTCACAGACCTGGTCCTGGGTTTGATTTATGAAAAAGTAGACTGTAGGATTATTATATTGATTTTTCTATTTGTTTATTGATCCTATGTCCTCTTCTTCGAAGTTTGAGAAATCTTGGAAATTGATACTTAATAAAATAATTTATTTTCTTGTTTAAAAGTTTTAAAGGACTCAGTTTTCTTTAAGGGGCTAACCATTGGGAGTTTGACCATGTTCGAAATGAGTATATGGACAACACAAATTAGTCTTTCTTTTTCTTCTTTTTTTGGGGGGGTGGGTGGGTTGGGGGAGGTCACAAAGGCAGGGGCAATTTGGGAGGACTGGGAAGTGGGTGAGATTGTGGTCATGAGGAGAAATTCACAAAAGATTAATAATAATGTTATGCTGGAAAAAAATAAATTCACTCAGATTAACAATAAAAAGAAAAGTTTGAATGTGCACCCTCTTGCATAAAAAAAGGAAGTCCTTTCAAGGTTGTTCAGTGCCATTGTCAGTTAGGGCTAACCTGTTTTCAAGCCATGTTTCCCCCACTTCCACATCCGACCTGCACTCAGTCCCTTTACTCATGGCCAGACATCTTTGGTCTTTTCCTATTCTGCATGGTAGCTCTTGGCATCCTTTGCCAAACATCTCTGCCACATCCTCTCTACAGTCCAACTCATGTCAAACCTTTCTGCAAAGCCTTCTTTGAGCACCAAGTCTGTCATCATACTGGCAAGCCTCAGTGCCAAGCCGTGTTTATCTGATTTTCCTTGTGAAATCTCTTTGTGCCTTCCTCTGGGACTCCTGGCAAAATCCTTTTAATTTCTGTCTATTGCCATCTTCTTTGGTGGCATGTGTCCACTAAAGGCTCCCTCCACTAAAAATAACAACTTGGGAGATTTGGATGATAGCTCAGTTAGTAAAGGGCTTACAAGGGGACCTGAGGTAGATTCACCATAACCTATAGAAAAAGCATGTTTATGATCACAACCCTGGGTATATTCTTAGGCATTTTTGTGGAGTTCTAGGCCAATGAGAGACTCTGTCTCAAACAGTGGAGGGGGAAACACCTGAAGACCAACAACTGAGGTTAACCTCTGATCTCCATACACACGTGCATATATTTACATAGGAACCTACATATGTACCTGCACATGTTAACATTCACAAAAGAATAATTTTAGAGTTATTCATATTTATATGAATCCAGAATAAGGAGAATTTGGAGGTCAAAGATCATATGTTAAGTTTGAGAAAAATTAATTTTGCAGATTTTTTCATAGGTCGTTCTTATTATTGTTGTGCTTTATATTTTATGCAAATAAATACTACTAAGAGGTAAGTTTACTTGCGGACACAGAAGAAAACTTGGAAATGGTCCTGTATGACTGTTCAGTTTTACAGACTGTAAAAGTGAAGCTCAGATTGCATAGAGGCCAAATGGAAATCTAGAACTTGCGATGAAGATTTTCTAACTCCCAGGTTCTGCCATAATCTACCTTCCTGAATTTAATCTGGAGAAGAAAACACTCGAGTTGATTGATGGTGCATCGGAGATCGACTCATTTAATATTCTGTCTGGGACTTTTGACTGTAACTCTGCAGCATTAATCACTTGTAGTCAGCATGAAGTTTACAGCTTGTGATGGTTTTTCACATACATTATCCAATGGGATGATGCTTACAACTACCTTGGGATGCTGGTGTTGGCAAATGGAAAATCAGAAGTGAGATGGACTGGGAGAACACAGGTGCATACAAAGTGGCTGTGTAGGCATTTATTGTCTTACAAGTTTATCTCTTCATGATAGATCAATAAAGCCCTCAAGTACCTACTTCCTGCGACTACATGGCCTTTACCTATAAAGGCTGAAGAAAAACAAGCAGGGCACATGAGAGTTCCTGTATATAAAATGTTAAATTCCATCACATGTCAGTTCCTGGTTCTTAGGAGAGGAGAAGAGAGAGAGAGAGAGAGAGAGAGAGAGAGAGAGAGAGAGAGAGAGAGAGAGAGAGAGAGAGTTGCGATTTGCAGAAGATTTGAGCAGGACCAAGAGCTCAGGCAGGATTTACATAACAATGAGGTCCAAATCACACAGGTGCACCCATCCTTTTCTTCTCCTGAATAATCTACACTTTATAAAACACTTTAATATTCACTTTTCCATTTAATCCTTTTGAGAGTCCCAACCTTTAAATGGACAGTCCTCCTGGGGTTGAGAGAGCCAGTATAACCTCTCAGTGAGTATTACCCATTCTAGAGAAAATTATTTGGAATATAAACTCCTTCTATTAGGCTGAAAATTAAATTCTCAAAAAGTAGGGCATAGATGAGCAGGGGGTGGGGATATCACTGAATAGTGTCATTCAGAGTCCCTTGTCTGTACTTTGTCACTCTGAGGCAGCCATCTCCTACAGATTCCAGCGCTAAGGAATGAACCTGAATCCAAGTGTGCTAATTGTATATTAAACTGATGTCAGATCACAAAGTATAGAGTTGGTATGCAGAACAGCCCCTGCATTGTTGTCATGAACTCTTCCCTTGTGCTTTACCATATAGCTATGACAAAATACCTTACAGAACATCATAGCATTGGGGATGTGAGACAAAGGAGGCTCTTGAATCAGAGAGAGCAAACAGGAAATGGGGATTGGCAGATATAACCTTCAAAGACATGTCCTCTTTGATTTTCTTCCTCCAGCTTGGGCCCAGTATCTAAAGTTTCAAGAGCCTTCCAAAGGAGAGTTTTACTACCTGGAGAAGACCAAACATTCATCTTCTGAGCTTATGGAGGAAACAATGAATATTCAAAACACAAAGTTACTGGATAGAAATATCAGGAAAGGTGAGGTGTCATAGGTCAAATTCATGACTTGGGTGTTTGAAAAAGACTTCAAGAGATTATTACAAAAGTTAAACATCCTTTCTAAAACTAGAGGAAATTTAGACTTATTTGGTAATGGTTATAACCTCCTTTTTTTTTTGTTTTTTTTGTTTTTGTTTTTGTTTTTGTTTTTTTAACACTGTTCTTAAAGTGCTAAGCACAGGTTTTCAGCCTCATAGCTACAGTAGAGTGCTAACAAAAAAAAGTATAATTCTTCATTATTACATTTTAGATTCCCACTGACCAGTCATGGCATTCTATCTTTCACCTTTACTCACTCATAGGCTAAGTGTACTCTCCCCTTCTACAACCCTGCGACTGCTCATGTTGACACAGTTATTAGATGGCTAGCATTAGGACTGGTTTCTATGGTTGCAGAGTGAAAGTAGGGTTTGCCATTCGTTTTCTAGTATAACATAAGCAAGGAAGAGATGCAAGTCTACTGAGGGGAGCACAAATGCAGATACAGAACTTAGAAACAGGACAGGCAACTAGAAACACAGACCTGGATGGAGAGAGGCAGAGATGCTGTACATGGGACCTTGAAGCATATTTCACCACATTCCTTCATTTGCTCAGGCACTTACATTAGTGGTGCTCTTAGTTAGGTTCAAAGGTGATGCCTTCAATTCCAATAGGACACTTCTTGGTAGGACAGGCTTTGGAGAATTGTCACTTAAAAAGATGATTGTTGGTCAGAGGAAATGAGAGGAAGAAAAGAGGAAAGAGAGAGAGAGAGAGAGAGAGAGAGACAGAGAGACAGAGAGACAGAGAGACAGAGAGACAGAGAGACAGAGAGACAGAGAGACAGAGAGACTGAGACAGAGAGAACAAATGTTTATTAAGGATGAGGCATAACACCTAATTATAAATTGAAAAAAAATGCACTCCTTATAGATAACTCACAATGGAGTGGTTTTGCTTCCAGCATGAACCATTTGATAAGTGTGGGCTTATCTCATTCAGAGATACACTAGTTTATTGGTATTTCCAGACCTCAATTTCCCACATAGGACATCAGTACCTTGTAAGAGTTAATGAAGCTTCTCAAGCGTCTTTTCCCATTACACTGGAGTAGTAAGAGAGGTTATCCTTTCTTATAAATGCTATGCTCAGACAGGATCTAAAATTTCTCCTAATGTTGTCCTGATAACACTCATACTACATTTTCATTACCATATTAAATTAAATGGAATAGGATGGAATTCTAGATAAACACCATAGGGTATTTTTAAGATTAAAGCAGTCAAGAAATTTCTATTAAACAATATTAGAATTTTAATTACAAAACTCCAAATTATTTGGAAACAATTTATATATGTTAGAGAATTTTTATATCATATAAATTGGCATGCTATCAATATATGGAAATTATCCATTAAGGGGAAATTATTGGTTTAAGTTACACTTTTGTATCCTAGGACTCCAGGGAATTGTGTTTCAGACAGAAAAATGACAATGATTTTCATTTCCTTTCTTAGTTCATTAAACAAATGTGCTGAAACATACTATGTGCAAAGGCTGTGATCAAAAGTTCTTATTACTACTCTGAAAGCAAAGAAACAACCATATACAAGAAGCACATAGAATTTGTGGTAATGGACAAACCTACATCGTGCTTAAGTCATTGTTAGTTTAGGGGATAGGGGCATGGGAAGACTGTGATGAAATGTCTTCAACATACTATTGTCATTGTTAGCACAAGAAATATAGCTCTTCTCTCAACAGGAATGATAGATAGTTTATTCTGGACAAACATAAGTGGCCATGGCTAGGGAATACAGATTTATTTTACCCCATATTGTAACACAGTAGTAGTTCTATGATGTTTTTACAATCACAGAATCAAAAAAAAATCATAAAGCAATATACTTTTCAGATACATTGAGAGAAACATCAGAGGCATAGGTGACAGCATAGCAGGGCAGTTTTGTTATAGGTCTTAGATGCTGTCTGATGGCATCCTTAGCTTTTTGGATGATGGGAACTAGGGTAGTTTCAGACATTCCAAAAGGATCTACCTGCTAGGTGCAAGGTTGTTGGGTCACATACAGGGCTGGGCAACAAAGTGGCCTAAAATTGACTCTAGATGCCCTGGCTCTGGACCTATATAACATTCCAACTTCTCTACATCATTGAGGTTCTAATGGGTCAATCAGCCTTTTTAGTTGTAGCTTATTTCTAGGAACTTCCCAAATCTACATGGTACTTCACGTCATAGATCCACATACTTGGCTCTGAACCACAGAAATGCCAAGGATAAAAAGAAGATAAGCTATCATTAGGGTTGAGCAGCTTACCCTAAGCAAAATATCTTTTCCTGGTTAGGTCTACCCTCATTGAAAGCCCCTATTGTCTGTTCTTGTCTATCTTTCTGAGGAAGTCTTACTTCTATTTTGTCCTCAAGATGCTCAATGATTCTGGCCTTATCCTGCACTTCTGCAACAGTGTGGGTAGCTCTCATCACATTATAAGAAAGGGGTTGTTATTTACTGAGCCCATCCAGGAACACAGCAACATGAAGACTAGTAGAAAGCTCAAAGTCACTAATATGGTGAAAAGTTCTCTCTATTTTCAGTCTTAGGGACAATGGGAAATTGCTTGATGTCTCTGGGGCCCAGTATTCCTATATAATTGATCATGAACAGCATTTGCTTCACAAGATCCCTGAGACTCTCATCTGAGTAAGTGCATCTAACAGGCTTAGCCTGAACTATAGTGACTGCCAGAAGCTGGAAAGAACCCAGATGTCCCTCAGTAGAGGAATGGATACAGAAAATGTGGTACATTTACACAATGGAGTACTACTCAGCTATTAAAAACACTGAATTTATGAAATTCTTGGGCAAATGGATGTATNTGGAGGATATCATCCTTAGTGAGGTAACCCAATCACAAAAGAAGTCACTAGATATGTACTCACTGATAAGTGGATATTAGCCGAGAAACTTGGAATACCCAAGATACATTTTGCAAAACACAGGAAAACCAAGAAGGAAGACCATCGTATGGATACTTCATTCCTCCTTAGAATAAGGAACAAAATACCCATGAAAGGATATAGGTACAGAGACAAAATTTAGAGCTAAGATAAAAGGATGAGCTATCTAGAGACTACCCCATCCGGGAATCCATCCCATCATCAGCCACCAAACCCAGATACTATTGCACATGCCAGCAAGATTCTGCTGAAAGGACTCTGATATAGGGGCCTCTTGTGAGGCTATGCCAGTGCCTGGCAAACACAGAAGTGGATGCTCACAGTCAGCTATTGGATGGAACACAGGGTCCCCAATGGAGGAGCTAGAGGAAGTACCCAAGGAGCTGAAGGGGGCTGCAACCCTGTAGGTGGAACAACAATATGAACTAACCAGTACCCCCTGAGCTTGTGTCTCTAGCTACATATGTAGCAGAAGATAGCCTAATCGGCCATCATTAGGAAGAGAGGCTCCTTGGTCTTGCAAACTTTATATGCCCCAGTACAGGGGAACACCAGGGCCAAGTAGTGGGAGTGGGTGGGTAGGGGAGCAGGGGTGGGGAGGGTATACGGGACTTTCAGCATAGCATTTGAAATGTAAATAAAGAAAATATCTAATAAAAAAAAACATTTAAAAAATCTGTTATTCTTCATTGATTCTTTGAGAATAGGTACTTACCTTAAAAATGAACCCAGAGTAGATACCTTGTTTTCAAGAAATCTGTCAACATTCAAGAGACCAACAACCAAAGAGATAGAGGCCAGATTACCTATTTAAAAAAAAAAAAAAAAAAAAAAAGAGCAACTCTGACCTAGAACCTTCCATGAGCCAAGGAAAGGAAACCAACAGTAACCTGGGGAAAGAGGCAAACTATTGTGCCTTAAATGCTTCAGGAAGCCACAGTTGCCTCAACAGCCTGATGTGATTAATAACTAACAACCTTCTCAACATTCACCAACTTCTAACTTAGGAACAACTGGGAAAGCCAAATATGCGATCTTCATGGATCATGTGGGGTACTCCACATCACCTCAGTATGAACTATGAATCCAGCTCAAAGGCCTATATCAGTACACATTTGAGCACTTCTCTTTTCTCTACTCAATTACCAAAACCTAATCTGGTTGTTTTAGCCCTTATAATAACAAGCTCTAATCACAGTCTCTTCTTGGTACCATTTAGGTGGTCTCAATTTATTACCCTCTCCCAGCACACAATAGGGAGAACCTGGATCCATTCTTGGTTCACCAGTCCAGGCCCAGAACCTCCCATAATGTCTGCTTCTTAGACACACAAATGATGGGCACCCCTATCTTCAAAGCCTCTCCGAGTCTCTCTCCTGAACTGGTGAGGCACTGAGAACTGTGACAAAAGGATTTTTCCCATCATAAGAGGCCAAGCAAGTGAGTGGAGCTATGAAACAGTCGGACTCTTCTGCTGTTTGTGCAACCTTCTTGAGTCACAAAGCTCTGGGAGCCAATAGGCCCTTCCCCACAGCATTAAGAAAGCAGAGGTGCATACTCACAAGGCATTTCTGAGGGTTTAATGAGATCCTGTGAATGAAAGAATTCAGCAAAGGCGTGGGAAATGAAAGAATCTCTTCTTTGTATGCTTCATGGCCTTGTTTATGTTCTCACTTATGTTCTCTCTTCTGTGTGTAACTGTGAAAAGAGATAGCACAGAAAAAAATTATCAACTTTGCAAGGCTATCTATCCATCAGCTATTACTGCTGAAGGGAAATAACCTTTCAGTTTTTCACATTTGATTTGAATATTCCTTATTGGGTTTATTTTTATCCCTTCAACAATAGATAACATTGACATTAATGAAATGAACTTTTGATACATAAAGGGCATGGTTGTCTAATTTGAATTTGAACATAGTTCCTTTATTTGAAAAATACACAGTTGAATCTTTACTTGCAAGACATTGCACTATGATGGGGGGTTGGTTATAAGGACTATGAGATAGATCCTGATCTTGGGGGTTGGTCCATGTAAAGCAACTCACAAAATCCCTCAGATATAGGCAACCAATCCTCTAGATTTTGGGTGTCATTATTCCTTGCTTGGATGTGAATGTGAATTTCTGCCTGTCAGAAGGTACCCTGATTATTTGGTTTCAGCCATTAGACATGGCCTGCCATCCTCTGTTCTGAGTCCACATCAATTTTTGATTCCATTTGGCTTTGCACACGGGTTTGCCAATGTAAGAAATACACAGTGATCATGGAAAACAGCTACTTAGGATTTTTAATGATGACTTCTCATGGCTAATCAATAAGGAGACTTCTGGTTATGATATGACTTTGCAAAAAATAATAATAAAGAAATAAAATAACAAGAGAGGGAAGGCTAGAGGCAAACATCTCATTCCTTGTACCTGTTTCTAGCTTGTCATTCTGGTTACTCCCTGAAATTCAGGATCCTGAGGGCAGCTTCTGTCAGTGTTTTCAGATCTTAACTTACTGGATACCTCCGGATGTTCTAACAGTTAAATAGCTTTCTAGGTAGGAGATTAGACCTTGGGAGATAGGGACCTATTTCAGAAGTCCTGCCTTCCAGAAGTTGGCTAGCCACTAAGTCCACATTTCTTTCCTTCACACATTTTCTTCATTTGAAATGAGTGAAATGTGGGCAAACAGATTATTAAGTAATTGATTGTGAGGAACGAAGCTGCATCTCTCTGGAATAAGAAAGCAAGGCAGTTTTATTTTACAGAGTCACAAGGTTGGGAGTCTACCTAGAATGTCAGGTTGCTGATCAAGTATAGAGAATGATTTTTATCACCCTAAACAAGGAAGCCTTCTTCCCTTTCCTCATTGGCTGAGTAATCAGGATGGTTGCTTTCTTCCCTTTCCTCATTGGCTGAGCAATTATGTTTGTCTGTTTCCCCACAAAGACCATGCATTGGTTCATTTTTATGTTTTACATCCCCTCTATTTTAAAGCTTATTGGGTGTGTTGCTTATTATACATGGTGGTCATTAGACAAGTTTGGCTGTTAGTGATTTGCCACTCTAAACTTCTATCCAGGAGTGGAAGTAGCTAGACTAGCAGAGTTTGGATAGAGGTAGCTAACTGAGAAGGTTGCCAAAAACTATGGACCTATGTTGACCAAAGATACTTTTATTAAAAAAAGAACCATCAGATTTTGTTTCTTAATTACTTGACAATGTGCATGGTTTTAAGCTGAAATTTGATGGTGACTCATATCACATGTTGGGATGCTCAAGGTTGTTCTCACAGGACCTAAGGTCATTTGTGCTTGTTTCATGAATGGAGAGATGGGCAGATGGGTGGGTTGATAGAGGGATGATAGTGCTGAATAACAATGTGTTTTTGTTCACTTAATGATTTTTCTCCCCCTCTAATGTCTGAGGTGACCAAATGCTGATTTACTGATTTCTTACACCCACACCGTTAGGATGAATTCTCCATGGAAACACATTTCAGTGGAAATCAGTTTACCATGGATCTTCCAGAAATGATCCGACATGTTCAGGTCCTAACAGGGATTATATCTTGAGCACAAACTGCTCTAAATAGTAGGTCTCAGGGTTGAGGCTAAAATGAGAAGCCCTAAAATGAGAATAATGATCTGTAGAGAATACATAAAACTGGACCACAGGGGCCAAGGTGGAAGGATGCTGAGAGTTCGACTGAAGGCACATATTCATGTTGGAAAACAAAAATGGGTGGTAGCAGTGTACACCCTTAATCCCAGCACTCAGGAGGCAAAGGCAGGTGGATCTCTGTGCGTTCAGGCTCAGCCTGGTCAACAGAGCAAATTCCAGGATCTCCAGGGCTACACAGTGAAATCCTGTCTAGAAAACCAAAACCAACAATACCAACAACAAAGCCGAATGGTTGGTATTTAGTATCTGATAAAGGACCAGGCGTTGAAATGAAAAGCCACAGTCTCCTTACTGGAACTGAGGGCTGATGTTGGGGCAGACCCAAAATATGCATTCCTCAAGTGGAATTCCTATAGCTTCGCTGCGTTATATCAACTCCATCGCTGCCTCAGTATGTGACAGGTTTATTACTGAAAGTGCTCCGTCTTACAACATATAAATGGTCAAACAGTATGCATAATGCAAAGAGATGGTCATACTCTCATACAGCATAGGAAAAAAGAAAAAGATGCCAACACCAACCATTCTGTGAGACTTCATGCTTTGCTACCCTTGAGATCAATGGCATGGATGTTGTTACAGGTGAAACTGTGAGATAATGGCTTCCTTCTGGGCTTGTCGCTAAGTCTCCTTGGATGAGGTCTCGCCATCCTGCATGACACTGAATTCTATATGAAAAGTTGTTGTGTTTGAAGATAGTATATTACAACAGTGTCTCTTTTTAACTCCATTCAAATGAGTACATATATAGCTATGCATCACTCTTCCTTTTTCTAGTATATGCCCAAACTTGACCTATGAAAAATGTAAACAACATCAGTATCCTTCTGTTTTCTGGAGTAAGTTTACATAGTTGAGATGAGCAGTTGACTACAGGTTGACAAAGGCTACAGTGTGTTCAGTTATTTAGGCTGTGTGGGTAGCAATGGGCACATGCATCACATAAAGCAGCCTGTTGAGTACTGTGTGTAAGTTTTATTTCTTCATTACAAAAAAAGAGATAGTTGCTTTAAAACAGATTTTATTTACTTGCTTATTTTATGTATATCTGTGTTTTGTCTGCACACCAGAAGATCAGATCCCATGGAACTCTAGCAACAGATGGTTGTGAACTGTCGTGTGAGAAATGAACTCAGGACCCCCAGAAGAGCAGCTAGTGTTCTTAAACCCTGAGCCATTTCTCCAGCTCCATGATAGATACTTTTAAAATTTGAAGATGAATTCAACCTTCACTTTCCCAATGCTGTACCACTACTAAGTTCTGGGATAAGAATTTGAGTCAAAGGCTAGCAGACTTTGTGTCTAAAGTCCTGATTGCTTCTCAGTGCTGCTTTGTTTCCATCTATGAACTTGAAAAACTTCTCTGATCTCATCTGCATCAGGTCTCAATACTACAAAATGAAAACACTACGGCCAGATCTACTTGAAATCACCAAATATTTCCTGAACATGTTGAATATCATCAAAAAAAAAAAACAATGAAATACACATCATTTTGCCTCAAGGCTTTTAAAATATAGAATTGAAAGGAAAGAAAAGAAGCAACACAAAACATTAGCAAACAAAAGAGTTAATAGAATTAATGGGGTAAGAAGATGTCTGTGCTACAGAATCAACATGCTTGAGGTCAGGTGTCATTGTGGCACGAAGCAACAAGCGGACTTAGATTCGGAGACATTTGATATAAGAGAATGTCTTTGTTATTTGTATAGGTGAATTCACCATGTGGTGAATTACTCATGTCTGCTCATTCAATCAATCAATATCCTTTCTTTCTTCCTTTCTTCCTTTCTTTTTCTTTCTTTCTTTCTTTCTTTCTTTCTTTCTTTCTTTCTTTCTTTCTTTCTTTCTTTCTTCCTTCCTTCCTTCCTTCCT
>NC_034594.1:56132994-56147894 GCF_900095145.1 Mus pahari
CTTCCTTCCTTCCTTCCTTCCTTCTTTCTTTCCTTTCTTTCCTTCCTTTCTTTCCTTCTTTCCTTCTTCCTTTCTTTCTTGACAAAGTCTTTCACAAAATCTAAATCTCAGTATGAATCTGAGATCTACCACCTGTCTTCTTTTTCCAGCCCCAAGATTCCAGATATACAGCCATCTCTGACCTTGCATGAATGTCCAAACTCAGGTCTTCATGCTTGCACATCAATCACTTTACCAACTTTGAGCCATGTCCCCAGCCCGCAACTAATGTCTTGAGTCCTCCGATGTCTATGTAGAGACAACATCCTTCTGTTGTCATGACATATAGGTAAGAATTTAGTTGATAGGAGTCACACACCACAAAGGGAGCCAGGCCCATTCTTACATAAGGCTCTCTTTCAGCATTTCCAGCCTCAAGATTGAATGCTCTGGTTGAACACCACTGAACCAAAGTTAGAGGCTTTCCATTCTAATTCAGTTCCTGGCTGGGGCTCATTAGGTTGAGGGAATTCAACAGTCATATTTCCTACTCTACACAGTAACAAGGAAAGCCTAATTAGAGAGCAAAGGGTAGAAGTCTAGCAGCTTTAATAAATATGATGTGCTGAATGCATTATCACTTTGGCAGAAAACAAATTATGGAGTAATCTCCAGTATTCAGACAGTCTAACTCATGGCAGCTCATTTAAAGAAACCCTTTAACCCAGCATTTTGAGACTATAAAGCACGTAGCAACTGTGTTTTTCCCCCATAATGTAGAGAAACCTTTGGGAGATGGGATTTTTTTCTTTTGAAATATAATGAGAACATTGGAATGTGTTTTGAAGATAAATTAGTTTGTAGTACTATTCTAGAAGTTTGATGTTACTGAATAATGGAATAGACAACTATTCCAATTATTTATTTCTGAAACAAGTGGAAAATTTTCCAATAGACTTTATTTTAGAAAGTCACTTGATCTCCAGCCATCCCCAAGTCAAAACTCTTCAGTTAGCTACTATTGTGATCAGAAACTAAGGCTCTAGTCTTCCTTCCACACAGTTCCTCCATAGCTACCTAGCCAAGGCTGCCAATGTGAGTATGCCAATAAAGAGTGATAGCGGTGTGGCTGCCTCTGCCCAGTGCTCTTCTAAGGTCCTTTCTCCATTTCAGTGATGCTTCTCTGTACTCTTCTCTGGCTACCCTCTAGTCAAGGCTGGTCTAACACATTTCTTTGACCCCCCCACCTTCTCTCCACAACACTTTTAAACATATGGATCTCACTCAGTCAATCATTTGAGACCTGTCCGTCCAGTTACAATGGGCATTCCATCCAGCCTTATCTGGCTCTATCATGTTCTTTCTCCATTCAGGAACAAAACCCAGCAAATAGCAGGAGAGCAGCATGCTAATATAAATGTGAGAAATGTGTATAATATAAATACACATTTGGTGTTGTACAGAAACACTAAAAATGACAAGAGTATACTGTCTTTTATTTATTTATTTATTTTTGCTAATAGTAAAGTTAATGCCCAGAATGCCCCATATACTTGTTCAAGTCAGTGTGTAGCAGAGCAAAAGAGGTGAACCCAAATTAGAATGCAAAGATTTTTTTTTTTGTTTTCTAAGCCCTGGATTTATTGCCCCTCAATTTTATTCTAGCTAGAAATACACAAGATAAATGATAAATGAATAGTGCCCACATATCTCAATGACTTTGTAAAAAGAATAATTATTAGATTTTCTTTGAATTATTAGCTTTCCAAAGTATGTATTCCCACTCTTATAAGCAAAATGAACATTCTCTTGCCCTTCATTATAATATATGCAAATTAAAAGTGAATCCAATTTGAACAATTTTTGCCAAGTTGCATTATTAAAGTGACCTTCAATGACTGAAAGACAGTCAACTGTCCACATTAAAGAGTAGTTACTATGCAGTTCATTATTTATATCGTTGTTATAAACTGAAACCCTGCACTAATAGTGTGCTTGATATGCAGAACACATTTGTCTGTGTTATATAAAATACAATGTTTCCCATTATGCTATTATGCCACACTAATGTTCCCGAGAAGAGAAAAGTGTAGAGCTACTTCTGAAATGATGGAGTAGTCCGACTCCAGGTGCTTCTTCTCCATGTTAGGGCATTAGTTTCCTCAGATCTCCCACCATATTGCTACCATGGAAGTGCTGTGGTTCAGGAATCATGAACGCCATGGGCTCTTCTAGTTATTCAAGAAAGTTTTACTGAGTTCTGCCTGTTCACTAGATTCTAAGGGTAAATGTTGGCAAGAAAGCCAAATAAATTTCCACTTTTATCTCTTTGAAAAGTGCCTGGGGTCTAGAAGTGAAGGCACATAAGCAAGTCACCCTAAGCAAACTCGACTTGTGTGAAATAAACAACTCCAAAAAAAATATATTCCCCCCGGGGCACAGCAGCAGAAAGGGCTGGGACATTTGTAACTTGTGTATCCATCCAGCCTGGAAAGAGTGGCATGAGATGTTACCTGGATGAAATTATAGACATGGTACCATATCTGATAATATCTACAACCTGAGTAGTAGTAACTAGCCAGTTAAAGAGGTGACTATGAACCCCAAATAAGAACATCAAGAACTGAGACAACACTCATCAAACAGGAAAAAAAAATCGACACCTGAAGAAAGGGTAAATCTCCAGTGACTTGAATAGAGCTGATGCGAAAGCATGGCATATAAGCAAATGTGTTAAGATTATGTAAATGAGGACCCCATATAGGCCATGCCCATTTTCCTCACACCCAGGCCTCACCTACTCAGACTGAGTCCTAGGGATATGAGGTCTGAATATCATGAGTGGAGTCAACTAGTCTATCTAATAATGATAAAGTTTCCATAGATGACTGGCTTTGGCTGAGTGGCCATCACTCTTGGCCTGTTAGATTGTTCCCACCCCCAGCTGGCAGGCCTGCTCTGAACCAATTATAAATCTTGGTAAAATGCTTAGGAATCGGTGGCTCTACCTTAAAATCTGCAGATGCCCTGTTCTTTCTCCACAGGCTAGGCCCTGCCAAATGTTCTTTTTATAACTCCAGATGCTAAAGGCCTTTTGGGGTGATGACTCCTGCTCTTGATTCCTGGTGCAGTTTCAGATTGGATCTTTCCAGTCTTGCGTTTTGAAGAGACAGCTTTTGAAATACTCACCTTTTCTCCCTTTCTTCTTCCTCATGACACATACTCATTACGTGTTCACATTACTCCAACACTCTGAAGCACTCACCTTTAAAGAAATGAATATTAATAACAACTGTAGCAGCATGTGAAATAAAACTTATTCTGTCATCTCACAGATGTCTGAGTCCCTAGGATTCAAAATCTAGAAGGATGCTGAATGCTGAGATCTATCTAAGACTTGCTGAATGCTGGTACAAACTTTAATTTTGGTGGCCCATGGAACTTTTCCCAACTTAGGACAAATATAACAGTGAAAGGGATGACTATAAATAGCTATACTCGATAGCCAAGAGGCAAATTTTAGAAGATATAATTGGTTTATCCTTAGACACAACACCTACCTCCAGGCAAAATGAAAGTCAAAAGCTAGAAAGTGGGTTGCTAGCCCCCTCAAGCTAGATGAGATGTGTGTGGAGGGGTGGACACAAGAGTGATCAGAATATTTTTTCCTCTACACTTGGGTTATTGTTGAGAGAAAAGAAACATCACTGAAATAAAACCACCCCAAAGATGTGGCCACATTCTAATCATCAGAACTCGTGAATATGGTTTTATTTAGAAAAAGGTTCTTCACTGCTGTAATTCAGGATCTAATGATGACATCCTGGGTTACCCAGGTAGGACTAAATCTAATAGTGTGTGTCATTATAAGAGTTAGTAGAAGATATATGGAAAAATCTGTGAAGATGCAGGCAAAGACTGGAGTCATAAGGCATGCGAGACCTAGATCCACTAGGAAGCCTAAGAAAAGAGAAAACATTCTCCCCTTGATTCCCTGATGGACCTGAATCCTACCTACAACCAGCAAATTAAGGTTGTATTTCTTTGTTTTAAGTTACCAAGTTTATGTGGTCTGTGGTTGGCTCAGCAACCAATACACAGTCTATCCCACTTGAGATACTATTGTCCCTCTGTGTGATAAGGGGAAGAAAGGCCACAGTCAGATGCACCTGCACTTCTGAATGGAACAGGCCAAGGGTGCATACTTTCTTGGATTGAATGGATACTCCTGGAGAATGATTGGCTAGATGTATCAGGAGATAACCATTCCCAACAGGTCTGAGTTCAGGGATGAAGCCTCTCTGAAACCACCTTCGCAGACACTAGAATTATTGCAATACAACCAAGTAGACAGTCAGGCTGACCATCACACCACAGAAGTGTAGAGCAGCTGTGTTACTATGGTTGGCCTCAGCCGTCCCCCAATTTTATCCCATCCTTCATTATCAGTGACACTCTTCCTCTCCCATGGCCTTAGTCTTCTCTTCCTCCCGTTTTCTGAGCAGCAGACCCCACAGACCTTTTGGTCCCCTCTGCCCAGTTCTTCAGCACCCTGCTTTCACCCACCAGGCCTCAGTTAACAACACTATCAACTGCTCAGGGTCTGAAAATGAAAAGGAGGTTGGGAAAGGAAGAGCTAGGCCCTTGGCAGACAGATTCGGAAATGGCTTTCCATGACTTGGCAGGGTGACAGGCAACCTGTGCTCAGAGCTGCCCAATGTGCAGACCCTGCTCAAAGACTTGGGAGGGATTTAATATCCGAGGGGCCAACATTGATCAGAGTCAGCAGTACAATGGAAAGGATCTAGAACTGAAAGTCAAGAGTGGGCGTTCCACCTGCATCTGCTCATCTGAATTTGCCTTGTATCCTAGGTCAACTCACGTCATTGCTCTGGTATCCAGGGACTTCTTTTGCAAAAATTTCGAATTAAGAATTGACAAGCTAATTCCACAGTTCATCTAGAACAATGTCTTCCCACCCCTTTAAAAAATATCATTTTCCTTATTATTAATATTAATATCATTATCCCGAGGAGCTAGGTAATACTTTCTCCAATTATTCCCCTAAAAAACAATAATACTGTAGGCATACCTCTTAATGCCTGCACATAAAATGCAAGAAATTAATTTTTACTCTCTTGGTGGCAATGTCACCCTTGTGGGGGTTAATCTCTGCTGTCAACTTGGATCAGAAAGTGGTAGGCCTGGGGGGATAGCTAAGTCAGTAAAATACTTGCCTGGCAAGTCCAAGAACCTTAGTTCTATTCCCAGGATCAGTATAAAAAACAGACATGGTTGTGGTCACTTGCAATCCTGTCACTACAGAGGCAGACACAAATGGATTCCCAAGGCTCTCTGAGTATCCAAAATAGCACACATAGCAAGTTCTAGGCTAATGAGCAATCCTGTCTTAAAAGAGATGGATGGTACCTGGGTAATGACACTTATGGCCCTTATATACATATGAACACACACACACACACACACACACACACACACACACACACACACACACAGGGTATATAGTAAATATGCCTAGAGCTTTAATGAGGCATAAATTCAAACATGTCTTTGAAAGTATTTCTAGACAGAATTAACTGATGGTGGATGTCACTATTTCATGGACTGAAGAGAAAGGAAAACAGGAGAAGGCCAGCTGATTGGCAGCACCTCCATCTTTCTGTTTCCCACTCTACTGGAATGTGAACAAGCAGCCTCCTATTCTTGCTGTCACAACTGAGTTCTGTTCCTGCTGCCACACCCTTCTATCATTACAGTCCTTAAACTGAGCTAAAAAGAAATCCTTTCTCCCTCCCATTTCAGTAACTGTTACACCCCAGTTAATAAAAACACATGAGCCAGAATTTAAAAGGTAGACTATAACTTTTTAGAAACACAGAAGAGAGACTCAGAGGTTAAGAACATTGGCTGTTCTTTTAGAGAACCCAAGTTCTGTTCCTAGCATTCATACCTGAAGCCTCACAACTACCTGTAACTCCAGGTGCAGGTGATATGACATCCTCTTCGGGCCTCTGCAGATGCAGAGATATATACAAAGATACACATACACATAAGTAAATATTTTTTAAAAACTTAAAAAAATCTGCAGAATATGAAAAATTATGAAAGATAATTTTCCTAATTAGGATGGTTAATCTTGATGAGACTTATCATCACCATGGAAAAGAATCCCTGAGCAGATCTGTAATGGAATTTGTAGATTATGTTATAACGTGGAAAGACCCACCTTAAATGTAGATGGCACCACTACACTGGCTGGGACGCTATACTGACTAGAAAGAAGAATAGGAGCTGAGTAATGGCAACCACCATCTTCTACTTACTGACTGCAGGCATGGTGTGTCTGGCTGGTTCATGCCCCGTTATCATACTTTCCCACCCTAACAGACTGTGTCTCTTGGACCTCTAAGGCAGGACAGAACCCTTTTTCTTCAAGGGGATTTTTGTCAGGTATTATTATTATTATTTTTATCACAATAACAGAACAGCTAACTAACAAACCATCCTAACACCAAAACAAGCTAAAAAGTAAATTAATAGTGTCTTGGTGCAACAGTAGATTTTTGGAGCAGAGAGCATCTTGCAGTAGACTGACATATATAGGGGTTATTTAGGAATTTATTATGATCCTGTTGGCATTTCAAAGTCAGCGAACAAAAAAGCTAGCTACAAAGCAACTTAGGCAACAGAAAAAAAAAATGGAACTAAATCCTTTCACCATCTGCATAAAGAAATTGTAGGGT
Organism: Mus pahari; assembly: GCF_900095145.1. NCBI lineage: Eukaryota > Metazoa > Chordata > Mammalia > Rodentia > Muridae > Mus > Mus pahari. The sequence goes on from NC_034594.1 coordinate 56,139,738, forward strand.
AAAGAATGGAATCCATAAAGACTCCATGAGTGACTTAGAAAAACACATCAAACGAGTCTTTTGTGTTTATTTCCCCTGTTCTTTGAGCATCTTAGTTTTCATTTTACAGTAGCTCTTGAAAACTTTATCTTATTTTCTCAGATTGTTCTATTCTTTTGAATTCTCTGTGGGTTTTGGCTGCTGTTTGTTTGTTTGCTCTTCTGTGCTGCCTATGCAAATCTTCTATTTCCCTTTTATGGTGATTTCTTTGTTCTGGTGGGGTATAATTGTTTACTGCAAACTCATCTTTGCTAGGATCATGGCTGGTTTATGGAAGCCAATATGTGGAATTTTTTTTTTTTTTAAAAAACTTTGTCTGAAACTCCAGGGGTTCTGAACTCTATGTATGTTAACTAATTTTTTTTGAATCTCATACCACATGCAGTGTGTTTTCATAACCAGTAAGCAAAGGAATTCTTAGGTTTCTCCCAGCAGACCTTTTCCTGCCCACTAGGTCTTTGGAATTTTTACACTGCCATGCTGGAAGGTTGTCAAGGATTCCTGCTTCACAAAAAGCTTTTAACTATAGTCAGCTACTTTTCACCTACATCCTGAAGGTGTAGGATAACCTATGTATGTCCCCTAAATGATCAGTATATGGGTACCTGCTATGTGGGAGGCTTCACCAGCTTCTGCTGGTACTGAGAAATATGGAAGTCAAGACGTGTTTGCTTTTGGATTAATTGTCATCACATCCCTACTTTATGTCCCATACAGGAAAGAAGTAAGGCTCGCCCTGCAGGTAGGCCTATGACAGGAGTGGTAAGGAGAGATGGCAGCTTGATATTAGCCTGTGATACACTGGTTATTATTATTATTTTTAAATTGTGGATTGACCCAGGACTAGAACTCATTAAGAGGTATGAAAGGGTTTGTGTAGGCTGATATAGATTCAATGTTCATGTCATTAAGTTTTAAAGCTGAAATCCTAATTTCCAAGGTGGTAGTTTAAGGAGGAGGGCTTCTTGCAAGTTCATTACAGGATGAGGGTGGAGCACTCATGCAACCATGATTACCCCTCTTAAAGGAGACACCAGAGAGCTAGCTTGGCCCTTCTCCTTGCTGTAAGAACACAGCAAGAGGATTATATCTAGTGTTCAGACTCTAGGCCTTCACTAGATACCAAGTTTACAATCTTCTTGGACTTCCTAGCTTCAGGTCTAAGTGTGAGAAAAAAACCTTCTATTTCTAAGCTTGGGCAGACCAGGGGTGAATGAATGTCCAGGAGCATGGAGAGGCCTTCTGCGGGAGACGTAGGTGGCAGTTCTGTAGGGCAATGGCTTCCCTCATGGAGATTCTTGATTAGAAAGACAGTCCTTGCTTGTCCATACTGTTTATTCATTGTTCATCATGGAAAATGGGTACATACAACTTCTGCAGGATAGACCAGAGGTTAAATACCTTTTGCAGAAAGGAATGTCCAGGAAAGGAAGTTCACCAGCTAAACCCTCAGGGCCCATCTAGATACCTCATTAGCATGGAGAACCCTGTGTTCTATGCTACATGACCAGTGGCCATGTTCTTTATGTAGGGAGTTGGGGTCACATGTTCCAGACCAGGAATCTGGTCAGGAGTAGGTAAGACTCCTACTGTCCTCAAGTATGAAGTACCGGGTTTCTAAACCCACTCAACCTTACCAAGTTTCCTGACACAGTCCACGGCCCCACACAGGATCTGATGTTTTATTTATCAATATGACTGGACTAAAACAAGTGGTGTGGACATAGGGACTGAAACATTGCCATGCATGCTTCAGAGGAGTCCCAGGGTGATTGTAGTTAGTGAAGTGATGGCATAGTTAGTTAAGAAGATTGTATCACTGTCAAATCAAGGAAAGTGAGCAACTATTTGTCACTGAGAAGTAAGGCAGCAACATGTACAAATAATTTACTTATATTAAATTATTAAACACCCCAAACTGTTTCCATACATCTTCTCACATGTCTGTCTGTCCAGCTTTCTATTTATCCAAGTAAAGAACTTCATGTGACTCACTAGCTTTATTACCTTGGGCAAGCTACTTAGTATCTCCGGGCCCCAGGTTCCCCTATTCAGTTAGTAAAAGAAAGAAAATAATGGTTCATTTGCTTTATGGAATTTTGTGAAGACTATCAGTGGTCTGGATGAAGGCTTATAAACGACAAGTGGTACTTGGTAAGGGTCATGGGTTTTGATATAATTCCATTTAATAGAAAGAAAAAGATGTGAAGAGACATGTATCCAAATTGTTCCTGGCAATTATCTTGGCATAGGTGAACATGATTTGATAAGGAAATAAGGACATTATTTTCTGGCCAAAAACTAAAACAAAAACTAAAACCCCTTAGGATTTTAAGAAAGAATGCTGTGCAGAAAATGTATTCATAAGTTGCTTGTTTAATCGTGGCATAAAGTAGAAGGGTTTTGCTGAAAGATAACCACTTGTGCTTTCAATAATAACCTTCTGTGACTCCACTGGTGAAATCCTTTTCCCTCTTATTGTATGCTGGCTGGTGCCAGCCTTTGTAGTCCTTTCCCAAGAGCTATCTTCCTATGTGATGGTTTTGCTTCTTCAAATTCCTTCAATCCCAGCACTGAGCACACCTCTATTTGTGAGCTCCCCACGATAAATACAACGTGGTATACACAGTCCGTGTCTAGGTTAACTTATCACCACCTCTGGATGCTGAAGATGAACAATACATCATCACTTCTAAAACTGGGCATAGGCAGTAAATCCTTCCTTGGCCCACTGACTTCCCTAAGTAATCAACAGAGTTGCCATCAGTGACAATTGAGCTTTTAGGTCTGACAGCAGCTACAGCAGTCACAGTTGACATTTAGCACTTCCCGTGCACAGCAAACATGTTCCTCTTAGCTATTCTCCAACACTTTGCTCGTTGTCTTTTCCCCATTCTTTCTTGAGGACACCCAAGAAATTCTCTTATGTGAGCCACGTTTATATACGAGAAATTAAAGATGAGAGAATTTCAAGGTATTTATCTATTCACTAGTTAAGTAATGATAACAACGACTCAACATAAAAATATGTAGCGTTATGAGTTACATGTTATAATAAATATTTTAATAAAATGGATGTATTTTTAAAAGAAGAAATTTTAAAGAAATTGTGATTTTGTTTGACTCTTGCAACTACCCTTAATATCCTGCTTAATGGAAGACACTGGGATTCTTTGATCTCCTGCGTTCCCAGTGATGTGATGTTTCATGCCATGCTAGTTCTGAACATTCCACTGGACACCCACAGGAAGAGGGAGAAGGCATATCAATTTGATATCAGTGTGGGAATAAAAGTAAGGGGACAGATAATTTATAAACATTAATCCAGCAAAATCAGGAACCCCCCAGAGTCCCCCAGAACACATTTTGAGAATAACTATTTTAGTTTCTCCTCAGAAAAGATACTCTAAAGTAACCAATATTATTTCCCCTTTAAAAGTTATGAAAGCAACACCCAGAGTGCTCAGGGAAACCGGCTACTTTTTAGAGGGATCAGTGTTTGAACTTAAATCCAGATCTTTAACAATCACATATGTTGTCTTACAGTGGTAAGTATACATTTCTAAATCCCCTACCGTGACTCTATAGAGGGCACTGACTGTCCTTGTCAGCCACTGTATGGCTTTCTTTCTTCTCTCTCTCTGTATCTATCTATCTATCTATCTATCTATCTATCTATCTATCTATCTATCTATCTATCTATCTATCTACCTACCTCCTACCTATCTATTATATATCTTTATTAGAAATGATGAGAGATCGATCATCCCTTGGAATGATCATTTGTAATCTATCTCTGTATCTTTCCCCCTGACAGTGCCTGGTAATGTAATTTGAGCAAATTAGTGAGTAGAAGCATGTTTTTACACATGCAGCATTAGATCTGAAGAGAAATAACTTCCACAACTACAACTGCTTTACCTCCCACTGCTCCCCCAATAACATGTTATGTGGTTCTTATCTTAAAGTTAGGATTAGCTTCAGATAGGGCATAAGTGCAGCAGATTCTATGGCAAGCAGTGCTGGAAATGCAGTCAGGAAAAGCATAGAATAGGCCTAAGACTATTTCAATATTCTACAAGTGAATTAGAAGAACAAGAGCAAATTTGAAGTTTACATTCTCAACAAAACATTATCCGTTGTCCCACCATCATATTTTGCTCCAATAGATCCAAGCCACACCCTGCTGGGTGCTTAGAAGATTTCTAGCCTTTCAATTGGGTCATACAACTATCCACAGGTCTCTTATGCACTCAGATCTGAACCTCAGCGATGCAACAGGCCCAGACTGTGAGTCAGGGAAAGGAAACCTTTGACATCATATACCCACTCACATTCATTGTGGCCAAGCTCACTAGAATGTTGATGACAAGCAGCAAACACTCAATGTGTAACTGTATAATAAGTGGATTATTGAAGGTAGAACTTTGCACATTCCCATCTGTGATTCACAGAGTGTGTTGTAACTTTATGAGCAGTGGCTTGAACCAAGAGAGCCCTCGGGCAGCTAGACTGCTATTTACCAAGGGTGCTCGGAAGCTTTGTAAAGAAACAAGAGTCTGATGGTGTGAATCAGAAGACAGGACAAACAAGAGAAGGAAGAGAAAAGGGACTACATCTGAGCTTGTCTTAAACACACTGTGTGACCTGATTTACTATTACTGATTATTACTATTACTGATTACTTCATGAATCAGAAAATAGGACAAAAAGAGAAGGAAGAGAAAAGGGACTACATCTGAGCTTGTCTTAACTTAAATACACTGTCTGACCTGATTTACTATATTACTGAGTATTCTCCAAGAATGACTCTCTTCTCCAGTGCCAGCATTTCAATTTTGACTCACAGGTATCATAGAGTCAGAGGGAGATTTATTGTTCTTGTCTTTACAGCCAGGAAGGAGACAAGACGGACCAGAGTCTGAAGTAAACAAACCTTGCATAGACCAGGGAGTATCAGCTATGTCGAGGACATAACAAATCCAGAAGGTGTCATTGATCACTCATTGCTTAATCTTTCCAGCCCTTATCCATTTGGGGATCTGAAATAGAAGCAAATAGAAAAGTAATCACTCCCTTCCCAGGAGAAAATTCTGCTCTGAGAACCTTACCCCCTGGGGCACCAAAGCCAGCCAACTCACTACCACCATTCATGTGTCTTCCACAACAACCCATTCCACAAACACAAACAATGATCATAGATTACCCAGAGGCAGAGCAGTGGCCCCACAGGATGATGCCTTGGGAAATATGCAATTCATAATAATAAAAAAAGATGAAGTGTGTAATCAGATGCCAGTATGTGGCAAGCTAAAATAGTTAATTAAAAACAAATAGCTGGAGCAAGCTTGTCTGATAAGGAAGTGCTATTAAATGCAAAATACTAATAAGAAAAAAATTCAGTAAATGATTTTTCAACTAATTCATGATGGTAATTCACTCACATTTAGATAACTCAAGGAAAGATGATAATGAGTAGGTGTTTTCCCAGGAAATGTGCATTTAACCAAAATGCAAATTATTTATGTTTTACCTTCTAAGATAAGAGACATGCAGAAATGTCTTCCAGCACAGTTTTGCTGTAAGCAGTGATCTTGGGAACAGAGATTATATATGATGAATAACTCGACCTTTTACACTCTATTATCTTCCTCATTTGAAGTTCAACAGATGTATTACCACAATTAAATATTTCCAGCTAAAATACCAATTCTGGGAAAAATTACCATATTCATTGTAAAAACCTTCCCACACTCTGATCTCTATTGTCTGGAAGGAAAGGTTGGGCCATCTTGGGTTTCCAGGGTTTCCAGCATGGGCCAGGGCTCTAAGACCCTCTCCCCGAGGCCAGGGCTCTGAGACCCTCTCCCTGACCTTGTTCACTCTCACTTCTCACTTTGGAATTGATCCCTGATTTCCAAAAACACAATCTTAATGCTCGACCGTCCTGCTGAGTAGGACAAGACAGTTAGGTACATGCCAAAGAAATGTGTCGGGCTAGTTTTAGTATTTCTACATAAATAAATAAATAAATAATAAATAAATAAATAAATAAATAAATAAATAAATAAATAAGTCGAGTGTCGGGCTGGTTTTAGTATGTATAAATAAATAAATAAATGAATGAATAAATAAATAAATAAAAAGTCGAGGAGGTAGCTGAGTCAGTAAAGGTGCTGGCTGCACAAGCCTGACTTGAGTTTGATCCTGAAATACACATTTAAAAACAATAGCAAACAAACAAACAGACAGACAAACAAATAAAGGCCAGGCCTGGGAATGATGGGAATGAACTTAAAATTCACTGCCGGGTAGATGGAGACAGATTCCTAGGATGTGCTGACCCGCCAGCTTAGTCTACTTGGTGAACTCCAGGCCAGGGAGAAGCAGTGTTTCAAAAAACAAAGTAGGGACAGGAAAGACAACTGGAAAATAAATCATTTGCTATGCAACCATGAGGAACTAAGTAAATATAAATACTGCAAATCTACATAAAGCTGGATGTGGTGGTACAGATCTGTGACCCCAGTGCTCCTACACAGATATGGAAAGCAGAGATAAGAGAATGCTCCAAAGCTCTAAGCTGGGTATAGAGTGTACATTGTAGTAAACCAGAGACCCTATCTCAGAGGAGAAGCAAGGCAAGGTCTGATATCAGAGGTTGTGCTATGACCTCCTCAGCTGTAGCATACCAAGTATATTCCTATATTTACACACACATACACACACACATACATACATACACACACACACACACACACACACACACACACACACACACACACACACACATATATATATAATCTGAGGAACAAAACCCAACTGAACCACACATTGACATCTGGCCTCCATACAGATGCATATACATACGAAAACAACTCTCCTGCTAAACTTCATGACTGCCTGAAAGCACGTGTGCGCGCGCGCGCGCGTGCGCGTGTGCACACACACACACACACACAAACATACACACAAAGAAAGATGAATAAATAAATAAATAAATAAATAAATAAATAAATAAATATTGATAAGTCACAGAATATCTGGAAAATCTGCAGCCCTTGCGGTTATATGTAATGTCTAAAAAAAAAAAGTCATAGTGTATAATTAGCCTTGGTAAGACAAACCAACCATATTAGATAGCAGGTGCCACAGCAGAGTCACTGGTAATAGTCATAGAATGTTGCTTTATAAGTCTATATGGGCAAGCTTCTCCATAATTTTCATCACAAAACTATGCCACACGACTCGTTTTGAACAACCAAGGTGTCAGTTCAGAGACTTCTGACAATTATAAGATGGGACATTGTGATGGTGTTGTTTTCAACCTAATATAATCAGAATTATCTGGCAGGTGAGTTTCAGTAAGGACTTCTTTAGATTTGGCTGCCCTATGGGCATGTTTATGGGAGTTTACATTAATCAAAGTAGAGTGGCCTGTCCACTGTTAGTGGAACCATTCTCTACGCAAGGGATTCTGAACTGTTTAAGTTAAAATAGTTACCTGCGCATTAGCAGGCATGCACTAATTCACTGCTCTCCACTCTAGACTGTGAATTTAATGTAATGAGCTGCTATGAGTTCCTCTCACTAGGCTTTCTCACAGTGATAAACTGCTAATTGGAATTCTGAGCTACAAAACCCCATTCTCCCTTAAGTTGACTTTGGGAGGGTATTTTATCATAGCAAGAAGAACCAAAACTAAGTCATCTTGACAATGTAATCATTGGACTTCACTTAGGCTTGACCACACCCACTTTTTTTTTCTCCATAGTATTGGCCCACATCCATTATCTGAAACCCATGGAGACAATATTCCAGAATTTATGGTTTGGAATTTAGAACAGTTATAGAACAGTTATATAGCATATGAATTATATACTATACCAATATCCAAACAGGTTAGAAGCCAATCATGGTGGGAAGTGCAAATAGTCTCCGGTCAGTCCTATAATATTGCTAACAAATACATTTTTTTGAACCTTATACATTTATTTATTTATTTATTTATTTTTATTTTTATTTTCTTAATTTATATTTCAAATGCTATCCCGAAAGTTCCCTATACCCCCGCCCCCGCCCTTGCACCCCTACCCAACCACTCCCACTACTTGGCCC